>NC_039246.1:19942025-20279525 GCF_003368295.1 Carassius auratus
GATTTCGTTAAAGGGCGTGTCCATGGCGGCCTGACAAATTTTCGATGTTTCGCCATGAAAAGGAAGTGCTGTAACTCAGACATACAATGTCCAATCTGCCCCAAACTTCACATGTTAGATAAAACTTCTGCCCTTAACAATCTACATGCCCACATTCAGTTATAGTCATAGCGCCACTATTGGCACAGGAAGTCCATGTTTTACGCTGCGACAAACTACTCCTATAATTTTTTTGAGATTAACATATATTTTGTGGTCAGTTAATCTAAGGCCTGTGCAATGTTAATTTTTGGAGATCTTGAGTTTTTTGTTAAGGGCGTTTCCATGGCGCCATGATCAAGATTGATATCTTGCCACAGCAAGAGAAGTTGTTGTAATCAAGCATAAAATGTTCAATCTTCCGCAAACTTCACATGTTTGATAAGAGTCCTGGCCTGACACATCTGAAGGCAATATTCCATTATATGATAGCGCCACCTGCTGGCAACGGTAAGATTGGCACATATATGGGATATACTTTGATATATTCCACTTATATTCAGGACATTAAATGCATATTTCTCAACGTTCACCTTTTTACTAAAGCCACACCGATGGCGGTGCGCCCGGGTGCGAGGGCCCGTTCATCGCTGCTGGCAGCTTTAATTATTATTATATACTTCTCCAAAATGAATCACATTTTTGGAGGGCCTAAACATACTCAAAATGTCATGAAACTTTGCACACACCTCAGAACTGGTGAAATTTACATCTGATATGGGTTTCAGAAGTGGGTGTGGCAAAATGGCTCGACAGCGCCACCTATAGACGTTCAACGGTGTGCGCCTCAAGCTATGTTTCACGTACATGCATGAAAATTGGCACACACATGTAACACACCAATACCTACAAAAAAGACTCTTGGACCAAAATTCTAAACCCAACAGGAAGTCGGTTATTTTTAATTTTATGAGCAAATTTTGTGTCATTTTTGTCATTTCCATGCGTTGTATTTTAACGAACTCCTCCTAGAGATTTATTCAGATCAACACCAAATTTGGTATGCCTAATCTAAAGGCCTTTGCGATGTTAAATTGCGAAGATTTTGAGTTTTCGTTAATGGGCGTGTCCGTGGTGGCCTGGCGAATTTCGATGATTCGCCACGAAAAATGAAGTTGCTATAACTCACACATACAATGTCCAATCTGCCCCAAACTTCACATGTTTGATGAAACTCTGAACCTGAACAGATTGACATGCCCATATTCAGTTATAGTCATAGCACCACCTATTGGCAACAGGAAGTGTCATATTTTACGCTGTGACGAACTACTCCTAGAAATTTTTGACATCAATGTCTTTTTTGTGGTCAGTCTAATCTAAAGGCCTGTGCGATGTTCAGTTGTGAAGATCTTGAGTTTTCGTTAAAAGGCGTGTCCACGGCACCATGGCGAAGTTTGATGTCTCGCCATGTGAATAAAAGATGTTATAACTCAGGCATAAAATGTCCGATCTTCCCAAACTTCACATGTGTGATAAGGGTGCTGGCCTGAACAGATCTGCAGGCCAATATTCCACTGGGTATGGCAGAATGGCTCGATAGCGCCACCTATACACTTTCAATGGAGTGCATATGCACTTTCAACGGAGTGCGCCTCGAGCTATGTTTCACGTACATGTACAAAAATCGGTACACACATGTAACACACCAATACCTACAAAAAAGTCTCTTGGTATGAAATCCGAATCCCAACAGGAAGTCGGTTATTTAGAATTTTCTCTGCAAAATTGGTGCTGTTTTTGCCATTTTCAGGGGTTGTACTTTAACGAACTCCTCCTAGAGATTTATTCAGATCAACACCAAACTTGGTCAGTGTAATCTAAAGCCCTTCGCGATAATAAATTGCGAAGGACTTGAGGTTTCGTTAAAGGGTGGGTCCATGGCGGCCTGACAAATTTCGATGTTTCGCCATGAAAAAGGAAGTTGCTGTAACTCAGACATACAATGTCCAATCTGCCCCAAACTTCACATGTTGGATAAGACTCTTGACCTGAACAGATCTACATGCCAATATTCAGTTATAGTCATAGCGCCACCTATTGGCAACAGGAAGTGACATATTTTACACTGCGACAAACTACTCCTAGAAATTTTATGACATCAATGTCTTTTTTGTGGTCAGTCTAATCTAAAGGCCTGTGCGATGTTCAGTTGTGAAGATCTTGAGTTTTCGTCAAAAGGCGTGTCCATGGCACCATGGCGAAGTTCGATGTCTCGCCATGTGAATAAATATGTTATAACTCAGGCATAAAATGTCCGATCTTCCCCAAACTTCACATGTGTGATAAGAGTCCTGACCTGAACAGATCTGCAGGCCAATATTCCACCGGGTGTGGCAGAATGGCTCAATAGCGCCACCTATACACTTTCAACGGAGTGTGCCTCGAGCTATTTTTCACGTACATGTACAAAAATCGGTACAAACATGTAACACACCAATACCTACAAAAAAGTCTCTTGGTACGAAATCCAAATCCCATCAGGAAGTCGGTTATTTAGAATTTTCTCTGCAAAATTGGCGTTGTTTTTGCCATTTTCAGGGGTTGTACTTTAACGAACTACTCCTAGAGATTTATTCAGATCAACACCAAACTTCGTCAGTGTAATCTAAAGCCATTTGCGATGTTAAATTGCGAAGGACTTGAGGTTTTGTTAAAGGGCGTGTCCATGGCGGCCTGACAAAAGTCCTGCCCTGAGCAGATCTGAAGGCCAATATTCCACTATAAAGATAGCGCCACCTGCTGGCAACAGGAAGATTGGCACATATATGGAATAAACATTGATATATTCTACTTATATTTATGAGTTTAAACGCATATTTCTCACCGTTCACTTATTAACTAAAGCCACTCGCTGCCGGTGAGCCCGGGTGCGAGGGCCCGTTCATCGCTGCTTGCAGCTTTAATTATTATTATTATTATTATTATTATTATTATTATTCTCCAAAATGAATCGCATTTTTGAGGGCCTAAACATGCTCGAAAAGTCATGAAACTTTGCACACACCTCAGAACTGGCGAAAATTTACGTCTGATATGGGTTTCAGAAGTGGGTGTGGCAAAATGGCTCAACAGCGCCACCTATACACGTTCAACGGTGTGCGCCTCGAGCTACGTTTCATGTAAATGTATGAAAAGCTTTTGAGTTTTCGTTGAAGGGCCTGTGTGTGGCGGCCTGGCGAATTTCGATGATTCGCCATGAAACAGGAAGTTGCTATAACTCAGACATACAATGACCAATCTGCCCCAAACTTCACATGTTTGATGAGACTCCTGACCTGAACAGATTGACATGCCCATATTCATGTTTACACTGTGACAGACTCTTTCTAGAAATTTAGTTGTGAAGATCTTGAGTTTTTGTTAAAAGGCGTGTCCATGGCGCCGTGACGAAGTTCGATGTCTCGCAATGGGAATAAAAGATGTTATAACTCAGGCATAAAATGTCCGATCTTGATCAAACTTCACATGTGTGATAAGGGTCCTGGCCTGAACAGATCTGAAGGCCAATATTCCATCGAGTGTGGCAAAATGGCTCGATAGCGCCACCTATACACTTTCAACGGAGTGCGTATACACTTTAAACGGAGTGCGCCTCGAGCTATGTTTCACGTACATGTACAAAAATCAGTACACACATGTAACACACCAATATCTACAAAAAAGTCTCTTGGTACGAAATCCGAATCCCAAAAGGAAATCGGTTATTTTGAATTTTCCGTGCAAAATTGGTGTTGTTTTTGCCATTTTCAGGGGTTGTACTTTAACGAACTACTCCTAGAGATTTATTCAGATCAACACCAAACTTCGTCAGTGTAATCTAAAGCCATTTGCGATGTTAAATTGCGAAGGACTTGAGGTTTTGTTAAAGGGCGTCCATGGCGGCCTGACAAATTTCGATGTTTCGCCATGAAAAAGGAAGTTGCTGTAACTCAGACATACAACGTCCAATATGCCCCAAACTTCACATGTTGGATGAGACTCTTGACCTGAACAGATCTACATGCCCATATTCAGTTATAGTCATAGCGCCACCTATTGGCAACAGGAAGTGACATATTTTACACTGTGACAGACTCTTTCTAGAAATTTTATGACATCAATGTCTTTTTTGTGGTCAGTCTAATCTAAAGACCTGTGTGATGTTTAGTTGTGAAGATCTTGAGTTTTTGTTAAAAGGCGTGTTCATGGCGCCGTGACGAAGTTCGATGTCTCGCAATGGGAATAAAAGATGTTATAACTCAGGCATAAAATGTCCGATCTTGATCAAACTTCACATGTGTGATAAGGGTCCTGGCCTGAACAGATCTGAAGGCCAATATTCCATCGAGTGTGGCAAAATGGCTCGATAGCGCCACCTATACACTTTCAACGGAGTGCGTATACACTTTAAACGGAGTGCGCCTCGAGCTATGTTTCACGTACATGTACAAAAATCAGTACACACATGTAACACACCAATATCTACAAAAAAGTCTCTTGGTACGAAATCCGAATCCCAAAAGGAAATCGGTTATTTTGAATTTTCCGTGCAAAATTGGTGTTGTTTTTGCCATTTTCAGGGGTTGTACTTTAACGAACTACTCCTAGAGATTTATTCAGATCAACACCAAACTTCGTCAGTGTAATCTAAAGCCATTTGCGATGTTAAATTGCGAAGGACTTGAGGTTTTGTTAAAGGGCGTCCATGGCGGCCTGACAAATTTCGATGTTTCGCCATGAAAAAGGAAGTTGCTGTAACTCAGACATACAATGTCCAATTTGCCCCAAACTTCACATGTTGGATGAGACTCTTGACCTGAACAGATCTACATGCCCATATTCAGTTATAGTCATAGCGCCACCTATTGGCAACAGGAAGTGACATATTTTACACTGTGACAGACTCTTTCTAGAAATTTTATGACATCAATGTCTTTTTTGTGGTCAGTCTAATCTAAAGACCTGTGTGATGTTTAGTTGTGAAGATCTTGAGTTTTTGTTAAAAGGCGTGTTCATGGCGCCGTGACGAAGTTCGATGTCTCGCAATGGGAATAAAAGATGTTATAACTCAGGCATAAAATGTCCGATCTTGATCAAACTTCACATGTGTGATAAGGGTCCTGGCCTGAACAGATCTGAAGGCCAATATTCCATCGGGTGTGGCAAAATGGCTCGATAGCGCCACCTATACACTTTCAACGGAGTGCGTATTCACTCAACGGAGTGCGTCTCGAGCTATGTTTCATGAACATGTACAAAAATCGGAACACACATGTAACACACCAATATCTACGAAAAAGTCTGTTGGTACGAAATCCGAATTCCAACAGGAAGTCAGTTATTTAGAATTTTCTCTGCAAAATTGGCGTTGTTTTTGCCATTTTCAGGGGTTGTACTTTAACAAACTCCTCCTAGAGATGTATTCAGATCAACACCAAACTTCGTCAGTTAAATCTTAAGGCCTTTGAGATGTTAAATGGTGAAGATCTTGAGGTTTCGTTAAAGGGTGTGTCCATGGTGGCCTGACAAATTTCAATGTTTCGCCATGAAAAAGGAAGTTGCTGTAACTCAGACATACAATGTCCAATCTGCCCCAAACTTCACATGTTAGATAACACTTCTGCCCTTAACAGATCTACATGCCCATTTTCAGTTATAGTCATAGCGCCACCTGCTGGCAACAGGAAGTGGCATGTTTTACACTGCAACAAACTAAGTATTTTTTGTAGCCAGTCTAATCTAAAGGCCTGTGCAATGTTAACTTGTGGAGATCTTGGTTTTTTTTTAAAGGGCGTGTCCATGGCGCCATGACAAAATTTGATGTCTCGCCACAGGAAAATAAGTTGTTGTAACTCAGACATAAAATGTTCGATCTTCCCCAAAATCCACATGTTTGATAAGAGTCCTGGCCTGAACACATCTGAAGGCCAATATTCCATTATAATGATAGCGCCACCTGCTGGCAACAGGAAGATTGGCACATATATGGAATAACTTTTATATATTCCACTTATATTTATGAGTTAAATGCATATTTCTCACCCCTCACCTATTTACTAAAGCCACTCGCTGCCGGTGAGCCAGGGTGCGAGGGCCCGTTCATCGCTGCTTGCAGCTTTAATTAGGGCTCAAGCCCGAAGGGGCGAAGAGCCCTATTGTTCTTCTAAGGATTATTCTTATTATTAGGGCTCAAGCCCGAAGGGGCGAAGAGCCCTATTGTTCTTCTAAGGATTATTCTTCTTCTTATTATTTTTTTTATTTTTTATTAAACCTTCCGGGGGTTTTTGGGGGCCTTAACATGCTCAAAAACTCTTGAAAATTGGCACACACATTGGAATCTGAGGCCATCAGGACGCTGCAGAGGCTGGGACCCGGGTGTGGCACAGGGGCTCTACAGCGCCCCCTGGAACACAGTCAGAAATCTTGAACCATAGCTCACACACACTAGCATGTATTTATATGAAACTCGGTACACTTATAGATCTCATTGGGCCGAACAACTTTCACACTTTATGTCATAGGCTCCGCCCAACAGGAAGTCAGCTATTCAGGGCTGTTTAAAAAAAGCATGCTCTGGAATTTGAAATACTCCTCTGAGGTTTTCAACCCGTTCGCCACGAAACTCTGTGAACATGATCTCAAGACATTGGGGATGAAAAATTGCGAGGGGATTTTTGATATCTCGAACGGTTTGCCCGTGGCGAGGCGTGGAATTTATGGCTAGAAATGAGAAACAGGAAATGTCTAATAACATCCACATACATTTCCTGAATTTGATCAAACTTCATTGGTTTGTTCGTTGTATGATACCGATCGTATATATGTGACTATTAAGAGTCCACATTATAGCGCCACCAACTGGCAGCAGGAAGTGAGTCATTTTCCAAATGCTTTGAATTCAGCATCTTATTTTTACTCGATTTACTAAAAACTTCATCAGAATAATGACAAAACACGGCCGATGTAAATCTGTTGTGGGGATATTGATATCTAATATAGTGTTGCCATGGCAACGTGTCAAACTTGAATGTTCTGTTATGGTGAGTTTGAGGCAGACAACAAGCTCAGATTTACATGAAACTCAAAACACATATCAGTATTAGTGACAGCTAGACAATGGCAAAAGCTTTTAAAAGGGCGTGAAGGAGGCACTCTATAGCACCACCTTTTGTCAAAAGTGGGGGGGTTAGTTTTAGCTACAGACACCAAACTTGGTACATAAATTGTTCTTATCAAGACAACTTTCTAATTCACAGTCATCAGCTACGACCAACAGAAAGTCGGCTATTTTGATTTGAATATTTAAATTGAGCTCTGATTTAATGCATACTCCTCACAGGAAATGTTCACTATACTCACCAAACTTTGTCTACATGTTGAAAAAACATTGAGGAACTTAAATTGCGAACGGATTTTGGTTAGCTTGAACGGTTTTGTCGTGGTGATTTTTTGAAATGACAGTAAAAAGGGAATTATTAATTGTCTTGTATTTTTAAATTGCAGCTTCCAAACATTTAAAAAAAAATTCATACAGAGATCAAATCATTCTGAGGACATATGCATAGTTTCATGACTTTACAACACTGTATGATTAAAAGAAAATTAAAAAACTGTCAGACATCTCAACTCACTCTGTCCCTCTGTTTGAGGAATGTATGTGTGCTGACTGAGTGTGTGTGTGTGTCTGTGAGTGGGGGATGGGCATGAGCTGAGTGGCAGACACAATGAGAGACAGAAAGAGAGAGAGAGAGAAAGAGAGAGAGAGAGAGACTTAATCATCTCTTTAATCACCAGAAATTTTTTTTATTTTAAATTGTTATTTTTTGTTGCTGTTGCTAACATGCTGTTTTCATTACAGCTTAAGAAATCTCTTAGGCCTTATCCTTTTCTGACAGTTTCAGGAATTAAAAACAAAATTCTAAAAATACTTATTTGTGCTGCAAATAATAATTTCAAACTCATTTGATACTGACCTATTCCATCCTGTGACATGACATTTATCTTAATTTACATAATCTCATGGATGTAACAGTAAAACTGTTCAGCTCACAGATGAAGACTAAGCTGTAATGCAAGCAGAACTTTCACAAATGCTTATAAGTCATTAAAGGATTTAATAACACTGTAAAATAATGTCTAATTTGTTAACATTAGTAAATGCATTGGTAACACTTTATAATAACTGCACTCATTAGTAAATAGTCAGTTCATGCTTTATAAAGTCTTGTCCCAACTTAAATAGTCATTAATAAGCAGCTTATAAATACAGCTATAAATAGCTTGATCTTGGTTTATAAGCACATTTATTAAAAAGGAGATTAAAGGGTCAGTTATCTTACTATGAAAAATAAAAAAAATGAAAATAAACAAACAACAACACAGATTGATACAGAACTCAGAAATTTTATTGTGGATTTATGATAAAATCAGCCTGTAAATGAATCATACTCCTCCAAGAAGACACAAGTAGTTCGCACCAAACTTTTTCAACATGTTGCCAATATACTGAAGATGTTAAATTGCGAATGGGTTTAAGATACCTTAAATGGTGTGGCCATACCGATTTATTAAAGTAACATAAAAAAATACAATAGTTATTTTACTATATCTTTAACATTCTTCATGCCAAATCTTCATAATTTTTTATATACATAGAAGTCATCATTTGAAAGAAGCACAATAAGTTTCATAGCTTTATCATGTCCAGGAGCCACCATAAAATTAAAACTATCATAACATATAAATCAAGCTTGCAATTCTTAGTACCAATAATGGCCACCAGATGGAGCGATAGGATTACTTTTAAATAATTATTGTAGAAACGAATATGATTTAAATCATTTATAGAAATCTTTCAAAGAAAAATAATATGAATTTTATGTATTTACTGATAAAATGACCCTCACTTAATTAGAATAACAAGCTGAAGTATTGTGAACTGTATATTAAGAAATAATTCTTTATAGGCTTTATGGACAGATAAGTTTTGAGTGACTCTTGAAGGTTCAGCCCCACATCCTCTTTTACCACTGTTTAAAGAATTTATCTTACAGAACAGGTGCGAATGAATTTTGGATAGCTTGAATGGTTTTGTCGTGGTGATTTATTGAAATAACAGTAAAAAAGTAACCAGTAAATGTCTTTTATTTTTTTAAAGTGCAGCTTCTAAACACTTCAAAAAAATGTACACATAGAAGACAAGTCATTCTGAGGAAATATGCATAGTTTCATGACTATACAACACTATATGGATGATAGAAAATTAAAAAAACTATCAAACATCTGATGTAACTCTGTCCCTCTGTCACTGTGGGTAATGTGTGTGTGTGTGTAAGTGAATTAGGTGTGAAACTATCAGGGAGCATTTAGTCTCCAGCGCCAACATTTTACAGAACTGCCACTTTCCTGGAGTGTCCAGAATTACTCTGTGTCAGGTTCTGAGAGATCTAAGATTCAAAAAAATTATTTAATTAGAATACCATGAAGTATTGTGAAATACTATATATTAAGACTTTATATATAGGCTTTATGAACAGATTAGAGTGACTCGTGAAGGACCAGCACCACCTCCTCTTGTCCAATGGTTTGAGGAATTTATCTTCCAGAATCCGGGATTAAGATTTAGGAGCTCTTTTTTATTCCACCTCCTTTCCTGAAAGTCTGTTTTGCAGAATTGACTAAAAATTAATCTTCACATTAATTCCTAATTATTTTGCAATTCTTTTTGTCAGTTCTTCTTAACCTGTTTTTTTCTTCTTCTTTTCTGATCTCATGACCCAGTCAGCATTTTTTGTACAATGGACAAGTCTTAACTTATAAATTTCTGTATTGCATTTGTGTTTGATATTTCTCATGGGCTTTACAGTTTGAGTTAAAACTCTTTTTTAGCGCATTTCATCTGTAAAAGAAAACATGCCCAATAATTCTGCACACATGAATATAAGGAGTTTTTCTCTTCCAGCTTTCCTGGACTATTGTATAGCATTCATAAATGATTAAATAAAAAATAATGGTAGTTATTAAGATTGATATGGTTTGGAATTGGTAAAATGTGCTTGGAAAAAAATCACAATAAAACAATGTTTTAATGTTTAAGTTTGGAATATTAACTGACATGAATGAATGCTATATAAATATTGTTCATGTTAACATAATGTTTAGAAATGAAATATTATTGTAAAGTGTCACTAAAGTTATATATATTGTTCTGTGAATGTGATTTTAAAGTCTTGATGATTCTGATTAACCCTTTAACTGCCTTATCCTTTAAAACCTCACTGCCAGAGGGATATTGTGAATGCATGTGCCTGCTGGGCACAGTTTACCTGATGCCACCGGGGTGGCGATGGCATTGGTGACTTGAGCCCGCCATCGCTGCTTGCAGCTATATTTATTATTATTATTCTTCTTCTCCAAAATGAATCGCATTTTTGAGGGCCTAAACATGCTCGAAAAGTCATACTTTGCACACACCTCAGAACTGGCAAAAATTTACGTCTGATATGGGTTTCAGAAGTGGGTGTGGCAAAATGGCTCAACAGCGCCACCTATACACGTTCAACGGTGTGCACCTCGAGCTACGATTCATGTAAATGTATGAAAATCGGTATACACATGTAACTCTCCAATACCTACAAAAAAGTCTCTTGGAGCAAAATCCGAAACCCAACAGGAAGTCGGTTATTTCTAATATTATGAGCAAAGTTTGTGTCATTTTTGTCATTTCCATGCGTTGTATTTTAACAAACTCCTCCAAGAGATTCATTCAGATCAACACCAAATTTGGTATGCCTAATCTAAAGGCCTTTGCGATGTTAAATGGCGAAGCTTTTGAGTTTTCGTTGAAGGGCCTGTGTGTGGCGGCCTGGCGAATGTCGATGATTCACCATGAAACAGGAAGTTGCTATAACTCAGACATACAATGACCAATCTGCCCCACACTTCACATGTTTGATGAGAATCCTGACCTGAACAGATTGACATGCCCATATTCAGTTATAGTCATAGCGCCACCTATTGGCAACAGGAAGTGACATATTTTACACTGCGATGAACTACTCCTAGAAATGTTATGACATCAATGTATTTTTTGTGGTCAGTCTAATCTAAAGGCCTGTGCGATGTTAAGTTGTGAAGATCTTGAGTTTTCGTTAAAAGGCGTGTCCATGGCGCCGTCACGAAGTTCGATGTCTCGCCATGGGAATAAAAGATGTTATAACTCAGGCATAAAATGTCCGATCTTCCCCAAACTGCACATGTGTGATAAGAGTCCTGGCCTGAACACATCTGAAGGCCAAAATTCCATCAGGTGTGGCAAAATGGCTCGATAGCGCCACCTATACACTTTCAACAGAGTGCGCCTCGAGCTATGTTTCACGTACATGTATAAATTGCGAAGATCTTTAGATTTCGTTAAAGGGCGTGTCCATGGCGGCCTGACAAATTTCGATGTTTCGCCATGAAAAAGGAAGTTGCTGTAACTCAGACATACAATGTCCAATCTGCCCCAAACTTCACATGTTAAATAAAACTTCTGCCCTAAACAGATCTACATGCCCACATTCAGTTATAGTCATAGCGCCACCTATTGGCAACAGGAAGTGACATGTTTTACGCTGCGACAAACTACTCCTATAATTTTTTTGAGATTAACATATATTTTGTGGTCAGTCTAATCTAAAGGCCTGTGCAATGTTAACTTTTGGAGATCTTGAGTTTTTGTTAAAGGGCGTTTCCATGGCGCCATGACAAAATTTGATGTCTTGCCACAGCAAGAGAAGTTGTTGTAACTCAAGCATAAAATGTTCAATCTTCCCCAAACTTAACATGTTTGATAAGAGTCCTGGCCTGAACACATCTGAAGGCCAATATTCCATTATAATGATAGCGCCACCTGCTGGCAACGGTAAGATTGGCACATATATGGGATATACTTTGATATATTCCACTTATATTTATGACATTAAATGCATATTTCTCACTGTTCACCTTTTTACTAAAGCAACTCGATGGTGGTGAGCCCGGGTGTGAGGGCTCTTAGTACCAATAATGGCCACCAGATGGAGCTATAGGATTACTTTTAAATAATTATTGTAGAAACAAGTATGATTTAAATCATTTATAGAAATCTTTCAAAGAAAAATAATATGTATTTTATGTATTTTACTGATAAAATGACCCTCACTTAATTAGAATAACATGCTGAAGTATTAAGAATAATTCTTAATAGGCTTTATGGACAGATAAGTTTTGAGTGACTCTTGAAGGTTCAGCCCCACATCCTCTTTTACCACTGTTTAAATAATTTATCTTACAGAACAGTTGCGAATTAATTTTGGATAGCTTGAATGGTTTTGTTGTGGTGATTTTTTGAAATAACAGTAAAAAAGGAACCAGTAAATGTCTTTGATTGTTTTAAAGTGCAGTTTCTAAACACTTAAAAAAAATGTACACATAGAAGACGAGTCATTTTGAGGAAATATGCATAATTTCATGACTATACAACACAATATGGATGATAGAAAATTAAAAAACCATCATACATCTGATGTCACTCTGTCCCTCTGTCACTGTGGGTAATGTGTGTGTGTGGGGGGGGGTGAGCTAGGTGTCAGAGAGAGAGAGAAAGAGAGAGGGAGGGAGACTTAATCATCTCTTTAATCACCAGAATTATAGGTCAATAAAATTATTAAAAAACACTAATAAATTATTAATAGAGAGAGATAGAGATAAACATCTCAGAGTTAACATCTCTTTAATCACCAGCAGAAAAAAAATCAGTAATTTTGTGTTGTTGTTTTTTCCATCATTACAGCTTAAAGCTGCAGTCGGTAACTTTTAACGCTCTAGCGGTTAATAAACACAACTGCTTGCGTCTTGGGGAAGAACATCGTAGCCGGAACTACTTCTCTCTGTTTATGTCTATGAAGAATCACAAAGGTACTGGGTTACTCCGCTGAAGCAATCTAAAATAGTCCGAATATAAACACTTATTATAGGTGTACTCTAGTGATTCAGGACAGGCAAAGTTTGGCTCCAACCCTAATCAAACACACCTGCCTTTAATTTTTAAGTGAGCCTGAAGACCTTAATTAGTTGCTTCAGGTGTGTTTGATTAGGATTGGAGCTAAACTTTGCAGGACAGTCGATTGCCAGGAGCCGGTTTGGGCACCCCTGGTCTAGATGATTCGGATTAACCCTTTAACTGCCGTATCCTTTAAAACCTCACTTCCAGAGGAATATTGTTGCATGTGCTCGCTGGGCACAGTTTACCTGATGCCACCGGGGTAGCGTTCGGACTGATGGCTTGAGCCCGCCATCGCTGCTTGCAGCTATATTTAGGGCTCAAGCCTGGAGGGCGAGAGCCCTATTGTTTTCCTTAGGATTATTTTTTATTATTATTATTATTTTTTTTTTTTTCTAACGTTACGGGGGCTTTTGGGGCCCTTAACATGCTTAAAAAGTCTTGTAAATTGGCACACACATTGGAACCTGCGGCCATTAGGGCCGGGCAGAGACTGATACACGGGCGTGGCACAGGGGCTCTACAGCACCCCCTGGAATATGGAGGGCCATATATCATACATACTTGTACGTAGACATACGAAACTCAGTACACATATAGAACTCATCAATACAAACAACTTTCGTATTGCATATCATAGGCTCCGCCCAACAGGAAGTTGGCTATTTAGGATTTATTATTCATATTTGTCGTCGAAGTTGTGGGGGCTTTTGGAGTCCTTAACATACTCAAAAACTCTTGAAAATTTGCACACACCTTTGGATCTGTGGCCTTTAGGAGCCTGCAGAGGTTGGGACCCGGGCGTGGCACAGGGGCTCTACGGCGCCCCCTGGAACACAGTCATAAATATTGATGTATAGCTCACACATACTTGCACGTATTAATATGAAACTCAGTACACATATAGATCTCATCGTGGCGAACAACTTGTGTATTGCATGTCATAGGCTCCGCCCAACAGGAAGTCAGCTATTTAGAGTTATGTAAATGCGCATGCTCTGGAATTTGATATACTTGTCATAGGTTTTTTACTCGATTGCCACCAAACTCGGTCAACATGATCAAAAAGACATTGGGGATGAAAAATTGCCAGGGGATTTTTGATATCTCGAACGGTTTGCTCGTAGCGAGGCGTTGAATTTATGGCGAGAATTGAGAAACAGGAAGTGTCTAATACCATCCACATACATTTCCTAATTTTAATCAAACTTCATCAGATTATTCATTGTATGATGTCGATCGCATATATGTGACTATTAGGAGTCAAAGTTATAGCGCCACCAACTGGCAGCAGGAAGTGTGTCATTTTCAAAATGCTTTGAATTCAGCATCTTATTTTTACTCAATTTGCTTCAAACTTCATCAGAATAATGTTAAAACACAGCCGATATAAATCTGCTGGGGGGATATTGATATCTAAAAATATTGTTGCCGTGGCAACATGTCAAACTGGAATACTTCTCAGGTGATTTTGAGGCATATAACATGCTTAGAATTTCATCAAACTCAGAACACATATCAGTATTAGTGACAGCTAGACACTGGCAAAAGTTCATAAGAGGGCGTGGAAGAGGCACTCTATAGCGCCACCTTTTGTCAAAAGTGAGGGGGTTAGTTTTAGCTACAGACACCAAACTCAGTACAAAAATTGTTCTTATCAAGACGGACAACTTTCTAATTCACAGTCATCAGCTACAACCAACAGGAAGTCGGCTATTTTGATTTGAATGTGGATTGTTTTTTACATTTAGCTGTGAATTAATGCATACTGCTCAGAGGAGAGTAACACTATACACACCAAACTTGGTGTACATGTTGAAAAAACATTGAGGAACTTAAATTGTGAATGGGTTTTGGATAGCTTGGATGGTTTTGTTGTGGTGATTTTTTTAAAATGACAATAAAGATGGAATTATTAATTTTCCTGCATTTTTAAATTCCAAACACTTCAAAACCTTTTTTCATACAGAAAAAAAGTTATTCTGAGTAAATATGCAAAGTTTCATGACTTTACAACACTGTATGGATAACAGAAAATTAAAAAACTGTCAGACATCTCATATCACTCTGTCCATCTGTTTGAGTGTGTGTGCTTAGACTTCCATTGTCTGAGAGAAATAGCGCCCTTACAGGTGCAGTTACCGGAATAAAAAAGGGAGGAGACTGTCTTTTGGTTTCACTTTTAAATCGGTTAAAATACAAATAAATACTTGGATTTAATTCACACTGACAAGCTAAACCAACATATACGATTATTATCAGGTCAGGGCTCATTAATAATGGATATGTGGTCAGTGATACGTGAGAAACACGAGAGATGAATCACCGCTCTGAGCAGGAGGTGTGGAATGACGAGCTCAGAAAAAAACGAGTTTATTCTTGTTTTATAGCTATTAAAAATAAAGTATTGCAGCGATATCACACAATTCACCAATTAGAGCACACCAAGAGCTAAATTAAGATGTTTTTGAACTGTTTGTGTGAAAATGAAATATTCGCGGCTGCCTATCTGAAATCACTGCTCCGATCAGCGCGCACAGTGTCACAAGTTCAAAACTAACGAATTTATTCTTGTTTAAGAGCTTTTTTAAATAACTTATTGCCATAAATGCACACAATACATCCATTATAACACAACACGAGCTAAATGCAGGTGTTTGTGACCCGTTTAAGTGTGCAAGACTATTTGAAAGCGGACTGGCAGAATAACATGTATCTCTGGAGCTGCAGGATTCTGCCTTTCGTCGTAAGAACGAACACATCACAGACAAGATTATTTAAAAATATATAATAGCTTGGCTAATATAAACGAAAACAGCCACGTGAACATAAACTGTTGAGAAATAAATCTGAAGTGGATATACTGGATTTTAATATTAAGTGACCGCATATACCAGCTGCTTCTGTCTTCAATTTTAATCTATATAAAAAATTAAACTCATTCATCTTGGCTGCTTTTTTAATGTGTGTACGTATTTATTTATTATTTTGCTCTAACAAGACTTAATCTATATTTAATTATATCAATTACATTTTATTTTACATTTGATTTGTCCATTTCTGCATCTAAACGCCTAAAAACCTAAAACATGCTCTATTATACTATTGTTAGCAATTTCTTTATCGTCCAGTTTATCTGGTGTACACGCTTTTATTTTCATAATAAACTTGTTTCTTAGATTATACACAGTTATAGTGGTCTATAATAAATATTGACAGGTTTTATTCAAGCTGTTTAGAATGATTTCCGAAGGCTAATTTTTTTAAATGTAAATCCCAAAAAAAAAAAAAAAAAAAAAAAAAAAAAAATTTAAATAAAAAAAAAACATTGGAAAATAATAACTTGTACTTTTTTATACATTTTGTATAGTTTCATAGTTTATGCATTATAGTTATAAAAACAAATAAATTTAGCCAGTCACATAGAAATCTTGGGCCTTATCCTTTTCTGACAGTTTTAGGGATTTTTAAAAATCCTAAAAAACCTTATTTGTGCTGCAAATAATAATTTCAAACTAATTTGATACTGACCTCTGACATCCTGTGACATGATATTTATTTGAATTTACATAATCTCATGGATGTAACAGTAAATCTGTTCAGCTCACAGATCAAGACTAAGCTGTAATGCAAGCAGAACTTTCACAAATGCTTGTAGGTCAATAAAATCATTACAAAACACTTACAAATCATTTAAGGGATTTGATAACACTGTAAAATAATGTCTAATTTGTTAACATTAGCAAATGCATTGATAACACTTTATAATAACTGCACTCATTAGTAAATAGTCAGTTCATGCTTCATAAAGCCTTGTCCCATTCCTCCGGCATACAGGAGAATTTACCCTGACTTTCATGTCTCCAAATTAAGTTTCAAGTTTCATTTATTTCAGGAATATATGGCCTCTCGGCCCATAGTTCCACAAATGTCATGACATGGCAGATAATCTCTTTTTCGTTCCTTGATATATATACAGTGCTAACCGCCATGCATTCTCAGAATCACAAATACTTGGCACATCTTTGCAGACATCACCCACAAGGACAAGTTCACTAAAATATTTCTTGCGTAAATCTCTATACAAAGGACAAACATACAAAAAGTGCATCTCATCTTCAATCACAGAAATATTTGTTAAATTACAATAATGACAGATTCTTTCTGCAACTGGTGTATTACTCCATCTACCCGTTTCTATAGCTAACTGATGGCTTGAACATCTGAACAAGAATAATGATCGTACCAGTTGCCTATTATACACAGACGTAATGTAGCTCTCTTGTATTAACAAAGACTTGCATTGTGAGTATATGTTTAGTTTGTTATTTTCTAAAACTGATGCATACCATGCCTCATGTGCTTTTTCTTTCAATCTTTGATTTAGAACAGCTGTAAATGTTCTTATATCACCTACACTTTGAGCCTCCCAAGTAGCTAAAAAGCCATAAAAATTCAATAATACTCTAATATTCGTAACCCAAGTTTTTCTACCTACTTTATCTAATTCTAAAAGCATATTGTAGCATTTTCTTGGATAGCGATGATCAGGCATTGACACTAATTTTATCCAATACATAATACATCTTTTCATATAGGAGGTCGACAATGCAAATCTTCCCAGGTCACCCAAAACCGCTACATTACTTACACTTGTGCTGACACACAAAAGTTTTTTACAAAAAGACACTTGAACATTCTCAATACATTCAACTGGTTCGAAGCCCCATATTTCACAACCATAATACAGTATAGGTGCAACCATGCGATCAAACAAAAACAGAGCTTGCGTGTAGCTAATTTTTTGTTTACGGATAAACTTTAGCAAGGAAAACATTGCTTTCTTGCCTTGGCTTGCTAAATGCTGACGGGTTTTCCACCATGACAATTTTGGTGTAAACCACATACCAAGATACTTGTAACAATTAACTACTTCTATCTGTTCTTCAGCAAAATACCATTTTTCATTTTTGTTCAAATGTCCCCCTCTTCTAAAGACCATAATTTTTGTTTTACTCAAGTTCACTCTCATACCATAGAACTTACAGAATTTTTCCAACTGTTCAATCTGTCTCTGTAACCCTCCAATTGTATCTGCTACAGTGGCCATATCATCAGCATACAACAATGTTTGCACTTCTGTCATCATTTCAATCTGAATACCTTTACAATTTTTCTTTAGCATTGTTATGTATTCATTTAGAAAAAGAACAAACAAAAAAGGGCTCACCGTGCAACCCTGTCTCACCCCAATGGTACAATCAAAATATTCTGTTAAACCTTCATTTCCTTTCACACATGACTTAAGTTTGGAATACATAGATTTTAATACATTAAATACTTTCCCACCAATACCATTCTTAATGAGAATAAAATACAAAAGAGTATGTTGAACACTATCGAAAGCTTTAGAAAAATCAATAAATATACAATACATCTTTCCTTTTTGCTTTGTAATATATTTCTGAACCATTGACTGTAAAATAAAAATATTATCTATTGTGGAATAACCAGACCTGTATCCTGCTTGTTCTTCAAAGAGTATATTATTCATTTCTGCATAGTGCACTAACCTCATATTCAGGATCTTTGTAAAAATTTTACCTAGTACGTTAAGCAGTGAGATTCCTCTATAGTTCTCCACATCATTTTTATCACCATTCTTATATAGAGGACAAATCACAGCTTCACACCAGGACTCTGGGAAATCTCCTGTTTCTAATATTTTGTTATATAAAGAAAGCATTATGGGACATAGCGTATGTAGAGCTACTTTTATCATTTCAATTATAATACCATCCGGTCCAGGGGCTTTTCCATTACTCATTGACATAATAGCTTTAAAGACCTCATTATACATAATATTACTGTCCAAAATTTCATCTCGATTAAAAACTGTAGTATCATGATTGTTTACACAGTCTGTAACAAAGATTTCAAAATCAACATCTAAGTTACATTTTGACTCCGATAACAACTGCATAAAATATTCTAACCACTTAAAGTGTTCAATGTTATTAGATTGTTTGCTGGCCCCTCTAAAGCTCTTAATTTTCTTCCACAATTGTTGTGTTTTCATGTCACCCTGCAACATATTACCTAAGGTATTGTAATTGTACTGTTTTTTCTTTCTATCACATAATTTTTTAAATATACTTCTCTCAACAATATAACTCTTCAGATTTCTCTCATTACTTATTCTTCTAAAGAGATTTAGTGCAGTATATTTAGCATATTTCTGGCATGAACAATCTTCGTCCCACCATTGTGGTTGGTTCCTTTTAAGTGTAGATTTTTTAATCAAAAATTTTCCTGCCTCATGTAGACAATCTGTCAGGATTTTAGTTGCTATTTTAGTGTTTTCTTCCACTGCTTTCCCAAACTCACATATAAAATTATTATTAAATAGATAAGATAACCTTTGTACAAACTCCCTTTCACTATCTATTCCCCATTTAAATCTTATCCAGGGTTTTACATTACCATCTATCTTCGTTTTTATTCTTGATTCAATGCTATTTATCCTCATAGTATACAGTAATGGGAAATGATCAGAAATATCCACGTGTAAGATTTCAAAATCCTTAACATGTGTAAAGAGATCACTAGAGATAATAAAATAATCGATCACACTGCATCCTGCAGCTGATATAAATGTGAATTCTCCATCAATATCTTTACCAACTCTTCCATTAACTAAATGAATATTTAGATTGCGGCACATATCTAAAAGACAGCGACCAAACGTATTAATCACCTTATCTTTTGATTTTCTGTGCCATTCAAAATAATCATTAGTGTAATAACTGCCACAGGCTATATATTCAGAGTCATCACACTCAATATAATCACATTCATTACCTGTTCTAGCATTAAAATCCCCTGCGATGATAAGTTTTACATCTTCTCCAAATTGATCTAGCACATTTAGGATTTCATTTTCCAAGGAAACAATACCATTTTTCTCTTCTCTCTTTCTATATGAGCTAGATCCCTCTGGGAAAATATAAGTGAAAATAAGGACAGTGTTATCTTCGAATAACCCACTCTCTTTGTCAGAATATAGAACTACACAGTCAGTTGCTTGTACACAAATCCTATAGAGATATTTCACAATAGAATCATGTACATATACACAAATACCTCCAATATTACGACCAAATGTTGACACTCGCTTATGCACGAGACGAAAACATGTATAATCAGTCAGTAAGTTGCAAAACTCAGTCTCATCTTGTGACCAGACTTCACTCAAACATATGACAGAGTTTCCATTCAGAGTGTCCAATAACTCACTGTTATTGACCTTTGTCTTTAACCCGTGAACATTCCATGCCAATACAGTGAGTTCATTTGGGCCGAGGCCGTCATCCTACCTTACGAAAGTTTCAGATGATCTTTCTTTATTCGTTTCAATTTCAATCACGGACTCCGACTCTGTGTCATAAGTTAACATTTTACCGTCCACAAATAATTTGTCGAAACGAAGTGACATCCGTGTGTTTGGTTGAGTTTGTCGTAGAGTTTGCATGTAGTTAACCAACTTTCTCCGTATCTCACGCACACGAGCACTGAAGTCCTCTGACACCCTAATTCGATTGTTTACTTCATCTTCACTACTTCGTTCACGCCATTCCCGAGTTTTTTGTCTTGCCTTGTGTAGAATCTCTTCCTTGTCTTTCCACCTTGTGAAACGAACCACCACCGGCCTTGCTCTCCCATGCGATCTTTTCCCAACCCGGTGAGCGCGTTCAATCGGTAGTTCCTCGTCGCTTTTGGCTCTTTCCACACCAAAGTATTCAGCCGCGTGTTCCCGTATCTTTTTCTCACTCTCTTCCCATGTTTCCCGATCCGATTCTGGGATGCCATAAAAGACAAGGTTATCCCGCCTGCTTTGGTTTTCCATGCGATCATACCTCTCCTGAAGTTCGGCATTTTCCTGTTCAAGTCTCTCCACTGTTTCCACAAACTTTTCCACCAACTCTTTTAAATCCATGACTTCTTTATGAAGTGATTCAATCTGCGTGAGAGTGTGAGGTTCGTTTGGTTCTAAACCACCTGTCGCTCCAAACAGTGTTGTTTGCCGCGTTGTTCTCTCCGGCCTAAACGTTGAGTCTACGACACCACGCTTGCCTCTCGCGGGACCGGGATTTTCCTCCACATCGCCCGCTAAGATTAAAAGAAGGCAGATTGCTACCGCTAGCCGCAGTCCGCCCGCAAACACGCCGTTATGGAGTTTTATTGTGGCTATCTTGACCTTTTCTTTGGACGCTGGCTGAGAATACCGTCCTATTCTCTGCCTCCATTGTTCAACGGTGATCCCCATGTCAGGTGTAACCGTGTAATCGTCAGCGTCATATAAGAAAAAAAATTATAATAACCTAAACCAGCAGCATAACTAGATGGAAATATAGATTAGAAAATATATTTACACTTGGTCTGTCCAAAAAATGCTAATAATAAAATAAAATAAAGTCTTTTCAGCATTAAGGTAATAACATTACTGTTTTTTATCCCTTTAAAATCACTTGTCACTTAATGAAGCTCTTTTTTGTGTGCATTTTGTTGATTATAATGAGAGAACTTGAGTTTAATCGTGAAGACGTTTTATTAGTCATTCTTTAGAGTTTCAAAGATTTAGCTAAATCATTTAATTTATTAATTTCTTGTTTAAGGCTAATTAGGCATAAATAATGGGAACAAAATTATACAGTATATGTTTACACCCCCTCTAAAACCTAACAAATTCACCAATTACTCTTAACGTACTCGGTTACTAATGTAACCTCGGTTCCCTGAAATACGGGAACGAGTACTGCGTCGAAGACGCATATGGGAAAAACCCCTTTTTTCTCCTGAACTGAAGCCTTATTCAATCACGCAGTGAAACTGCACAGCCAGTGCAGTGCTATTAAAACAAACCAATAGCTTGGCAGTGGTGCTGCACGAACCTATGGCAGCGAAGCCCGCCAAAGCCCGACAAAATGGGCGGGGAATCTGGCTATATATTGGCCGCTTCGCCACAGGAATTCAGGTTACTTCGACTGAAGCGACGACTGAGTTGTGCAGCCTTTTTAGCATGGCAAGGAAAGCAGTACTTGTTCCCGTATTTCAGGGAAGCGAGGTTACGTTAGTAACCGAGTACGTTCCCTTTCAATACTTCACTCGTACTGCGTCGAAGACACATATGGGAACCCAGTTCAATCACGCCATGCTAAGAAGGGAGGGCGACCAACGCAATCACACTTGATTTGTTAAACCAAGATATGACAATAGCAACTAGGGGCAGAATAAGCTCAATGAGGTTACGTCTGGCCTAGCCTGATCATCCTGTGTTCGTATCGCCTCAGTAGACAAGGGACCGAGTGCATACGAGTAGAGTTTGAGCCTTGGGCAAGAATGGCCAAGAGCATGCAAATGAGGAACAAGAAGGTGACCTTCACACAGAAAGTACCCTAGCATGAAGCGCCGGGACGTCTAGATTGTAAAATCTAGCAAATGTGGACGGCGAGCTCCAGCCAGCCGCCTCACAAATTTCTGCGATAGTCACACCACTAGACCATGCCCAAGACGAAGACACTGCTCTCGTCGAATTGGCTCTTACTCCAATTGGGCTTTGCAGGCCCAAAGAAGAGTAGGCTAGCTGGATTGCATCAACAATCCACCTTGAAAGTCTTTGCTTAGAGACCGGTAACCCTCTGGTGCGGTTTCCAAAGCATATGAAGAGCTGTTCTGATCATCTTATTGGCACAGAACGCTATATGTAGACTTTTAGAGCCCTCACTGGGCAAAGTAGATTCAGCCCTGGATCCTCCTCTGTGTTTTGTAACGCAGAGAGGGTGACCACTTGTGCTCTAGAGGGTGTGGAGAGCACCTTTGGCACATAGCCATGCCTCGGTTTCAGGACGACCCTCGAGTCGTTAGGCCCGAATTCTAGGCAATTAGGGCTTATCGAAAGTGCTTGCAAATCACCCACACGCTTAACAGACGCTAGTGCCAATAGCAGAGCGGTCTTTAGCGACAGGGCTTTAAGGCCTATGGACTGTAGTGGTTCAAAGGGGGCCCCCTTCAGGGCTCTCAGCACCGTGGGCAGGTCCCAAGAAGGGACGGTGGGAGGGCAAGGCGGATGAAGCCGTCTGGCACCTCTCATAAATCGGACGACTAAGTTGTTTCTGCCCACCGACTGGCCTGCTATAAGGGCGTGTGACGCCGCTATAGTTGCTACATAGACCTTAAGCGTGGAGGGGGATCGTCCCTTCTCCAAGAGCTCTTGCAAAAAAGACAGTATCACTGATACGTCACAAGAGGTCGGGCTTTCACCATGGTCTGAGTACCATGTGGAGAACACAGACCATTTGGAGGCATAGAGGCGTCGTGTAGACGGAGCTCTAGCCTGTGAAATTGTGTCTAGCAAACGCTCAGGGAGTCCCGCGGGCTCCCGTCGAGTGACCAAAGGTGCAGAGACCACTTCTCTGGGTGTGGATGCCAAATCGTCCCGTCTGCCTGAGAAAGGAGGTCCCGTCTCAGGGGAACGGGCCATGGGGCTGCAGTCAGCATCTGCGACAGGCTATCCAGTGCTGATTTTCCCAGAATGGGGCTACAAGCAGAACCCTGCATCTCTGGTCCCTGACCCGCCTGATTACTTGGGGAATCAGAGGGACCGGAGGAAAAGCATAAAGAAGACGGTTGGGCCAGTCCTGGGACAACGCGTCCTCGATCTTGGAAAAATTTATTGGGCAATGAGAGTTGTCATTTGAGGCAAAGAGGTCTATTCCGCTCTGCCAAAGACCACCCATATCTTCTGAACCGTCTGTGGGTGGAGTCTCCACTCTTCTGAGGAGACAGCGCTTCTTGACAGCATATCCGCGCCCTTGTTAAGCTTGCTCGGAAGATGCACTGCTCTCAGGGACCCCAAATTGCTTTGGGTCCATTCCAGCAGTCGCGACGTTAGTCTGAAGAGACGCGTCGATGACAGCCCACCTTGGTGATTTATGTAAGAGACCACCGTCATGCTGTCCGATCTGACCAGCACGTGGTGGCTCTTTAGGTCTGACAGGAAGCTCTGGCAGGCTCGTTGAACTGCAATCATCTCGAGGCAGTTGATGTGAAGCCTGCTCTCGACCATTTGGACGAAAGTGGGTTTCCCTTCGCACAGAGCGCCCCAACCCTTGTTGGACGCGTCTGTGGAGATCACTTTCCTTCTGCACACCATACCAAGTGGAGCACCCCGTTCCATCCATTGCATGTTCCTCCAAGGGGTCAGGGCCGAAATACAGTCCTGACTCACCTTGATATTCAAGCGTCCGTGACGCCATGCATGAGGTGGAACACGCGGTTTCAGCCAATATTGGAGGGGGCGCATACGAAGCAGCCCGAGCTCCAGCACCGGTGATGCCGCCGCCATAAGACCCAGCAGCTTCTGGAATGTCTTTAGGGGTCGAGAAGCACCTATTTTGAAAGAGGCCGCAAGTCGCTGTAGAGCCGCAGCGCGCTCCTTCACCATTGTTGCCCTCATCGTCACTGAGTCTAACACTGTTCCCAGAAATGATATCCGTCGGCTGGGGGACAGTGAGCTCTTGACAAAATTCACCCTGAGCCCCAGGCATTCCAGATGGCTGAGAAGCACAGTTCTGTAACCCAATGCCTCCCCCTCTGACTGAGCTAGAACTAGCCAGTCGTTGAGGTAATTGAGAATGCGGATGCCCTTCTGCCTGAGAGGGGAGAGAGCCGCATCCATTTGTGAACGTGCGAGGCGCCAGAGACAGCCCAAAGGGGAGGACCTTGTATTGGTAAGCCACGCCCTCGAAGGCAAATCTCAAGAACGGCCTGTGACGGGGGGCTATCTGGATGTGAAAGTAAGCGTTTTTCAGATCCAGCGAAAAGAACCAATCCCCTGAGCGTATTTGCGAGAGGATTTGTTTCAGTGTGATCATTCTGAAGTGCCGTATCATGAGGGCACGGTTCAGATGTCTTAAATCGAGGATGGGGCGCAGCCCGCCATCCTTCCTGGGAACTAGGAAGTAACGGCTGTTAAACCCTGAGTCGCGGTGTGCTGGGGGAATGATTTCTATAGCTCCCTTCACCAGCAGATTTTCCACTTCGGCACGAAGAACGTGAGCATTCTCGTTGTGCACCGAAGTGGTGACCGCCCCGCGAAAGCGTGGTGGCCGTCGGGCGAACTGAAGGGAATAGCCGTGTTTTATTACTCCCATGACCCAATCTGATACCCCGGGAATGGCTTGCCATTGTGAGGCCCGGATGGATAGAGGTTGTATTAACTTGAGTGATTGACCGCCGTGGGGGGACATAGCACTCGTGAGTGTTGTGTGAGGAAAACTGCTCTTTTTGTGAAGGAGTGTGTTTTTTAATTTTTTGCACTATAACAGCGCTTTGCTGTCTGGGCGCTAACAAGGGCCCATTGTTTGCAGCAGGAACAACTTCGTCGACATCTGGAGATGGACGGTAGAACACACGGGGCAGTTTGGGGGGTGGTCCGGCTGTGGCGAGACTTAGCCCCCTTCTCTTTCTTTCCTGTCGATCAGGATGACGGCGGCGGCGCAGGGTCCAGCACTATCTTGGGCCGGGGTCCCATGCGCTTAGGAAACTGATACCGTCTGGTGGCCGAGCGAGAACGGTGTCGAGGCTCGGGTTACACCGGCTGGGCTGCGGTGGTAGCAGCAGGCGCTTGCTTAGGAGGCTGACGAGTCGGCACCTGTCTGGGGCGACTGGCAGCAGCAGATGAAGTGCGCTTCGGCAGGAAGTGTCGCATTGCCTGGGACGACTTCTGCGCCTCTGTGAAACGCTCTGCGAATCCCTCTATCGGCGGGCCTAAGAGGCCGCTGGGGGAGATCGGTGCGTCTAGGAACTGGGCCCTGTCAGCATCCTTGATCTCCGTAAGGTTAAGCCATAAGTGGCGCTCCAGGACGACCAGGTTAGCCATCGAGCACCCAATGGCCTGGGCGGTGCTCTGTCTGTTGCACTTCTCAGCTCCCTGAGCGTGGCGACATCTGGGCCAGACTCGTCGGTGGCGGCGAGAAGTTTGGCCTGGAAGACTTGCAGCACCGCCATAGAGTGGAGCACCGCGGCTGCTTGCCCTGCCGATGTGTAGGCACGCCCGGCGAGCGCCGACGTCGTACGGCAGGGTTTGGACGGATGGTTGGCCTTGGCTTTCCATCCAATAGCTGCTGGTGGGCAGAGATGCACGGCCACAGACTCGTCCAGTGGCGGCAGCCATTCGTAACCTCTTTCATCGGCGCCGTCAATTGAGGTATGGGCGGATGAAGATGAAGTACGCAGGCGCGCTGAGTAGGGGGCGCACCACGATTTAGTGAGCTCGTCGTGGACCTCCGGGAAGAACGGAGCAGTTCGCTGACGAGGGGCTTGCTGGCGCCCCGGCAGAAACCATTCATCCAGACGGCTACGGGCTGGTTCCTCTGGAGGAGACCAATCCAGACCCAGCTCATCCACTGCCCTGGAGAGAACTCGGATAAGCTCGGCGTCCATCCCGAGTTTCGAGCGGTTTGGTTCAGATGACATCGAGGGGGCGGGGTCCGGCAAGCCCGACAGCTCCTCAGCATCTGAAGCGGCTAGAGACATGCTATCCTCTAGCAGTTCCTCCTCAGTCCCTCCAAACAAAACCAGATCACTCGCGGCAGCAGAGGGACACTGGTCTGGCTGTACAAAGAGGACTGGGGAATCCCCTCTGGGCGGAGAAAATGAGGCACGCGGGGGCTGAGCCGTCGTGAGCTCGCTTTCATCCTGCTGCTTTAATCCTCTGCCCCGCCTTTTCTTCCTTGCCGGCTCGCGGGAGGAAGAAAAAGGGAGGGCGCGAGGAGCGAGATCGCTCTCTGAAAAGAAAGCGATTCGCGAGCGCAGAGAGGCGATATTCATGTTCTCGCAATGAGAACATGAATTCCCCGCGAGTGTTGTGTCAGCGTGGGGTTTCCCCAAGCACGCGACACACTCGCTGTGCCCGTCATCAGCGTGCAGAGGGGCTCTGCACGAGCTGCAATGACGAGACGGCATTTGCAACAACGCCGTAGAAAAAGGCTCTTTTAGAGAAATTTGCTCTTTCAATATATCTCACCGGATGGCCGCAGGGAAGCGATGTATCTGCGGTGGGGTCGCGTTCCAGTGCGAGGCGTGTCAACGGCGAGCAGTTCAGCGGAGATCAGCGAAGCGATGTGACGTCGTCGCTGAGGGAGAAATAATCTGAATTCCTGTGGCGAAGCGGCCGAAATATAGACAGATTCCCCGCCCATTCTGGCGGGCTTTGGCGGGCTTCGCTGCCATAGATTCGTGAACACCGCTGCCAAGCCATTGGTTTGTTTTAATAGCACTGCACGATCCAATGGCTGTGCAGTTTCACTGCGTGATTGAATAAGGCTTCAGTTCAGGAGAAAAAAGGGGTTTTTCCCATATGCGTCTTCGACGCAGTACGAGTGAAGTATTGAAAGGGAACTTAGAAGACATGTTATATGTTTGGAAATGTAATGTTCCAACAAGCCTGTTTGATCAATTACCAAAGAAGAATGACAAAATTATTCAGCAAAATAAGATTTTCTTATCAAAGTGATAAGATTTTGTGTTACAAAAATGAGTACACCCTCCTCAAAGTTACTAAATGCAAAAAAAAATGTATAGGTGTTTGATCAACAGGTAAGTATAAATATATATATAGACAAGTAACATCCTGGAAATTAAAAGTGTTATATAGCCCACTGAATCATACTCAGACTTAATGCTGGCAGCAATGGAACCACTTGGGGTGCTTGCCAGGTGATTTATTTCTTAGCATAAAATAGGATAATGGAACAAGAGGAATTCCAAAATATTGCTTTAACCTCCTACGACCTGGCGTCCACATATGTGGACATCACATTTTTAGTTGTGTGCACCATAAAACTTAATTCTGTGTAACTGGAACCTGTTGTACACAAACATGGACACTTACACTGCCATCTGGTGGGGTCAGAAGAGAAAAACACTTTACACAGAAATTCCAAGATGGCGGCGAACACATCTGAAAAGTCAGGCAGCCACACCAGACCAAAACGTCCACAAGGTAAAAAATCTAATAAAATGTAATTGTTGATTCTTGTTAAGTTATGCATAATGGTGTTGTATGATTAATATGGCATGAAAATTTGACAAATTTTTGTAACAGTAAAGATTTACTATTTCGCTAAACTTGAAGTACACATATGTGGACAGTGGGACTTAACTTTGTTGAAAATGTAAAAATGTTAGCAAAATATTTAACTGTGAAAACATAGTTTGTGAAGAATTTGTTAGAAAACATCAATTTACAATAATTTACAACAGTATAAATTGACATTGCACATGTGATAAATTACTTTACATTGATTTTTAGTCTTTGAAAATGTAAAAATGTTAGCAAAAATTTAGTCTGGGAAGAATTAGTTAGAAAACATCATTTTACAATAGTTTACAACAGTATAAATTGACATTGCATGTGTGAAATAACTTTACATTGATTTTCAGTCATTGAAAATGTAAAAATGTTAGCAAAATTGTAGTTTGGGAAGAATTTGATAGAAAATATAAATTTACAATAGTTTACATCAGTAAAAATCGACATTGCATGTGTGATATAAATTTACATTGATTTTTATTTGTTGAAAATGTAAAAATGTTAGCCAAAGTGTAGTTTGGGAAGAATTTGATAGAAAATATAAATGTACAATAGTGTGCAACACTATAAATTGAAGTTGCATGTGTGATCAATAAATCTACATTGATTTTTTTTTCACTGAAAATGTAAAAACTTTAGCAAAAAATTTAGTTTGGGAAGAATTTGTTAGAAAACATCAATTTACAATAGTTTACAACAGTACAAATTGACGTTGCATGTATGATAAATAACTTTACATTGAATTTTATTTTATTTTTCTCCTGATATCATTTTCAGGGCGTATTCCTCTTTCAAAGGCACTGGAATTAGTTTTGGAATCAATTGCTGGGGACAACTCAGAGGTAGAGGACTTGTCTGACATTGACGACCCCATAGAGGATGTTGATTACCATCCTCCACAACAGGAGCCAAGCAGCAGTGAGGAGGAGAGTGATGGGGATGAAGACCCCACTCCACAGTCCACTGAGGCCAGCCGGGGACGTAAACGTCTCCGTGGTGAAACTTATGGTTATCGTTCAGACCATAGCATTGCTATTTTGCGCACTCCCAGACGTCAGACTCAGCAGCTTGAGTCTGATGGCTCAAATGATGACCCTGAAGAGCCAACACCAGGACCAAGCTTTCAAAGACAACCCATGCAAGGACGAGGAGTGCGCTGGAGGGCTGCTCAATTGACCCCAAACCTAGCCCAGTTTGAGCCTGAGGAGGAAACTGAGCTCGACAGAGAAGACTGGACCCCACTGGACTATGTAAACCAGTATATTGATAAAGATTTAATGAAACTGATTGTATACTGCTCCAATGCTACAGTACTAGCTAGGAGTGGGTACCCACTCAACACATCAGTTGACGAGATGTATCATTTCTTTGGTGCCTCAATTTTGATGTCCTGTGTCCCGTATCCACAAATCAGGATGTACTGGTCCAGCGCATTAAGATTCCCAGCCATTACAGAAAGATTCACACGCGACAGATTTTACAAACTGAGGCAATCAATAAAGGTGGTCATTGATGATGACATTCCAGAAGACCTGAGGGAATGTGACAAATTCTGGAAGGTGAGGCCTTTTCTTGACCGCATTCTGAAAGGCTGCAGGTCTCAGACAAAACCCGAGAGCGTTTCTATTGATGAGCAAATGATACCATTTACAGGAGCCTGTCCTTGTCGACAATATCTGCCAATGAAGCCCAATCCAGTTGGCATGAAAAACTTTGTTTGTGCTTCAGCGGAAGGCATCATGCTTGACTTTGAATTATATCAGGGTGCAGATGCACTGATTGCACAGGTCCAGGAGCCAGGTGAACTAGGTTTGGGAGGCTTGGTCATCGATCGACTGTCTGAAACTCTCCATCCTGGTACAAAAGTGTACTGCGATCGGTTCTTTACATCCATCAAGGCTGTGAATCGAATGATGGATAAGCAGGTGTACCTGACTGGTACAGTTATGAAAAATCGGGTTTCCGAAGCAGTGCAGAAGCTACCAAGTGACAAAACAATGAAAAAGAATGGAAGAGGTACCTCAGCACAAGTTACCACTGAAGATGGGAAAATTTGTGTTGTAAAGTGGTATGATAACAAGCCGGTATTGATGCTGTCTGTTGTTCATGATGGACAGCCTGAAGACACCTGCCAGCGATGGGACAAGAAACAGAAACAATATGTGTCTATCAGACGACCAAGTATTGTTCGCGAATACAACAACAAGATGGGTGGGGTTGACCTCATAGACAGGATGATCAGCTACTATAGAATGAGTGTCCGTACCAAAAAGTGGATGCTTCAGATGCTCATGCACTTCACAGATGTTGCTTTAGCCAACAGCTGGCTACTGTACCGCCAAGATCACTTAGTACGTAGCACACCAAGAAAGGGCATCATGCAATTTCTTGAATTCCGAATGGAAGTGGCTAAGACATTCCTGGCCCAGCATAACAATGGACAGGAAGACAGTACAGACCTCTCAGAACAGGAAGACAACACAGACCATTCAAAGCCAGAGAAAAAGCGCACTGTGAAAGAAGTACCCCACATCTCAGTCCGCAGAAGGTCTAATGCACATCTTCCAGAGGTGGTCAACCTGAAGAATGCAGCACGCTGCAGAGTGACAGGCTGTTCTGGGAAAACTCGAGTCCGATGTGTAACATGCAAGGTGTTCTTGTGCTTGCAAGCTGCACGCAACTGTTACACAGTCTTTCACAGCAGTTAAGTGTGATCAACTGTTCCCACAGATAAAAAGGACATTCCTAGTTTGGAGTAGTTGGAGTTTTGGACTGTTCCTGGAAAACTTGAGTCCAGTTTGTAGCATGTAAGTTGTTCTTGTGCTTGCAAGCTACACGCAACTGTTATACAGTCTTTCACAGCGGTTAAGTGTGATCAACTGTTCCCACAGATAAAAAGGACATTCCTAGTTTGGAGTAGTTGGAGTTTTGGACTGTTCCTGGAATACTTGAGTCCAATTTGTAGCATGTAAGGTGTTCTTGTGCTTGCAAGCCGCATGCAACTGTTACACAGTCTTTTACAGTGGTTAAGTGTGATGAACTGTTCCCACAGATAAAAAGGAAATTCCTAGTTTGGAGTAGTTGAAGTTTTGGGCTGTAATGTGATATGACAGCTTGTTTCTTATAAATGGTGTTTTTCCAGATCCATGTTCACAAGCTGAAACATTTATATATGCAACAGTAACAATAAAAAATGTTCAGGTACAGTACTCAGGATTTAAATAAAAGAGATTTGCACTTTGTTACACAATGGTGTCTTGATTGTTTTCTGTGAATACAGACCAAGTGTCCACATATGTGGACATCATTTTTTTCAAAAAGAGCTTCATGTTCAAAGATAATTTCTTGTTATTATATTTATTGGTTCCTCCTAACCCCAAATAGCTAGAAGAAATCTAAAATGCATGCCAAACCAATATCCGTGTCTTAGGAGGTTAAGTGTGAAAATATAGCAGAAGTAGCACCAATATTCAGAATCATTTGACTTGTGATAAAGTTCCTGAAACTCTTAGGTCTTTACATTAAGATTTTATTTAGTGATAAATAACTTGCAAATTGTCTCAGAGCTGGCAAAAGCTATGAAAAGAGTGACACTTCATGTTACAGAGTATGACACAGCCTGCAGAAGTGACAGGCATGCTTGTTGTCACCACTAGAATTACCTACTGTAGCAAAGCAAAATAAACTAATTTAATCTCTTTCAGCCCTTACAAAAGGAAAATATATTTACCAATATATTTCTTAAAATATATTGTGAAATATTGTTATATATTAGTTTCCCTTTTTATTTTCTAATATATAATGTATTTGAATACATTTAATAATATATCGATGATACATATATTATATAATATATTGCAAAATATACAAATGATTGCCGCTTTCAATATATTGCAATATACTGGAAAAAATAAATATTAAATCCCATATATAAGAATATATGCCTAATATATTACATGATATTTTCCAATATACTGCAATATATTTTTGTTTCATAAGGGAGGGCCCATATTTACAAAATAGAGACTTCTGGGAATCCATACTCTGGTCTCAAGAGAAAAGCTAAATCATTTTGGATACAAAAACATCCAAATATTCTGGTGTAACTAGAGGTGTTGCTGTTCTATCCTTTGTCGGCTATTAGCTTATGTAATGTGTTGTACCAAGTCAGAATTCTCTGTATAGTCTGTTTGGAATTATGCATCTTGGTTTGCTGTCCTCATTCCTTGATGACCTGTGACAGAATAACCAACATCAAAACAAACATAAAGTATGGACTCACCAGCACTACGTCTCCTCCTCAAACCAGAAAGCCAAAGGTGGTTAGAGTATTTGGGCTGGATGCTTCCTCACAGTCAGCAAGCCTGAGACACCAGCAGGGCTCGTCCACCAAAGCAGAGGTGACGAAGCATGCTGATCAGTCCGCTGTACATTTACATTTACATTACATTTACATTTATTCATTTAGCAGACGCTTTTATCCAAAGCGACTTACAGATGAAAACAGTGGAAACAATCAAAAACAACAAAAAGAGCAATGATATATAAGTGCTATAACAAGTCTCAGTTAGGTTAACACAGAACACGTAGAATGGGATTTTAAATAATATAATAAATATAAAGAAAACAGATAGAATAAAAAAAAATAGAGCAAGCTAGTTAGAGGTCTTTACACATACAAACACACACACACATATATAATTGCATAATAAATGAAAAGAAAAATATAATACAAAAAGATTAGAAAGGTAGTTAGATTTTTTAAGAATAGAATTAGAATAGTGAGTGTTAAAGTTAGAGGGTCTTACTGCAGGCAGCCATATCACCCTGGAGCCCAAGACCGGTTGCCCATTGAAGCTAAGCAGGGCTGGGCCTGGTCAGTACCTGGATGGGAGACCTCCTGAGAAAACTAGGTTGCTGCTGGAAGAGGTGCTAGTGAGGCCAGCAGGGGGTGCTCACCCTGTGGTCTGTGTGGGTCCTAGCGCCCCAGTGTAGTGATGGGGACACTATACTGTCAACAAGCACCGTCCTTCGGATGAGACGTTAAACCGAGGTCCTGACTCTCTGTGGTCAGTAAAAATCCCAGGATGTCTTACGAAAGGAGTAGAGGTGTGACCTCGGCATCCTGGCTCAATTCGCCCAATGGCCTCTGACCATCATGGCCTCCCAACAATCCCCATATCTGCTGATTGGCTTCATCACTCTGTCTCCTCTCCACCAGTAAGCTGGTGTGTGTTGGGCGTTCTGGCGCACTATGGCTACCGTCGCATCATCCAGGTGGATGCTGCACACTGGTGGTGGATGAGGAGATACCCCCTGACTATGTAAGCGCTTTGAATGTCTAGAAAAGCGCTATATAAATGTAAGGAATTATTATTATTATTATGATTCTTGAAGATGGCTAAGGACTCAGCTGCTCGGATTGAGTTGGGGAGGTCATTCCACCAGGAGGGAACATTTAATTGAAAAGTCCGTAAAAGTGACTTTGTGCTTCTTTGGGATGGCACAATCAAGCGATGTTCACTTGCAGAACGCAAGCTTCTAGATGGCAACATAAGTCTGAAGTAACAAATTTAGGTAAATGGGTGCATAGCCAGTGGTAGTTTTGTAGGAAAACATCAATGCCTTGAATTTTATGCGAGCAGCTATTGGAAGCCAGTGCAAATTGATAAACAGAGGTGTGACGTGTATTTTTTTTTTTGGCTCATTAAAAATTTATCTCGCTCCCGCGTTCTGAATTTATTGTAAAGGTTTGATAGAATTGGCTGGAAGACCTGCCAAGAGGGCATTGCAATAGTCCAGCCTGGACAGAACAAGAGCTTGAACAAGGAGTTGTGCAGCATGTTCCGAAAGAAAGGGCTTGATCTTCTTGATGTTGAATAAAGAAAATCTGCAAGATCGGACAGTTTTAACAATAAAATCTGTAAAAAAATAAATAAATAAAAGCTGTAAATCCAAGAGCGGACATAAACCAGTCACCTGCATTTGTGGGCCCCACTGGTGTCATCCAGCTCCTTGCCTCTGACTCCGCAGTTAGCTCTGTGTGACTTATCAGCCTCGCCTCAGGCTTCCCCTCCACCACTTTGGTTTTGTGCTGAAACCCCAACTGCACTTCAGCCCTCCAGGCCCATGTCTCCTCCTTGGCCTGTCAGCCTGCCGACTCCGCTCCAACTCTGCATTTCTTCAGCTCCACTAAGGCCCATTTGCCCTAGGACTCCTCTGGGCTCCCTCGTACATCCGGAGAAACCTTGGTCAGTCATCGCTCAGCTTCTGCTACAGACTTCCACTCAGCTTCTGCCTCGACCGTTCACCCCATTTGGCTTCAGCAGGCTTCTCCCTTCATCTGGTTTTCCTGTCGTCCGTGCTCGCTCCATCGTCGCCTTGGTCAGCCGAATCCCCGGCTCCTCCTCAGTCATGAGAGATAGCTGCTCCACCTTGGGCTTCCAGGTCTTTTATGTCACCCTGGTCCATTGTCTTCTCTGCTCCTCCAGTTCCTCCACATACCCTGGTTCCATCTCCATGGATTGGATTTTGGGTGTCGCTTAGTCCTTCAGCCAAAGCTCCTCCGTTGTTCCTCAGCTGATTAAATAAATAGATTTCTTGTGCCCTGATACAAGAGTCGCAATTAAAACAATGTGATGTGTCACATTTTCAAAACAAGTATTACAAACTAGCAACCTTCTCTTGTGCTCATAATAAAACTAAGGGGGAGCTTGGGATCTAAGGACTTCACTTTTTATTCTAACAGACATAAGACTTTCACTAGTATAGATTGCATATTTCTCAGCCCATCTCTATATTATAAATTTTGTTGTCTGATCACTCTGCAGTGACAATGTAACCATTTCAACAATAAGACCAATGCCCTAGGTTGTATCCTAACACTATTACTAAACAATCAGATATCATATAAAGGAGTTTCTCGAAATTAATATATCTTGTAATGTAGACCCTCAAATGTTGTAGGAAATGATGAAGTGTTCAATATGAGGATTCTCTATAAGTCAAGTCAAGTCACCTTTTTATATAGCGCTTTAAACAGAATACGATGTGTCAAAGCAACTGAACAACATTCATTAGGAAAACAGTGTGTCAATAATGCAAAATGACAGTTAAAGGCAGTTCATCATTGAATTGACAGCGGCAAGGAACCAAAACTCCATCAGTGACAGAATGGAGAAAAGAAGCCTCAGGCTCAGTGGCCAGTTCTCCTCTCACCAGACGAAACCAGCAGTTCAATTCCAGGCTGCAGCAAAGTCAGATTGCGCAGACGAATCATCTGTTTCCTGTGGTCTTGTCCTGGTGGTCATCTGAGACAAAGTCTTTACAGGGGATCTGTATCTGGGGCTCTTGTTGTCCTGGTCTCAGCTGTCTTTCAGGGCTGTAGAGATCCTTTCTAGGTGCCGATCCACCATCTGGTCTGGATACGTACTGGATCCGGGTGACTGCAGTGACCCTCTGATCTGGATACAGACTGGATCTGGTGGCTACGGTGACCTCAGAATAAGACAGAAACAGACTAATATCAGCATAAATGGCATTCTTCTAATGATGTAGCAAGTACATCGGGTGTTATGGGAAGTGTTACCGGTTCCGGTTTACCTACTTAATACAGCCTAAAATTCTTTAACGGATTTGGATATTAGAAACATATTAGTGTGTTCTGTGTAAGCCAGGAGAGCAGTGTGAACACCAGACGTGCGATCCAAGCGCTGTTGACACAGGTGTCCAAGGCTCACCCAGCAGATACACCAACTCACCTCACCGCACTGCCTGCACCGCCCATCCCCCGGGAGACTTCCCAGGATAATTTCCGGCCAGAGCCATGACTTCCGGCACAATTTATTTATTTATAATGTTATTATTATAATTTTTTTTTATCAACACCGCACCACCGGCATGACTTGTTGGTCCATGACTACCGTGGTGGTAAAAATCAGCCACCGTCACAGCCCTATCTCATAGCATGTCACTTAAACATTCCTGTCCTTCCTGTGTCTCATCCCATCTATGTCAGAATCAGAATCAGAAAGAGCTTTATTGCCAAGTATGCTTACGCATACAAGGAATTTGTTTTAGTGACATAAGCTTCCAGTACACAGAGACAACAACACACAGAAAAAAAAAAAAAGATTTACAAATTGGCAAATAAATAAGTGTATAAACAATTGTGCTATAAATGATAATGGAATAGGATTGAGTGAGATGCAGGAATGTTCTAGGATGGAGGGTTAACAAATAAATATAAGGATATTGCACGTTTATAAGCATAAGTAAGGAACATTTAACTGTTCATGAGGTAGATTGCCTGGGGGAAGAAACTGTTCTTGTGCCTTGCTGTTCTGGTGTTTGCGGCTCTGAGGCCAGCCAGATGGCAAAAGTTCAAAGATGGGGTGACTTGGATGTAAGGGATCCAGAGTGATTTTCTGAGCCCTTTTCCTCACTCTGGATGTATACAGTTCTTGAAGGGTGGGCAGGGGAGCACCAATAATCCTGTCACCGCACTCAATGGCCAGGAACTGCCACATGTCACCCACTACACTGAACCCATAACTCTACTCACCTCACCTCTGGCAACCACGGTGAAACCATATCCTTTTACCTCATGGACTCCCCTTTAGCTCCCATTGTTTTAGGTCACCCCTGGTTAATCAAACATAATCCACGAGTTGGGGTTCCAACCCTGTCACATTGTGGAGTGAAAGTTGTCATGAGTCTTGTCTGGTTTCTGCTTGTCCTGTTGTGCCTGTTTCTGTCTTTCAGAAAGAGAACATGGTGTTATCAAACGTGCCCGCAGAGTACTTGGACCTGAAGGAGGTGTTCAGTAAGTCCCGTGCTGCTAATCTTCCTCCGCATCGTCCCTACGACTGTGCGATAGATTTAGTGCCAGGTAAGTCTCCGCCTAAAGGCAAACTTTACTCTCTTTCTATTCCGGAGAGGGAGGCCATGGAGAAATACATTTCTGATTCCTTGGCGTCAAGGTTCATCCGCCCTTCCTCTTCTCCAGTGGGGGTGGGATTCTTTTTTTGTGGGTAAGAAGGATGGTTCTCTGCGACCTTGTATTTACTACCGAGAGCTGAACAACATCACAATAAAGAACACCTATCCTTTGCCGTTGACGTCTTCAGCTTTCAGGAGGTTACAGGGAGCATCCGTATTCACAAAATTGGATTTACGAAACGCTCACCTCCCTTTGGTCCGCATCAGGAAGGGGGATGAATGGAAAACCGCCTTTAACACCCCTAGAGGGCATTTTGAATACTTGGTGATGCCGTTCGGGCTCTCCAACTCGCCAGGAGTTTTCCAAGCACTCGTTAATGATGTGTTGAGAGATATGGTAGATCAGTTTATATATGTTTACCTGGATGACATACTGATCTTTTCTTCATCTCTCCAGGAACACGTTCAACACGTCAGACGAGTGCTCCAGAGATTACTTGAGAATGGGCTTTTTGTCAAGGCAGAGAAATGCGTATTCCATGCACAGTCTGTCCCCTTCCTAGGTTATATGGTCTTGTCCGAGGCAATATGTATGGACCCTGACAAAGATTCTCGTTAGGCCCTACAGCGGTTCCTGGTGTTCGCCAATTTCTATCGACGTTTCATTCGCAATTTCAGCCAACTAGCCTCACCTCTGACGACCTTGACCTCCGTTCAGGTGGTCAGATGCAACCAAAACTGCATTTACCAACCTCAAGAGCTGGTTTGTTTTGGCTCCCATCCTTGTAGACCCTGATCCCACACGGCAGTTCGTGGTGGAGGTTGACGCATCAGAGGTGGGGGTAGGAGCAGTTTTGTCCCAATGTGCTGTCTTGGACGATAAGATGCATCCCTGCACGTTTTTCTCCCATCGGTTATCTCCTGCTGAACACAATTATGACATTGGTAACAGAGAATTGTTGGCCGTCAAATTAGCTTTAGAGGAGTGGCGTCACTGGTTTAGAGTATATTAGAACTGCCAAATGACTCAATTCCTGGCAGGCTCGGTGGGCACTTTTTTTCGGTCCTTTTGATTTTACTCTATCGTACCGCCCGGGTTCCAAAAATGTCAAACTCGATTCTTTGTCACGTCTCTTTGATCCCTCCGCCCGCCCAGTGACTCCTGAGAGTATTTTACCTGAGAAAATAGTCGTCTCAGCACTCGTATGGGAGGTCGAGTCGAAGGTCAAGAAGGCCTTAGAAGGGGTAACACCTCCACCTGGTCGCCCACCGAATCGTTTACTTGTGCCGGAGGAGATACGGTCCGAAGTCATTCAGTGGGATCACTGCTCTAATGTTGCTTGTCATCCAGGGATAAGCCAAACCAAGGGATTAGTTAAACAACAATTCTGGTGAACACTTATGGCTCGTGACGTCCATGATTTTGTTTTGGCTTGTTCAGTTTGCGCCAGTGGTAAGTCATCTAACCGGCCTCCTGATGGGCTCCTTAAATGTAATTAACTAATAAGATTCAGGAGGAGCGCATCAGATACTTAGCCTAATCAACACAGGTGGACCATAATCAAGTAATCAATCCCATAGTATAAATATCGCTGACTTACCTCTATCCATTGACGGTTTATCAGCATGCTGGTTCGCTTCGTCTGTCACCTTATCACAGGCTCAGTTTTCATACCAACGAAGAGAGCTACACAGGGGATTTATAAGACCTGCTGCTTTTGCCGGACCCGCGATCATTCCTACCCAGCCAAACACGGCCGTTAAGCAGCATTAAGCGTCATCCCGACAGCTGCTCTCCTCGCCAAGCCACACGTCGCGGCCAATAGACAGTGCAAGCTCCGAGCTCGCCTTGCTCGACACAACAATGGTGACCGAGCTCTCCTTGAGCGCTGGATTGCAGCAGAAAGAATCCAACCAGCCCGGGCCGAGCCCCAGTTCTCACCGCGGCTCAGCCTTTAACCCCGGCGTTCCGGCCGAGTGGCAGTTTGAGGCCGCTTCCTCTAGCGGTGCAGACCACGCAATGTTAACCAATACATTTTCAGACGAAGATGCTAAAAACAGGTTCTCCTTTTTCTTCATTGGATTTTACGGCAGTTGGCATCTAAAGTGTTGCATCTGCAGGTTCACGGCTAAAGTTTATTAAACGACGTCATGACGCAGTTCCGTCTTCTTCTACTAGTGTTTTATGGCGGTTTTGGCAAACCAGCGTAAAGGTGCATTACCGCCACCTGCTGATCTGGAGTGTGGATTGCGCATAGATTTGGACTACAGCGTTCCGTCGGATGATGATGCCACCTTTAACCACGAAGCCAAGGCATTACATTTGCCTTACCGTGCACGTTTAAACCTCACTGAAACGATACAGACATAAGTTCCATGATAAAAAAAAAAAAAAAAAAGCTTGTAAATCTCTGGATAAAAGCGTCTGCTAAATGCTTAATTTAATTTAAAATTTTAATCTCCATGAAAGTTTTCTGGTAGGACCAAATCATTTAGGGACCTATTTCACCATTCACCGGCGTGATCACTCAAAATTAATCTAAAACGTATCTGCCCTCGTGTTTTGATGCAGGATAGCAAGTGTGAGTAAAATTACTGTCGCCTTTTAAGGACCGTAATACAAAAAAAAAAAAAAATGGCAAGTAAATATCTTTAGAAACCACTTGGAAGTGAATAGCACATAACTGTTATTAACCCATTTGCTTGCAAGCATCGCCTACGGCCCCAGTTTATTATCGTTTCACTTTCACAGCACGTTAAACATCACTCTCTTACTCGATCTGGATAAACCGTGCATCAGTTGAAAGTCGAAAGACTTTGGCTTTGGTTTTTGACCAATATTTCGATAAAAACATAATTTCAGCGACAGTTATTTAGTAATTATGTCAGGAAAACGATTCCTATTCCTGAACGGTAAACGTCAAAAGTGTTAGCTCGTGGAAAAATGTTGATCATGGATCTATTCAGAAAGAATCATGAGCAGAAACATCTTTATTTTTGGTATGTAATTTCTGTCTCCATGCCAAAAATGGGGGGTGACTGGTAAGGGGTTAACGTTACTGCTATAATCATGTCTTTCGGTACAACGTCTTACAAGACTTAACATGCTTCATCGTTTCCAAAAGCCTCTGTTTTTACAGTCCTTACTACAACGTGAAAACAGCGTTCCAAACGTATCCACTCGGGAGACCGTCTCAAGAGCCCAGAGACCAAATGAGAGGAAAGATGCTTTTCCAACAGGAACATAATAATGTGCACAAGGCTTGAGGAATTGTCAAATCAGGCAACCAATTGCTAAGCTGGTAACACAGTAGGCTACCCATTTATTTTTAGCTTGCCCATCAAATGTTACTAACCCTTTTTTACTCTTCCCACAGCCAACATCTACAGCAGCCGAAGCAAGTAGCCTTTCCTGTACCTCCTCACTGCCGCAGCAGTGTCTGCTCCCGCAGGAGCTTTTCCTGTACCTCCTCACTGCCGCAGCAGTGTCTGCTCCTGCAGGAGCCTTTCCCGTATCTCTCCACTGCCGCAGCAGTGTCTGCTCCCGCAGGAGCCTTTCCTATACCTCCTCACTGCCACAGCAGTGTCTGCTCCCGCAGGAGCCTTTCCTGTACCTCCTCACTCCCGCAGCAGTGTCTGCTCATGCAGGAGCCTTTCCTGTACCTCCTCACTGCCGTAGCAGTGACTGCTCCCACAGGAGCCTTTCCTGTACCTCCCCACTACCTCCCCAGCGTCTGTTCACATGCAAAAAAAAAAAAAAACACACATCACCTCCGCTTGAAGGTATGCCACGCATCCTAGGTTGCGTTGATAGCATCATGTATCAACAATAGCCAAGACGATATTAGGTCTATTCTCCAACCAGTTTTTTATTATAATTATTAGGCGGCCTACCATAATTCAGCTATCAAAATTTAAGGCATTCGTTTATGTCCATATTAGGGTTAAATCATTGGACTTAAAATGGAATCTACTAAATGAGGAACGTGACGCGTTAATGGCGGTGCAGCTTTGAAAAGGCGCTCCCACACCACTCGCATTTTTCAGGTCTTTGAAGGAAAACCAAATGCTAAATTACATGAAATCATCGAAAATGTCGACTCAGGCCACACTTGTTCATACTCGGGAGGACACTACCTCTCCCATTAAGAAGAAATTCAGAGAGTCTTCCAACACTATCTCCCGATCTGGATAGCGCCATTTTGGCCGGAGTGAAACAAGCCTTGAGTGAACAAAATTCTGACTTAGACAGAATTGTCACTGTCGCTATCAAATCTGCTATAGATGATGCGCTGAATCCTCAGATTCTAGATCTGAAACGTGAAATTGAAAATACCAATAAAGCAGTTACCACCGTAACCGGGAAGATCGAGCAAGAAAATCGGTATCTCTGCTCCAATCCAGATACGACACTATACAGGCGGCTGTTCGTAAAGACAGGGATCAGATCAGCGATCTGAAATCTAAATTTGATGACATCACAATAAAGATCGCTGACATAGAAGACCGCAGCAGAAGTTCCAATGTACGGTTAATCGGCCTCAGAGAAGGTGCCTGAGGGAGATGACTGCATCGCCTTTTTAAAGGCGAACCTGCCCAAATGCATACCTTACATCGCAAACAGAGAAATTACAATCGAACGCGCACATCGCATCTACTCAGAAAAGCAGTCTAAACGCCCAAGCACGGTTATATTCAAACTACTAGACTACACTGATAGACAGGCCATTCTCAATGGGGCGAGGGCCGCATACCCAGTGAAGTTCGGCAGCGAAACCCTTCTTTCCGGGTTATAGCGCAGACACTACAAAGAAAAGGAAGGCTTTCACTGAGGTGCGAAAGAAGATGGATACATTCGGAATTCGATCGTTTCTCCTCTTCCCGGCTACACTTAAGGTCATTCATGCAATCAATCAATCAATCAATCAATATTTATTTATATAGCGCCTTCCAACAACCACAGATTGAACCAAGGTGCTTAACAACATTAGTAAAAAATAAACATAATTACAAATAGGTTTAAAACATATTTACACAATAAAAACAGAGCAGTGTCACAGAGCCATTAAGTGCAAAAAGCCATTTTAAATAAATAGGCTTTAAGTTTGGCTTTAAACAGAGGCCGGTCAGTGATGGAACGTAACTCAATGGGCAACAAGTTCCAGAGTTTAGGACCGGCCACTGCAAAAGAACGATCGCCCCACTGTTTGAACCGGGACCGGGGCACCTTCAGCAGATGTTGCCCAGCAGAACGTAGAGCTCTGATGGGTTTGTGAGGGGTCAGAATCTCACACAAATAGGAAGGTGCGAGGCCCGTGAGTGCATTAAAAACAAACATTAAGATTTTAAAATTAATTCTAAACTGGACAGGGAGCCAGTGCAGGGAGTACAGGACAGATGTTATGTGCTAGTGTTTACGACCGTTAGTTAGCAGTCGGGCAGCAGCGTTTTGCACAAGCTGCAAACGGTGAAGTCCAGTTTGGTGAACTCCCACATAGAGCGCATTGCAGTAGTCTATGCGGGAGCTAATAAAAGCATGGATGGCTTTCTCCAGGTCAGCACGACTTAAAAACGGTTTGACCTTTGAAAGGAGGCGAAGCTGAAAAAAGCTTTCCCTAACCACCGAATCTATTTGTTCATCAAATTTTAGACTGCTGTCTAGTTTTACCCCCAGATTTTTGACAATATGGTTAAGATGGGGGGCCAAAGCAAAAGGACCAGGAGCTGAGACACTGGGCAGATTGGATGTGCCGAACACAATACATTCAGTTTTATCCTCATTCAAACAGAGGAAATTCTGGGACAGCCACAATCTGATGTCCTCTAAGCATCTGTTGATGGACTGAAGACTATTAGGACAAGCAGGGACAACCGGAAGGTAAACCTGTAGGTCGTCTGCGTACAGATGAAAAGACATTTTGTGCTTTGAAATAACTGCACCTAACGGCAACATATACAAGGAAAATAAAACAGGGCCCAAAATGGAACCTTGTGGCACACCAGAGGTCAAGGGAGTGGAGGAGGAGGAGAGGTCACCAATCCTAACAGAAAAAGACTTCTCTGTTAAATACGACCTAAACCACTGCAGCACAGGTCCCTGAAGCCCAACCTGTTGTTCCAGACGTGTCAGGAGGACTGAGTGGTGTCAAATGCTGCAGTAAGGTCCAGCATTATGAGCAGCACTGGCTTTTTCTCATCAAGGGACAAGAGAATGTCATTTTGTACTTTGAGAAGAGCGGACTCAGTGCTGTGTCGTGTCCTAAAGCCAGACTGAAAGACTTTTCAAAAATCTGATTGTTCTCCAGAAAAGACTGTAGCTGTAAGAAAACAATCTTTTCCAAAACCTTGGATAGAAAAGGTAAATGGGACACAGGGCTAAAATTTGACATAACGGAAGGATCAAGTTTGGTTTTTTTTAGCAGAGGCCTGAACACTGCGTGCTTGAATACAGTTGGTACAGAACCTGAACTCAGGCAACTGTTTATAAATGAGAGGAGGCATGGGCCCACTGTGTTAAAAACCTGTTTAAGCATTTTAGATGGGATAATGTCCAGAGGACAGTTTGTCGGTCTCAGCCCCTGGACCACATCAGAGAGGAGAGGGAGTGACACTGGCTCATGCAGGGAGACAAAACCTCTTCCGTTCGCCGTTGGAGGCTGAGCAGTATCTTCTTTCTTCACAGCCTGGGAACGACATCGCTATTGAATCCGCCGGACTGCCACCTCAAATGGATCGCTGTGCTGACATTGATATGGAGCAATCCGTAACTCAGTAGAGATAAAACTACACAGCAAGTATACTGTATATGCTTTTGTAAAATATTTATCTTACTTTTCTTATTTGCTAATTGGGTTTATATAGCCTATATGTTTATATGTATAATAGGTTATGGACATTATTGGCTATTGAAGCAGGTCCCCCTTTACTTTATTTTTCTAGACCTCTAAATCTTTGAGCAGGTTGAGATTTTATATACAAATTTATTTTGCGATTTATTTTTAAACAATTTGTAGCCTATTACAATCTTGAATCCTTTCCTATTCCAGCTATTAGCTCTTGTAAACTGTAGCCCTATGCCAGCCAGGGGATTCGTTATATCCTCGCGGCTTGCAAATTGTATGTACATAGTTTCGTTTATGTTCATCTGTGTTTTGTTCGCGGCAGCAACTAATTTTAACGTACAAATTTGTCCAAATGGTTTTCGAGGCCTGGGCTTTTCTACACTTCACTTGTCATTTTACCTCCACACGATATGTCTGCTTTTAATATTCTAAGATGGAATGAGAGGGGTTTAAACTCACCAATAAAGCGCACTCTTTGTTTGGAATTTTTGCGACGAAAGGATGTATACATTGCGCTACTCCAAGAAACCCATTTAAAAGACGTAGATGTAAATCGCTTTCAAAATAAATATTATAAGATGTTGGCATGTTCATGTGCGCTTAACAAATCTAAAGGTGTCTTAATCCTGTATAAGAGATCACTAAATTTATCTGTGGATTCAATGGGCGACGCCCTCGTCAGTAGCTCAAAATAGCTTAATTGCAGAGCTTAATCTTGTAGACCCATGGCGTATTAAAAATGGTAATTCTAAAGTTTACACATTCTACTCTGCCCTTCACAAGTCGTTTTCTAGAATCGATTATATTCTGGTTGATCCTTCTCTAGTCCAATACATCAGTACTATTGATATTTTGCCCATTTTGATTTCGGATCATTCACCGGTTATCTGTAATATCACTATAGGTGCTAAAGTCTCTAAAGTCAATAGATGGCGCTTTAATACTATATTATTATATGACATCTCCTTCCTAGATCAACTTAGACAAGAATTAATTATTTTTTTGGAAATTAATTCCCACTGCCATAATCCACAGACGCTGTGGGAAGTTACAAAATGCTTTTTAAGGGGTAATTGCATTTCATACTCTGCCAAAGTCAAGGCCTCTAGGAATAAACGGTTTGAGGAGCTAGAAAAAAAGATCAATGATCTAGATCGTCAACAGGCCAGTGCTTTTTCCGATAAGCTTAATCAGGAGCTATCTTTATTGAAAGCAGAATATACTTCTCTATCTATATCCAAAGCTGAGTTTATCATTCATAGAACAAAGAAAAAATACTATTTTAATGTAGATAGGCCTAGCAGATTGCTTGCACTGAAACTCAAAGAGTGCAAATCTAAAGTCATCATTGATGTTATTAAAACTGACTCTGGTGAAATTACTACGGACCCAAAGGCTGTTAATGATGAGTTTAGATCATTTTACTCTACGTTGTATTCTTCTGAGGTCTGCCTTGACAGAGGAGAATGTAGCGATTTTCTCAGTCACTTGAATCTTCCCACTGTACCAATATCTGCTCAAGAATTACTGTATGCTCCTCTAACACTGGAAGAACTCCACACTGCAGCTAAATTGTTGCAGAAAGGTAAATCTCCCGGCCCTGATGGAATTCCTCTGGAGTTCTACCTAGCTATCTGGGATATTGTGGGCCCCCTAATTCTGAAGTCCATGAATTATGCCATCGATCATGGTACACTTCATAGAGATCAAAATGTTGCCATCATTACCCTGTTGCTTAAAAAAGACAAAGACCCACTAAGTTGCTCTAGTTATCGTCCAATATCTCTGATATCAGCCGACGTCAAGATCCTAGCCAAGGCATTGGTTTTAAGATCGGAACCATATATTGACAATCTGATTCACTATGACCAGACTGGCTTCTTGATGGGCCGCTTAGCATCGGATAACATGCGCCGACTATTAAACATTATTGATTACGCTCAGACCACTAATGCTACTTCTGCCATTTTCTCTCTGGACGCTCTCAAAGCATTTGATAGGCTTGAATGGGATTATCTGTGGGCTGTTCTGGAGCGTTTTGGATTTGGCTCTAAGCTCCTAAATATTATACGATTGCTATATAAATGTTCTTCTGCTTCCGTATCAACAGGTCTCTGTCAATCACAACCTTTCTTACTTCAAAGAGGTTGTCAGCAAGGTTGTCCCTTGTCACCAATTTTATTTGCACTCTCACTAGAACCTCTTGCACAAGCTCTTAGACAAATCCAAACGGTTACACCTATAACTATTAACAACTAACGTCACCACATCTCATTATATGCCGATGACATTATGCTCTATCTTTCGGACTTAAATACCTCTCTACCAGAAGTTTTGCGTCTGTTTAACTCCTTTAGCACTATGTCTGGTTATAAAATAAACTGGGATAAGTCATCCTTAATGACACTTAATAGCATTACTAAAGCAGCATCTCTACCTAGTGGCCTTGTCTTTGCTAATTCATGCACCTATCTTGGTATTAAAATTGTTGATTCTTTGTCTAGGATTGCTCAGACAAATTTTTCTGAAATCACTCAGAAAATTAAGCAGGACATACAGAGGTGGGACAATGTTAAAATGTCAATGCAAGCTAGAATCAGCACAGTTAAAATGAACATTTTACCTAGAGTTAACTTTTTATTTTTCATGCTCCTGTGTTTTCCTCCCCCAAAATTTTTCAAAGAAATGAATTCATTAATCTCTAAATTCATCTGGGGTGGCAAGCGTTCTAGAGTCAGCCTTCCAGTATTACAGCGTACAAAACTGCATGGCGGTCTTGCACTTCCTAATTTAATGCTTTACTACTTTGCTTTCCAAATTAGGGCCATGCGTGTCTGGGTGGACACTCACTCCAAAGTACCCTGGGGAAGCATTGAGTCTAACCGCTTTCTTCCCCATAGACTTCAAGATCTGCCTTTTACTGGTGTAGGCTCAAGAAGTTTACATCAGAAGTTCGGAAATATTATTTCAGTTACTTTAAAAGCTTGGCTCAATGCAGGGAAGATTACAGGTCACGTTAAAAAAATATCACGTCAGTCTCCTCTCTGGAATAATGCCCACCTATTATCTGGTAATCAACCTTTCATTTACCCTTCCTGGTCCTTAAAAGGTGTGTTCACATTTGGTGATATATTCAATGGCAGTGGATTGCGCGCATTCCAAGATATTCAAGCAGATTATTCTTTGCCAGGTACCTCCTTTTTTATGTACTTGAAGTTGAGGTTTGCAATGAAAGCGTATGGGGTACCTTGGAATTCTAGCTTAGATTATCACCCATTGTTAAAGTGGTTCAAAAATACTGGGAAAATTCAGGGCACAGTCTCCTTGATTTATAAACAACTACTTGAATGTTCATGTAAGACCCTGAAGGTATTAGCTGTGTGGGAGAGAGAACTCTCATGGTTGGGCTATAGCCCTGACTGGAATACAGTTTGGTCAAATCTCTGTCTTACCTCCAAAAACCCCTCGCACATTCTTATTCATTTCAAAACTGTACACAAAATGTATTGTACCCCATACAAGCGATACTTGATGAAACTCTCTTTAAATCCTAATTGCAGTCTGTGTAACAGTAACTCTAAAGGTACCTTTTTGCACATTGTCACACACCTGGACTCATTTAATGTGTTTTTGCCCGTGACCCAGTTTCTGTCTTTCCGTGTTTGATTAGTTCCCAGGTGTGTCCATTATCTTCCTCATGTGTTCCATGTCCCTGTTAATTTAATGATTCCATCCACCTGTGTTTCCCCAATTATCTGTTGTACATAAGCCTTGTCCCTTCTGTTCTGTTTTGTCAGGTCTTCTCACTTGTGACCACTTGCTACTTACGTGTGTCTACCTCTGTGCTCCATGTTGGATATCCCCTGTGTTGGATATATTAAAAACCTTATTCCGTTTATCCTCGACTCCGTATTCCTTCAGGCAGCGTAAAACCGTGACAGAAGACCCGACCTCAAAAGAGAAAATAGAAAACTGCGTGTTCTTCCCTCCGTTTTGCTTTTGTTTTTTCACAGTCTTTTCTTTTCTTAGTGTCTATGGATCCCCTCTATCGTCCCGAATTCCTCATCCTCCTGCTGAAGCAGGAAGGACGTTCTCTCGAGGACCATACCAGACAGTTTTTCCTATTAGCTAATGCCACCAGCTACCCGGACGGCGCGCTCTGCACCTTCTACAACACCAGCCTGAACTCCAAATGCAGAGCGTTGTCGTCCGAAGATGGTCCTCGAGAGGATTTCGCCGCATTTGTGGAGTGGACTCTGGCGAGAAATGGGTCATCTCTCACCATCTGCCCCATAGAGGACCTCGCCAGCCCCACTCCCGACCCAGAGACCAGCCAGCCACCATCACGCCACACGGAGCCAGAGCCCACCGCAGCCGCAGAGCCCGAGCAATCCATTGACAGGGAACAGGATCTCGAGAGCGCGACTGACCAGGTGTGTGAGCCGGCAACACCGTGCATCGTGGGAGTCCTCGTGGAGATCGAGGGCGTGGAGGAAAGCCCTGCCCACACTCCTGCGACTGAGGGTGAGCTGTATACAGTCTCTGAAGGTCATAAGGTGCAAGCTCTGGATCTGATGGACTGGTCTATGGAGGTAATCCCTAATTTTCCTGTTTCCCCGCTGGTTCCGTCCAGCCCTGATTCCCCTGTATACCCTCTCAGTCTCCCACTCCTACCTCCTCCAGTCATTTCCTCTGCTCCATTTCCGCTGGTTCCGCCCAGCCCTGAGTTTTCTGTTTCTCCGCTGGTTACGCCCAGCCCTGAGTTTTCTGTTTCTCCGCTGGTTACGCCCAGCCCTGAGTTTTCTGTTTCTCCGCTGGTTCCGCCCAGCCCTGAGTTTTCTGTTTCTCCGCTGGTTCCGCCCAGCTCTGAATCTTCTGTGTCTCCGCTGTGCTGCTCCATCTTGGGCTCCTCACCCAACGGTGCAGTCTCCGCCTGTCGGCCCCCTGGTGTCGTCGACCCTTCCTTCACCATGGCTCCTCCCGCCGTCGACCCCACCTTGGATCTCCGTCCTGGCTGGTGTCTGGTGGACCATCTGGCTCCTCCTGCTCCTGTCTCCTCCCTGGCTCCTTCCTCCGTCGTCTCCTCCCTGGCTCCTCCTTCTGTGGTCCCTGTCTGCTGGCCCCCTCCTGGAAGTCCGTCCTCCACCGGAACCTCCTCCCAAGTTCCCACCTACGCCTCCCCCTGTTGTTTCTACGGTGCGAGGACGCACCTACCGGGAGGGGGGAGTACTGTCACACACCTGGACTCATTTAATGTGTTTTTGCCCGTGACCCAGTTTCTGTCTTTCCGTGTTTGATTAGTTCCCAGGTGTGTCCATTATCTTCCTCATGTGTTCCATGTCCCTGTTAATTTAATGATTCCATCCACCTGTGTTTCCCCAATTATCTGTTGTACATAAGCCTTGTCCCTTCTGTTCTGTTTTGTCGGGTCTTCTCACTTGTGACCACTTGCTACTTACGTGTGTCTACCTCTGTGCTCCAAGTTGGATATCCCCTGTGTTGGATATATTAAAAACCTTATTCCGTTTATCCTCGACTCCGTATTCCTTCAGGCAGCGTAAAACCGTGACACATATGTTTTGGGACTGTTCAGTTATATCCAGCTTTTGGAAACATGTAGTTCAAGTACTAAAACATATCACAAAGTTGCAGTTTGACCTCGACCCTTGTCTTATGTTGTTGAATGATGATTCTTCATACAACTTTTCTTTAGTTCAGAGAAGATTGTTAATGTCTGGTTTCACTGCTGCTAAAAAAAAACAATTATACAGCAATGGTACACTCCTGACATGGATCTTAGAAGATTCTGGCTGCTGTCTTTTCATTATATTGCTTGTTTAAAATGCAGCACTGCAAGGATTAATGGGGCTAGAATACAAACGGTCACTTATTGGAGTAGTACAGCCTAAGCTCTAAAAGAATTCTAAGTTTTGAGAAAATGATTACAATGATTATAATGTGAACATTTTATTACAATAATAATGTAATACTTATTACATTATGTACAGTTATTACATTGTGAGTTGCTACATAATCCAAAACATGGGTCCTTTGTTTTAAAAAACTAATTTATTCATGGGCACAGATCTTATTTTGTTTACCAAAGACCAAACCGTGGCCTCTGTTGCTAAATATGCAAAGTATACTCACTGCACTTGAGTTTCTTGTGGCTTTCTTGATGATAGAGTATCAGCACAAGGCAGGGGTAAAAAAGACTACCAAATATTCCCTTCATTGATGGTTTACTGAATTGTGTAGTTCTTGTCTTCATGTTTACTTCTGTAACTTGATCTGGAATATTATCAAAACCAGAGTTCAAGGCTGTATGTGTCAAGGCACTGGTCTGTTTTGGGTTTGTTTATGTTGTGTCCTGGGGTCTCATTTATAAACGTTGCGTAAGTAAAGAATGGGCATAGAAATATGTGTATGCAATTTTCCAGGCACATATCAAGATTTATACAAAAATAAACTTGGTGTAAATATGTATGCATCTCGTATGGACATTCTAGACCAGGGATCCTCAAATCTGGACCTCGAGATCCACTTTCCTGCAGAGTTTAGCGCTAACCCTAATCAAACACACCTGAGCATGATAATCAGTGTCAATCAATGTCTTTGGGATCATTCAAAAATGGCAGACAGGTGACTTTATTAAGGGCTGGAGCTAAACTCTGCAGTGCATTGGACCTCCAGGGTAAGATTTGAGGAAGGGGGTTCTAGACCATGCGTACAAACTCTTTTTCATGGAGTGAGAATAATTTTGATTTCATTGGCTAAGGCCCGCCTATTTGGACGTGTGAACAATATATCAAACAACCAATCACAGTTTGTTTCGTTCATCGTCACATTTTCTCAACGTATTCTAAATATTCTATGCTGCAAACTTCATAAACTTTTGAAAATCAAGCATTAAACAGATCCAGATAAGTGCTCGTCGTCACAGTTGTAAACACGACAGCTTTCTTCTTTCGTGAACGGAAAGAAAACAGGAACTAAGCCACTGTCCTAGAGGGTAACCAGGAGCGATTCCAGCCAGGTTTGTAGAAGTGAATTTCATCTCAATGGAGGTGTCTAGAAAAGGGGTTTCAGAGCAAATGGCAGAGAGTAACAGTCCAAGAGCAATGAGACAGTCTAGCTCTCCAATTAACACCAGGAGACAGAGAATGGCGCTGGTGGGAGGGAGAGGGAGTGGTCTCAGCTTCAGACGTCATGTCGACAGACTGTTGGGTAAACGTCTGATGCATATGGGACATGAAAGTGGAAACACTTCAGGAGTGTCTAAGTCGTCACAGTTGTAAACACTACAGTTTATTTCGTGAAGGGGCTTGGCGCCACGGTATCTTTGTTTCCAGGTGGAACATTAAAGAACGCAATACACATGTCTCCTGTAGAAATCCTGTAGAATTTGGATTGGTTGAATTCTCTGTCCCCTGGTGTTAATTGGAGAGCTAGACTGTCTCATTGCTCTTGGACTGTTACTCTCTGCCATTTGCTCTGAATCCCCTTTCCTAGACACCTCCGTTGAGATGACATTCACTTCTACAAACCTGGCTGGAATCTCTCCTGGTTACCCTCTCGGACAGTGGCTTAGTTCCTGTTTTTTGTTTGAAACTCATAAATCATGTTATTCCTGCAAATGATTCCTCTTTCTTTACCATCCTGACAGTATGTCCTTGTTTTTCAATGAAATCTACAAGGTTGACACATTTAAGTCTGAATTAATCTATCCACTGAAAATCATCCAGTATCCTTTGACGTAAATATATAAAAATAAAAATCACTGAAAACAAAACTGTTTAAAAGAGTTCTCAGATAAATATTTTTAAATATAGTTTGTCTCATTCTTTCCCTCTAGCTGAATAGTATTTCTAGTATTTTTAGCTTATGTTTATTGCAGTGTAAATATAATTGTCTGACTCTACAAGTCACTGACAAAGTAGCCTATTTTTGATTTTGGTGAATGCAGGCCTACCAAACAGCATCCAAACCGTGCAAATCCCAACAAGCATCAGGTTATGAAAACTGAGGTAGAATATTTGTTGACTTACGGCTTTGCAGTGCTAAGTCAAAGTCCATGGAGTTCACCATGCTTGCTTGTACCCAAACCTGATGGCTCGTGGCGAATTTGTACTGATTTTAGGAAGGTGAATTCTGTAACTAAGCCTTATTCCTTTGCTCTTCCTCAAATTGAGGACCATGTTGACCAGGTGGGATCAGCTATCTTTGTTACCAAGCTAGATTTATTAAAAGGATACTGGCAAGTTCCTCTGACACAGAAAGTGACCTCGTCCTGTGAGCAGCAAACACAGACAACCAGGTGTGAATACATATGGATGTTGATTAAACTACAATACAGGGGAACATGGAACATCTGAATAAACACAAATGTACAGACATTAAACATAGATCCTAACGCAAGGAAGACATGGATAGAGATGTCTCAGAAATCTCAGCATTTGTGACCCCCGATTGTTTCCTATAGTACACATCTATGGCTTTTGGCATGCGAAATGCACCAGCAACATTCCAGCGGTCAATGCTGAAGGTACTGTCAGGTGTGCCCAACTGTAAAGTCTATTAAGATGACATAGTTATCTACTCTGCAATGTGGGAGGAACTTGTACAAACTCTTGAGTTGGTGTTTAAATGATTTCTGAAGCCCATCTTACCTTAAAATTAGCCATAGATCGCTGACAAGCTACGCAATATTGCGTTCATTATCCCAGATGAATTGCCTTCGAAAATTAACACGATATTGCGTAGCTTGTCAGTGATCTACTGCTTTGTCTATTAAATGCTGCTCCATTTAAAAGCAGGTGATGGCTATTTAGTGGTAATCATGGAACCAGATTTACTGACTAGATGTGCATGATCATATTGTTAGATATATTGCCCAGCCCTAATTTATACTATCCTTCACCTTTTAGTTTTTGTTGCTTGGTTTACAGGTGCTACTATTAACATCCCTCTTAGCAGTAGGGTTGTAGGGAGGTAGGTCCCATTTTGTTTAACCCTGTTTTCTCCTGTTTTGGGGCCAGAAAGGGAGTTAGGGTATAATTCTGTTATTTTCTTTTCTTCTCTTTGTTAGTCTAGTTAGAGGTAAATTACTCCAGTTAGATTGTTTTTTGTTTATTATTTTGGCCTTATCCTCTCCTGAAGCTATAGCTTCCTTTTGTCTTTTTTTGTATTTGTTCCACGAGCTGTGAAATAAAATCTTTTTCTGGATACGTGTTGTTTGTGGTGCTGTGGCAGGACTCAGATTAACACATCAAATATTTTTACATTTGTTACAGCCACATTTTCCCCTAGATTATGCATCTTTCTTGGTATCTAATTAAACCTCTCAGTTTGCCTTAGCTTAATATCTCTACTATGTGAGCCTAAACTGCATCATACTATTTGTACCAGATAACCAGTTTATCATGCCATTCAGAAAATATGCAAATCAGGTGTCAATGAGACAAAGAAACAATTTCCCGCTTATATGTCTTGTTATTGGTCAATCCAACCAAAAGGGGTGTTACCGGGAAACCAGATAAAACCACTTCCACACTCAACTAGAGGGCTTCTCTCAACTTGCGGTTCCATGGAAACACCCATAACCTTGGTCACCTCGCGACTCCCTTTCGGGGGTGGTGGTGGGGGGGGGGGGGTTGTCCCTATCCATGTCTTCTTTGCGTTAGGATCTATGTTTAATGTGTGTACATTTGTGTTTATTCAGATGTTCCATTTTCCCCTGTATTGTAGTTTAATAAACATCCATATGTATTCACACCTGGTTGTCTGTGTTTGCTGCTCACAGGATGAGGTCACTTTAATGTTCCGGTTTCATTACATGCTCTGGGAGCAATGTATTAGTAGTACAATAATTTTTCGTGGCCAGAGGAATAATTTAATTTAGAGTCATTGAATGATTAACACTGTCAGCCCTGCGGACAAAAAAATCATTTTATTGTACTATTAATGCTATAATGCTACAATTCCTGAAGATGAATGTAGTTAATAATAACCTGTTATGATTAATTATGTTCATCTCACTTTGAGCTAATTTGTTACATCAATGAATGGTGGTGTACAGATGTTACTGTGTTAAAGAAGATGTGCTGTTCAGATCTAGAAGTGGCATTCTATTCGCTGCGGGAGTTTCACTCGTTCATTCTGGTGAGTGTTTACATTCTTCCACAAGCGCATGTGAGCTCAGCTTTACAGAAACTCGCTGATCAGATCACAGAGACAGATTCTTCATTCATAAATCATTCTTGGGGACTTTAAAGGGGGGGTGAAATGCTCGTTTTCAGTCAATATCCTGTTAATCTTGAGTACCTATACAGTAGTACTGCATCCTTCATAACTCCAAAAAGTCTTTAGTTTTATTATATTTATAAGAGAAAGATAGTCTGTACCGTTTTTTCCCGGAAAAACAAGAGCGCCTGGAGGCGTGACGTGTGGGCGGAGCTGAAGAATAACGAGCACGAGTAGGCTTTTGCGTTGAGAGCGTTTGGAAGCTGTGACATTACCGTGAGGAAAACTCGCTCTGATCAGTGAATGTCTCTGTTCTGCTCTGCTCTACGGGAGCGTGCGCTCTTCCGGGAGAAGTGCCCTTAGGACCCATATAAGGAAATTCCGCTCCATCTAACGTCACACAGACCCATACTCGAAAAAAACTTTCCGAAACTTGTGACAAACCGGAAGAGGTATTTTTGGAACAAAAATACTCCTTCAAACGTACAACTTAATTTTTGAAACTTTGTCCATGTTTAGCATGGGAATCCAACTCTTTAACAGTGTAAAAACTTCAGTATGCATGAAATGGCATTTCACCCCCCACCCCCTTTAATAAAGCCAATCTCTCCAGTGAACTGGCAAAATACAGGCAGCATGTTACATGTCCAACCAGAGACAATAACATACTGATATTCTTGGCCATGGATGGCCACCAGAATCGCTGACGGATGTCAGCCAGGGACCTCCGGACTCCTGGATGACAGACCACCCTGGACAAGTGACCCCACTGGATTACTTCAGAGGGCAACTTGGTGGGAACAAACAGATTACCCGCTGGACCCCCCTTCGGCACAGGGCCTCCTCTACTCATCTCTCGATGTCCCAAGAGAGGGATGCCACCACCACCTCTTTGGGCAAAATGGTGTCCACTGCCCATCCAACCCCCCACCCCAGGAGCCACGAAGAGACAAGAAAGTGCATTGGGCTTAACATTTTTTGGCCCGGACCTGTATGATAGGGTGAAATTTAACCGGCCAAAGAAAAGGGCCCAGCGAGCCTGTCGGGAGCTCAGCCTCCTGGCTGAACGGATATACTCAAGGTTTTTGTGATCCATCCAGACCAGGAAGGGCCGAGCTACGCTCTCCAACCAGTGACGCCACTCCCCCAAAGCCAGCCTGACCACCAAAAACTCCCGATTACCTATGTCGTAATTCCATTCTGGGGGACTCAGGCGGTGGGAGAAGAAGGCACAGGGAGGTAATTTGAATTGACATTGAATTGACGTTCAGGGTCTGGAATAGACAAGACAGGAGCAGAGATAAAACAGGACATTTCAATTATCAAAGGCCTCCTTTGCCCCAATATTCCACTTGAACGGTACCTTGGGAGAGGTGAGTGCTGTTAAAGGTGCAGCTATCTGACCAAAGTTCCGGATGAACCGCCAATAGAAGTTGGCAACCCCAGGAACCGCTGCAGATGGCCACTCAGCAACAGCCCTTCCCTTACAGGGATCTGCTTTGATCTCCCCCGCAGAAACAACGAACCCCAGGAACAGAACCAACTGGGCATGGAAGACGCACTTCTCCACCTTAACATAGAGCAACATAGAGCAGCAGCCGTTGTAACACCTGGCAAACATGCTGAGTGTGTACCTGCAGAGATGGGGAAAATATCAAGATATCATCAAGATACACGAAGACGAACCGATTCACCATGTCTCTCAACAGGTCATTAACCAGGGCCTGGAAGACAGCTGGGGCATTGGTCAGACCAAATGGTAGGACCTGGTACTCAAAGTGTCCCGTGGGTGTGTTGAAAGCTGTCTGAAAGCTGTTGAAAGTGCCTGGGAGTAGCTCAATGGCACAATCATAGGTAAGGTAAGGAGGTGGCCCGGGATTTACTACCTAACCAACACAAGTCGTGGGACTCCACTGGGACCCACCCTTCAAATCAACAGCCTCCACATGCAAGACAGGACACACAGACACAGGAAAAGAGGCAGCACCCAAACAAGATACAAGACAAAACTTACTCCAAGACAAGACAGAGTTGCTGGAGCAATCCACGTGAGGGCCATGCTGCACCAACTACGGGTGCCCCAAAACTATAGGAGCACTCGGGGATTCAAGAAGGTACAGCGTGGTCACTTCACAGTGATTGCCTGAGACTATAAGATTGACAGGAGGAGTAGCATAGGAGACAGTGGTAATTAAAGTGCCATTCAATGAACAGGGAGGAATAGGTTCAGGAAGAGAAATGGCAGGAATTCTCCAACGGGTGGCTAGAGAGAGGCCCATAAAGTTGCCCTCAGCTCCTGTCAACCAGTGCTGCACAGGAGTTAAAGACATCACCAAACTGAATTGAGACAGGAAGGAGAATGCGAGAGGAGGGGGGATGCAATAAAGGGGTAGTGCTCACCAGGATTTCCCTCTTTACTGGCGAGGCTTGACTTTTAACGACTTCCTGCAATTCAATATGAATAAGGCTTTATTAGATAAATCTAAGACATATAAGCTAATCTAACACATAAACGCACGCACTCACACATTCACACAAGTTGCAGGAAGATCGAAAGTTAGGGAAAGATGAGTTTAAGAGAATGAAAATATGGAATCCCAAGTTTACAGCAATACGTTAACCCTTTCGAGTCGATTAACGCATATATGCGTTTTGAGTCATTTTCACCTGATAACCCCGAAAAGAACTTAAATTACACTCTCAGTTTTAATCGTACAGATAAGAGCAATACATCAATCGAATCTGTAAAGGGTCTAGTTTTTTTTGGATACAGACATAATAACAAAAAACCTCTGTGCACTTATAAAATAAAGATAACAAACAAGGTGCGCTGTCTACAGTCTTTGTCTCCGCTGATCGTCATGTACAAACATTTCATTAAAATGAACTGTAACTCTGTGAATACTCAACGAAGAGACATGAGAGAGATATCTATAGATAGCCTGGAATGTCTACTTTTAAACTAAACAAGTGCTGCCGAAAACAAATATTCTGAGATAAAGTAATCCATATGAAAACAACGCGATGTCTATTTTTCATATCTCCGCTCATTATGTTTAATGTGACCACGCCCCCGCGCTGAACACGCTATTCAGATTCAAACTGAAGCGCGCGGCTTGAATACGCCCACACAGAAGAAAAAGCAGCCAGACTATTCTTCAAGTTTTTATTTTATTTTACTGTTTGATTCGCGATGAGAGGACTAAGACATAATTCACCCCAAAAAGATGTGATGTGGTTGAGGATTTGAGAAATGGATTTCCTCAGAAAAAAGAATGAAGCACTTTATTCAGCAGAGATCATAAACAGAGTAAGTCTCTCTTTATTTATTTGTACTAGTTTTCACATAACGTGTAAACATTTTACTAGTTAGACTTTTTCCAAATACTTTTTCCAAACTATAATTCCTGACTAAATGTATAATCAAGTGAAACATTATGAAGTTTCAATAACAATATACAATACTATACCATTCAAAAGCTTGATGTAAATAATATAAATGTGACAAATAGAGATAACTCTAACAAATGTAAAAACAATGCAGTTCTTTCGATTTATTCCCCCTAAAAAAACCTGAAAAATATTATCAGCTCTTTTCAACATTAATAATAATAATAATAATAATAATGATGATGATAATAAATGGGGTTTATTTGGTAGAAAATAAGATTGTTAAAAGGATTTCTGAAGGATTGTGTGACTAGAGAAAGGATGCCAAAAAATTTGAAAGTCAGCTTTGATTGTTCCTAATAAACTGTTTAACTGCTCCCCCAAGTGGATATTAAATTATGTTGTGGGATAATTAAATATATTCTTAATAAACTACAAACATAAAATTATATACTTTTATTTTGTTCTCTTTCTTGTAAGTCCTCACTCACAGTAGCACAGTTGAATGAGAGGCTCATTATGCAGCTCATTATGCAGGCCTTTGTCTTCTCAGGTGTAAATCACAATGATATTCATGATAGTTGACGCCTACTCGCATATGACTTTTACCAACAAAAAGTGTTTTAGAAAATTTAAATCAATATATTGTTTTCTGTGAGTGAGTAAACAAGATGATTTTCACATCATTCAGAAAGAAAAATTCTAGGCTACAAGCTCCAGTTCTCAACTTTTCCGGCAACCAATTTTATGTATGTGTTTTATTCCCTTATTCAAGTGATTTAACATTTTTAGTTTTTCACTAACCATGCATAACATTTTTTTTTCTCAAAAATACAATCATGTACATGCATGGGTTTCACATATTATTATAGCCCAGTTTGTGCTGATTACAGTGATATTAGACTTTACCCATTTAGATATTTATAAGAAACTGAAAAAAGCACAAATGTCAGGGCATGACAAAACTTCTCAAGGCCCCAAAAATACCCTTAGACTCCAGAGGGTTAATGTCTTAAACTGCCGATCTTGTTACTGTGCCAATTAATAGTGTTTTCACTATAGTTTGGATATTAGTATCCAGTGCAGATTTGATGATAAACGGCTTGTTCAGTGAATCGCAGGGCGTCTCCGTAATCAGCCGTGAAACAGTGATTCTGTTCAAATTCCCTTTAAATTATTAAATGATTCCCTTTGAGCTAAATTGACCTGTTTCAGTTACATTTATTATGGTGGAGGAAAATGCGGGCAGTTTAATCTAAATTGTGAGCATAAACCAAGCTATTTAAAGGGGGGGTGAAATGCTATTTCATGCATACTGAGTTTTTTACACTGTTAAAGAGGTGGATTCCCATGCTAAACATGGACAAAGTTTCAAAAATTAAGTTGTACGTTTGAAGGAGTATTTCTGTTCCAAAAATACTCCTTCCGTTTGTCACAAGTTTCGGAAAGTTTTTTTCGAGTATGGCTCTGTGTGACGTTAGATGGAGCGGAATTTCCTTATATGGGTGCTAAGGGCACATCTGCCAGAAGAGCGCGCACTCCCGTATAGCAGAGCACGGAGAGGCTGAGCACAGAAAATCACTGATCAGAGCGAGAGCGTCGCGAAATGTCACAAAAGGAGTGTGTTTTTGGTTGCCAGGGCAAGACAACCCTGCACAGATTACCAAAGAAAAAACAGCATTAAGGGACCAGTGGATGGAGTTTATTTTTACAGAGCATCAACGGAGTTGTGCAAGTGTTTGTTCCCTGCATTTCGAAGATGCTTGTTTTACAAACAAGGCCCAGTTTGACGATGGATTTGAGTTTGTCATCGTTTATTTCTTAAGGATGATGCAATCCCAACGAAAAAGGGTCAGGATTGTATTTTGGAACCGCAGGCGGTGAGTAAAACTGCTTAAAATATCTCTGCCTCCTTGTTAGTGCGTCCGCCTCCCATACCGGAGACCCGGGTTCGAGCCCCGCTCAGAGCGAGTCGTTGCTGCTGCTCCTCTCGTTCAGTTTCAGCCTCGGGATCTGATTCTGGATCATAAATAAACGGCTGAATCTGACTGTTAGCCATGGTTTGTTTTGGATGATGGTTTTTTCCTCAAGGTAATGTCACAGCTTCCAAACGCTCTCAACGCAAAAGCCTACTGGCGCTCGTGATTCTTTAGCTCCGCCCACACGTCACGCCTCCAGTCGGTCGTGTTTTTCCAGGAAAAATCGGTACAGACTATCTTTCTCTTATGAATATAATAAAACTAAAGACTTTTTGGAGTTATGAAGGATGCAGTACTACTCTATAGGTACTCAAGATTAACAGGATATTGAGTGAAAACGAGCATTTCACCCCCCCTTTAATCTTTGATTTTGCTAAAGGATTGAAAGATGAAAAGCTAGCGAGACGTGTGTGTGTTTGTGTGACCCGTTACGTAAGCAGCGTGCGCCCCCTCAAATGAATGAAAGCAGCTAGAACTCAAGTCCGCCTCTCCGTTGTTAACAGCAGTAAGTGAACTTAAAAGTAAACATCTGAGATTGCACAATAAGGTAGAAATTGAGCGTGTTCCTCAATTTTGTAAAGCCTTGTTTATAGCTGATTTGATTTCACTACATGTTCCAGTGTCTCAAAAGCTATCTCAGTCACTGTTTGCTGAAGGGAGCTAAACTGTTAGTGTTTCAAAAGGGATATAAATCGGTGAATAAAGAATAGTTTTGAGCGTGTTCCTCAATCTATTTATCAGAGCCTCCGTATTCATATTTCATATTGTTTGATTGCCAGTGCGTGTTCCACTGCCGAATCAAATTTGATATTTGACTCCCCTAAGTTAACGTTAAACATTAGAGAACAATGTTTGCCCATTTGTATCCGTTCACAAAGTCAATGCAATCTCGCGTAACACTGCGTGTGTCCGAGAGTAATTTGAATGGGAGTGTTTTAAAAGCTTGATCAAGTAAATTTTAACTGTGTACCAACAGCGAAGGAAAACTTTTGTGTTTGTGTCCAGTGAAACTGGCACCGAGATTCAGATCGCCATCACTGTATTCCCTTAACTACAGCAGGAAGCTGCTATTTGAATTAAGATAAATTTAACTCTATACGAACTGAGAGTTTAAGTGCCACATCGCAAAACCAACTAAAGGCGGTGTTGTTATTTGTACAGTGTTGAAATGAGCCGACATTTCATGTAACATGCTTAACTGTATTTGCAACAATGCAACGATTCATGTGCTAACGTTAATCCACTAGACTAGAGAGTGTTTTGGTTGCCATAGTGACGACCGTGACCCGGAAGCCTTAACATACTTCCGGAGCAACCACTGATCTATATATATAACTGGATTGCTCATCGCGTTCTAAACTGCCAACAGGCAGTGAAGCCACCGGAAGTGTTCGATCCGCCATCTTACTAATCCCTACCAGCAGAGAGCACCATTGAGTTACATTCAAACCGCTGTCCTAAAAAAACTCGATTTGAAGCTGATCAGTCAAACGGGACTCGTTTTTATGTTATGTGTAATAAAGTAATATTTACTTCAGATGTTATCTGCAGTGTTTACGGTCTTTTGGGACAGGATAAGCGATATATTTAAATTGTGTAGGTGGGTGTGTCTTCTGCGCGCTGACGACACAGGTAACTGATCAAACACAAAAATGGCTTATTTCTTTATGAACAAAGTTATTCAGGAATTATTCAACGAACGTATTAGTATCAGAAATTGATTTTAATATATTACAATGAATTATACAATTATGTTGTTAATATTTTTCTATAATGAAATGAAAAAAATGTAATTTACTCTCTGGGAAATAAAGCTTTGTATTTATTTCTTAAATCCGTACTGTATATAGTCAGTTATTTCTCTGAATAAATTCAAATTTCAGAACGAACACTTTGTAGTTTGTTATATGTGTTGAGGTCGTGTCCGTCTGATGTTTATCATGTTCATGATGCTCGCTACTGTAATGAACGTAGCTTTTTAATAAGTAGGGGAAATTCCCGACATTTAAAAAATAATCGTTTACATGCCTAGGGTGTTTGCATTGTAATAATGTACAGTGATACTTCATATTTATAAACGCTGGCTTGTTAGGTGATGTTTTCTCATTAAAATCATACAAATTCCTATTAATTCAATGGAACCTTTTCGCACACTAGGGATTACCAATATGGCGGCGCGGCGGCTTCACTTTAATGACGTCATGAGCAATCCAGTTCTATATTATAGATCAGTGGGAGCAACTCTGAACTGGGCAGGCGCAGCGCATCGACACTAGTGTAGGTCTCTTCCTCTCTCTTATTGCTCTCTTGTCTCACTAAACCACTTATTTTCATTTTACTAGAAAGGGAAATACTAACTCACAATTATTAATTGTGACAAATTGAAATTTAATTGAAACATTCAATTTATTTTGAATCATTAAAAATTTCCCTCTCAGATAATTTCATATGATATTTTATTTCTAGTATTCTCTTTTGAGCCTAATTATTTTAGGAATGAATAAGCCTTGAACTTTGAAAGTTTAAGTTAACTTATTCTACTTAATTTATTTATTACCCATCTGAATATATGCTATTCAGACCTTTACTTATTTGATTGCGTTTTACCCTTCTTCCTGTTTTGGTTATACACTTAACCACTATTGTTTTACTTATTGATTTCCTCTTTTTAATTTCATTTTTGCATATTTTGCCCATTTATTAATTTTTTTTTATTTAACTTTTTCTTACCATTTCTTTACTTTGTGTATCCTAGCCTGGGAACGACACACCCGAGCCCTAAAAGGAGACATTGTTATCCCTCACTACGAGTTCACTATTTATATGACCGCCATCAGTTCGTAGCAGTGAATGAAGAGGTATCATATCGATCACAAGTGCAGTATGGAGTACCTCAAGGCTCAGTACTAGGGCCGCTACTCTTCACGCTTTATATGTTACCCTTGGGAGATATCATCAGGAAACATGGTGTTAGCTTTCACTGTTATGCTGATGATACGCAGCTCTATATTTCCTCGCAGCCCGGTGAAACACACCAATTTGAAAAACTAATGGAATGCATAGTCGATATAAAAAATTGGATGACGAGTAATTTCTTACTGCTAAATTCAGAAAAAACAGAGGTGTTAATCATAGGGCCTAAAAACTCTACTTGTAATAACCTAGAACACTGTCTAAGACTTGATGGTTGCTCTGTCAATTCTTCGTCATCAGTTAGGAACCTAGGTGTGCTACTTGATCGCAATCTTTCCTTAGAAAGCCACGTTTCTAGCATTTGTAAAACTGCATTTTTCCATCTCAAAAATATATCTAAATTACGGCCTATGCTCTCAATGTCAAATGCAGAAATGTTAATCCATGCATTTATGACTTCAAGGTTAGACTACTGTAATGCTTTATTGGGTGGTTGTTCTGCACGCTTGGTAAACAAACTACAGCTAGTCCAAAATGCAGCAGCAAGAGTTCTTACTAGAACCAGGAAGTATGACCATATTAGCCCGGTCCTGTCCACACTGCACTGGCTCCCTATCAAACATCGTATAGATTTTAAAATATTGCTTATTACTTATAAAGCCCTGAATGGTTTAGCACCTCAGTATTTGAATGAGCTCCTTTTACATTATACTCCTCTACGTCCGCTACGTTCTCAAAACTCAGGCAATTTGATAATACCTAGAATATCAAAATCAACTGCGGGCGGCAGATCCTTTTCCTATTTGGCGCCTAAACTCTGGAATAACCTACCTAACATTGTTCGGGAGGCAGACACACTCTTGCAGTTTAAATCTAGATTAAAGACCCATCTCTTTAACCTGGCATACACATAACATACTAATATGCTTTTAATATCCAAATCCGTTAAAGGATTTTTAGGCTGCATTAATTAGGTAAACTGGAACCGGAACACTTCACATAACACCGTACTTTCTACATCATTAGAAGAATGGCATCTACGCTAATATTTGTCTGTTTCTCTCTTGTTCCGAGGTCACCGTAGCCACCAGATCCAGTCTGTGTCCAGATCAGAGGGTCACTGCAGTCACCCGGATCCAGTACGTATCCAGACCAGATGGTGGATCAGCACCTAGAAAGGACCTCTACTGCCCTGAAAGACAGCGGAGACCAGGACAACTAGAGCCCCAGATACAGATCCCCTGTAAAGACCTTGTCTCAGAGGAGCACCAGGACAAGACCACAGGAAACAGATGATTCTTCTGCACAATCTGACTTTGCTGCAGCCTGGAATTGAACTACTGGTTTCGTCTGGTCAGAGGAGAACTGGCCCCCCAACTGAGCCTGGTTTCTCCCAAGGTTTTTTTCTCCATTCTGTCACCGATGGAGTTTCGGTTCCTTGCCGCTGTCGCCTCTGGCTTGCTTAGTTGGGGTCACTTCATCTACAGCGATATCGTTGACTTGATTGCAAATTAAAACAGACACTATTTCAACTGAACAGAGATGACATCAATGAATTCAATGATGAACTGCCTTTAACTATCATTTTGCATTATTGAGACACTGTTTTCCAAATGAATGTTGTTCAGTGCTTTGGCGCAATGTATTTTGTTTAAAGCACTATATAAATAAAGGTGATTGATTGATTGATTGATTCAAATAAATTAGAAAGACAGCTCTCTTTCACTTAAAGTTTATCTTGTTTGATTAGTTGTGCAGCAACTAACACAATGCTCTCCTTGTAGTTGAGATAACTGCTACTGAGACTTACCATCTCCGTCCTCTCTCTCCTTTACTTTCCTCTTCTCTTTTTACATTTGTAGGACATGTAAGAACCATCAATCAATTCTAAGTGAATTAAATACACAATCGTGCCAAAGACGATGAATCATCCTTATGAATTTTGATTGTAATCAACCTCTCCTTTGTTCTTCCTAACCTCCCTACATTTGGAAAAGCAGTCCAAGTTTTAGCATCTCATCCAACGTTGAGATCAATTTAATAGAGATATGTGTTGAACAACTGTCGCCTTCGCAGCCTCCCTGGTGAGCGGTCCAACTGAAAGGTGTATGGTGTCAATCCTGTCAGACTAAGAAAAGAGATATCAGAATTATTATTGTATTCTTTTGTTCAAACAAAACAAGAGATTTAATAATATTGTTTAACTTCTTGATAAAATTTAATTGGGAAAAACTAATTTTCCTCATTTGAAAAACAAATTTTTGCTTGTCATTGAATTTGTTTTTCACCTCTGTCTCTCTTTTCCTCTTCCTCATTAGAGTGACAAAGTCTTCGCATCTCTAGTCTACTTAGACCCCCTGAGACCAATTATTAATTATTTTTAATAATCCTAATCCTGAGAAGATTACTGACACAAGAGTCAAGCCAGAACAACAACCACGAGGAGCTAGTCAAGATCACCAGCTCCCTAAGCTATGTCTTCACAACCCAGCTGAAACTGAGCGACAAGCACATCACCAACCTTCAAGGTGAACTTCAAAAGCCTCTTTCTAAGAAATCTGCACCCTGGAGTCAGTCACCATCTGGGTGTCATGGCCTGTCCGAACTCCATGACCATCCAACAGTTTGGTGACCTTACACAGGAGGCCTATAACAAACAGAAGTTGGCCTCAAAGAAAGGTAACAGAACCTCCACACTCTTGAACTCTGTCAACAAAGACTCAAGCCTTGCACTGGACAACACCCAGTGGCATCACAACACTAGAGTCTTCCATCAAGAGCACAGAGAGCGTGACACCCATATACACGACCGTTTTCAGCCCAACTGCTGGAAAAATCCATGGGACCAGCCACGCTTCTTAAGAAACCAAAAGGATAATATCTGAAAACCTAACCAGACATCCAAAGGTAATCACCTGACTCATCCAAGAGCAACTCATGTGGGTAAGCGACAACAAAACCCACCTCAGCACCACTCAGACACGCACAGTGCTGAGTATGCACAAGAACATGACAGCTTACCATTAGAAGACACGGAACAAGTCATGGAACAACTAAGAGAGTTCCTTCAAGACAATTTACATGCTTATGACCAGAAAGTTGAGTCATGCTCGCTGTGAACAGCGACAGAACGGAAGGCCGATGATCACCTGGTGCACCACATCAGAGATGACAAGCACCTGTTCAACAACGACCCAGAACGAACAAGTCTTTCACGGCCAACTGTTGATGAAAAATCTGAGGTACTAAAGGACATCACCTCAGGCACCTAACACAGTCACTAACAAACTGTCAAATTAACTCCAACTCCAAGAACCACATTCCCTGTCTGTGCAACAGCAACCACCAGAGCACAGAAGGTCAGAAAGTCTGCTACAGCCAGAAGCCACCACAAGAAGAATGAAACATAGGAGACAAAGTTTTGCAACCCAGCTTCACACAGCCATGCCAAACTGCCTCCGACTGTCTGCTAAAGAACTTCCTGCCTTGCTGGACTGACCCCCATTAGACCATGGACACGCCCTCATCCAAGCCAAGGATGCTGAGAGCCTGTCTTCAGTGACATACTAGGAAAAGGGGGAGACAACACAGACTTGAACAGATCTGACCACACATACACTACACCATTAACACACACAACATTACCTACACCCAGAGTTAACCACATCTACTGATAACACATTCAACAAACATATTCTTCCCACAGGTAGAATATCCAACTTTTAGTGTAACAAAGTTACACATACCCACCATGAAGAAACGTGCAGCCATCCTCACAATAGGTAGAACACCTGACACTAAGTTAAGGTTCATGACACTCTAACTGCACCTGACCTCCTAGCTCAATAGTAGTTGTAACCCACGCTAGGAAAATCCACAGCAGTTTTGTTTTGTTTTTGTTCTTCTTTTACCTATCCTTCTCCTTCCCCTCTTTCCTGAGTAGGTGAAACGCCTAGACACCCTGCAAGGGTCGAAGGTCTAATATTAGGATTGACTCGCAACACCTAATATCCGCCAGCCACTCTAAACTGAATGGAAGCCAGAGAGCTCCATGCATGATAGGTCAATTCATTGAATTGAAAATGAAATTACTAGAAAACTAACAGTAAACGTGTAAAGTAAGACAACCTAGAAGAACCAAACAAAGTTAACCACAAATTTGATTGATGAATCAAAATAAAACAACAATTTCCAAGACGATCTAAACTATCCTCAATGTGCTAAACTACATTGACTAATTGAACTTAACCATGTGTACCTAAATAACCTGATGCCTGCACCAGTACAGTAACTGTCATGGAGGTGTTGTCTTGCTGTTTGCTGTGTTTGTCTGCTTCTTCTGCCTTTGTTTCTCCAGCGATCGATGATGTCTTCACCTAAACACCTCGCCGATTGAAGGGGGATATGTAACAGAAATGAGTCGAACCAGACATATTAAAGAGTCTATCAAAGTTGTTTGAAACACGGAGCCGAATTCCTCAGGAAGTCATAAAACATTCTGTGCCACAAGTCCCAAGCAAGATGAGCAACCAACTTGTTAACACAACAGCTTTCAACATTAACACCACTAGAACAATTACAATTTTCCCTTTAAATTATTAAATGATTCCCTTTGAGTTAAATTGACCTGTTTCCGTTTCATATATATATGTCAGAACCAGGACTAGAACCCAGAATGTGTTGCAGATAGCCAAATGCTCTAGCCACTACACCACAGAGCAGTGTAGACCCAAATTGCAGAGAACCACACAAGGGAGGATTGGAGAAAAACAAACCATCTTTACTTAGTGTCTTTCTTGAATAAACATAAGAGTTAACATCTGAAGCATGGGTGAAGAAAGTACAGATCCACAAGGCAAAAAGGTCCAAAAAACAAAGTAAAGCCTACAAATAATCAGGTCAAAGTTCTGAGTAAAAAGTCTCTCAAAGAAATCCAAAACATAGGGCCAAAGGATCTGTCTGAACAAAAGAACTTCAAGACTGAGCAAAGATACAAATAAATACAGGTCTTATATATGCCCACACACACACACACACACACTAAAAAGCCAGGCACAGGTGATATCATTGAGCTAATCATTAACAGGAAATCAGGAGGAAGAGCCCCGTCACGTGATGTGAATTTAGCCTGTGGCGGAAAACATTGCCTTGGATACAATTGAAATAAACGAGACAATCAAGCCGAAGAGTTGCTGTGTCCTTTTCTGTACCTCCAATAAACAAACAAATTATGAATTGAAGTTCTACATCCAGAGCCGGAAACGATTACAAAATGGCTACAAGCAATAAGTTGTGAGGATGATTAAGGGAAGTTGTGGAAATGAAGGGGGATATGTAACAGAAATGAGTCGAACCAGACATATTAAAGAGTCTATCAAAGTTGTTTGAAACACGGAGCCCAATTCCTCAGGAAGTCATAAAACATTCTGTGCCACAAGTCCCAAGCAAGATGAGCAACCAACTTGTTAACACAACAGCTTTCAACATTAACACCACTAGAACAATTACAATTTCAATTCGAAGAAGAGAAATTTGGTGTCAAATGTGTTGTTTGTAACGGAAATGCAATGCTGGACATCACATGTAAACCCATGAGATCGAGTTAAACACTTCCATTGACTCCCCCCCCCACCTAGCAGAACCTGACTGAAATTCCTAAGGGGGGAGGGGGGGTCTTGTATCCTCTGCTCTCCACAGAACATCCCAATGTCAGAGAATGACAAAGAAAATGTCTTTTGTACATATGGACCAAAATGAACTCCAAATGACTTATAAATGAATCAGTCCATCGCTTCACTCCATATTCATTTATGTGTAACCCACACATTTGACTATCATGTTATAATCTCTTATTGTGTATGTATTTTGATAACTATAGGATACATAGTCATGTCTAGTATTGATATAATCGAATCTGCTTGCTTAATATTGTCCTGACAATAAATTATTGGTCAAATCTATCATATTCGGTTATAGGAATCATGTCCAAAATTAGACCCTGCAAGAGTGGGAAAATTCGGACCACATGGTTGGTAAGATAAACATATGATTTATAATACACCCGAGCCAAGACAATATCTGATTGGTCAAGACAACATTTGAGGTGTGGCCAACAGGCCAGTTTAAATACTTAGGACACCATAAAATCTTGGCTTTTAGTTCTAGCCTTGCTTTTGCTATCAGTCATGCCAGCTTTTTAGTCTCTAGCTGTGTTTCTGCTATTAGCCATGCTGTTTAGTCATCACTGTTCTTTGAGCGCGGTTCCAGCGTGCTTCGGTCTGCAAGCCTGCTGCTACTTAGCCACGATGAGAAGGAACACAACCTTGTCTCGTCAAACTTTATTTCTTTTCTTTTCCGTTTGAGAGTTTCATGTTCTGAGTTAAGTTTTGTAACGTCGACCTCGTCTGTGCGTTTCAACTCCAACCAGCCACACAACTCCATCTTCAGCCAACGCCCAACAACCACGGGCTTCCCAAGACGTCACTTCAGCGACTACTGAACTTCCAGCCAATCAACAACCTTATGAATTGAAGTTCTACATCCTTCCTAATAAACATACAGAGCCGGAAATGATTACAAAATGGCTACAAGCAATAAGTTGTGAGGATGATTAAGGGAAGTTGTGGAAATCCCAAGACTAAGCATGTATATGTGTGCAGTTGGCATCCATCACAGGCAGGCTATATTAACATCATGTTCATTCACGCTATCAAAACTGTGTAAGGTTGTTTCAGAAACTGAAATGCACATATAATTAGCCTTATCATTCTACCTGAAGCAAAATTATGTAACGTTAGCCTTGCGTTGAACATAAACCCACTCAAAAAAGCATGTGGTTTTGTGTCAGAATTTTTACACTTTCATTCATAAATTGACCCCGTCTGTGTTTGCGAATCGCGGAATCCAGTCAAAAATAGAACTTGCTGTATAAAGCAGAACGTCACGAGATTTGGCTATTTTTGAATGAATACATCTATATTAGGGCTGTAAAATGAATCAAATATCGATATGGACTAGTGTATATGAATATTAAAGTTAAAAGAGACTACAATTTTTCTACGTGTCTCTGGGAAAGAGTGCTCAATATGTGCATTTTGCCATTCAGATACACACGATGCTCCCAGTGTTTTCCCCCACGCCGACTCTGCCCTCGCCACGACCCCCAGCTATGACTAGATGGCGACTGTATCTATATGTTTATGTTAGGCTACTCAGTCAGGCGCTCGCTCACTCAGTATGCGCTGAAGGCTCGTTGCAAAATGGCCAATGCGTTTAACAGACCAGAAATAGAAGATCCTCCAATAACCAACAGGTCTGGTGTTTGGGTGCACTTTGGATTCCCTGTAAACTATAAGTTTGTGAACACAACCAGCTTATAATGGTAAAAATCTGCCCACTTTTTAATAATACCAATAAATTATAAAAAGTCTCTCAGACCAAGAAATTCCAGAATCTCCCTACTAGGGGCGAAATGGTTCAGCTCATTCACGGTTCAGTTTGTATCAGGTTTTAGAATTTCAGTATGGTTTGATATCCGCTATGTTTAGGCAAGTTCTATACTGCCAAATAAAAATAAAGAAAATACGACTAATCTAACTAAAAGCAACATCACAAATAAATACAACAGAGTAAAGATACAAATATTGTCACAGTGTCTGGGTTGTGTTCCCTGGGTTTCCACTAGGTGTCCTCCATTCCCACGGTGTCTGTCACCTTATCACTTCCTGTTCCCTTATTTGGTCACCTTCCTCCTTTTAGTTAAATTGATTGTTCCCCACCTGTCTCCAGTTCCCTCATTATCCTTCTGTGTATTTATACCCGGTCTTCCAGAGTCAGGGCTAGGTACCATGGACTTTCCAGAGACAAGGCTGGTCACCGTTGACCCTTCAGAGTCAAGTCAAGTCACTGGTGATCGTCAAGGACTGTGTCAAGTCACCATCTTTGCGAACAGAGTCAGGCTAGCACTGATCTTCTGGAGTCCAGTAAAAACACCAGAGGATTACCAGAGCTTCGTCGTTCCACTGGTCCGGCCGTACGGAGGTCTGATCCGCCCTGGAGGGCTTCCGCCTTGACCACACGGCAGTGCTGGTCTTCTGCTCCTTCTTCTGCCCTTGGGGACTCCGGCCTCAACCACAGGGGTGTGGTGGTCTTCTGCTCCACCCTGGGGGACTCCGACGTCGACCACAAGGATGTGGTGGTCTTCCGCTCCGCCCTGGGGGACTCTGGCATCGACCACAGGGATGTGGTGGTCATCTGCTCCACCCTGGAGGACTCCGACGTCGACCACGAGGATGTGGTGGTCTTCCGCTCCGCCCTGGGGGGGCTTCATATTATTGTTTGTTTTTTGTTTTGTGTGTTCACTCCTGTCCCTGTTCCCCTCTGTTAGTCTGGCCCTCCGTCCCTCCCCCTGAACCTCCTCCGGTCCTCCTCCCTCCTGGTCTCCCTGTGTTGTGTTTTCATTCTGGTACTTGTTCCCCATGTTTTTTTTTTTCTGGCCCTTCATCCCTCCCCCTGAGCCTCCACCTGTCCGCCTCCCTCCTGTTCTCTGTTTTGTCTATCGTAGAGGGGGGGGGGGGGGTTCTGTCACAGTGTCTGGGATGTTTTCCTGGGTTTCCACTAGGTGTCCTCCATTCCCACGGTGTCTGTCACCTTATCACTTCCTGTTCCCTTATTTGGTCACCTTCCTCCTTGTTTTAGTTAATTGATTGTTCCCCACCTGTCTCCAGTTCCCTCATTATCCTTCTGTGTATTTATATCCGGTCTGTCTGAGTCTGTGTCATGGAGTCCTTGTCTTATGTGTGATACTTTCCTGTAGTTTGCTCTTGCCGTGTGTTCTTGTTTTTGTTTGTTATGTTTATTGGATATCCTGGTTTTGACCCTGCATGGACTGTTTACCCCTTTTGGATTGCGCCCCAATAAACCTCATACCTGCATTTGGATCTCTTCTGTGTTTCTTGTATCACAGAACGTGACAAATATAGCTTGACATTTAGCTTAAACACAGATGTCAACGTGTGCTGTTCAGGTGTCACCTGTGTGTGCACGCTATCATCACCCGGGTGATGATGGCATCAGCCCAGCATATGGCACTTGCACTGAACAAGAGTGAATAGTTTGTGCACATTTTTTTTCATCACTGTTGTTGTAATGTATTGGGAAGCTAGAGTGCGCATCCATCAACAGAAACATATATTAGCCAAACCCTGTTTGTTTTATGTGTTATTTATAGCAAACCATTTTACAGATGCAGATTTAAGTTGAACCACAGTCACAGTGTGCTGAACTGTTTGTGGAGAACCGTACAGTTTGATTTTCTTCAGCAAACCGTTTCACCCCACTCCATACATACACATCATTGTACGGAAAAGGTCCCGCCAATTTCTTGCTTCTGAGTGAGAAGCAGCAGTCTGCCATTACTGTTTTCTTGCTGTAGCTGTTTGTCTGCGCTAAAGAGGTATTAAAATTGTTTAGGGATGCACAAATAAACAGAAATCTCCATAGACTCCCTCCATTTATGCTGAGATAAAGTTGAATTTTTGAAGTCATATATGACTGTACACCAGACTGCCTCACAAATTAGGGTCATTTCAACACTAGATTTTAGAAAATGTTTATTCTGAATTAGAGATCAATACCAACGCTTTCTTTGTGAATGTCAACTCCAGACAAAGTAAGCCCGTTATATTTTGTTTTCCAAAGCATTTCAAAAGAGCTTCTTGTTAACTCTTTAAGGCTAATTTGCTAAAGCTACCATTGTCTCTGCCTGTTTTCACTGATGCTACAAGAATGATTGTAAATAGGAATCTGGTATTTAAAGGGGGGGTGAAATGCTCATTTTCACTCAATATCCTGTTAATCTTGAGTACCTATAGAGTAGTACTACATCGTTCATAACTCCAAAAAGTCTTTAGTTTTATTATATTCATAAGAGAAAGATAGTCTGTACTGATTTTTCCCGGAAAAACACGAGCGGCTGGAGGCGTGACGTGTGGGCAGAGCTAAAGAATCACGATCACCAGTAGGCTTTTGCGTTGAGAGCGTTTGGAAGCTGTGACATTACCTTGAGGAAAAAAAAAACATCATCCAAAACAAACCATGGCTAACAGTCAGATTCAGCCGTTTATTTATGATCCAGAATTAGATCCCGAGGCTGAAACTGAACGAGAGCAGCAGCAGCAACGACTCGCTCCGAGCAGGGCTCGAACCCGGGTCTCCGGCATGGGAGGCGGAGCACTAACAAGGAGGCAGAGATATTTTAAGCAGTTTTACTCACCACCTGCGGTTCCAACACACGATCGTGACCCTTTTTCCTTGGGATTGCATCATCCTTAAGAAATAAACGATACGCAAATCCGTCGTCAAACTGGGCCTTGTGAACAAGCATCTTTGAAATGCAGGGAAAAAAAACAAAAACACTTGCACAACTCCGTTGATGCTCTGTAAAAATAAACTCCATCCACTGGTCCCTTAATGCAGTTTTTTTTTTGGTAATCTGTGCAGGGTTGTCTTGCCCTGGCAACCAAAAACACACTTCTTTTGTGACTTTTCGCGACGCTCTCGCTCTGATCAGTGAATCGCTCTGATCAGTGAAATGTGTGCTCAGCCTCGCTATACGGGAGTGCGCGCTCTTCTGGCAGAAGTGCCTTAGGACCCATATAAGGAAATTCTGCTCCATCTAACGTCACACAGAGCCATACTCGAAAAAAACTTTCCGAAACTTGTGACAAACCGGAAGGAGTATTTTGGGAACAAAAATACTCCTTCAAACGTACAACTTAATTTTTGAAACTTTGTCCATGTTTAGCATGGGAATCCAACTCTTTAACAGTGTTAAAAACTCAGTATGCATGAAATAGCATTTCACCCCCCCTTTCAGACATTTCTCTTTAAAAGAAAAAAAAGAACTATCAGCTGAATACAAAGTGCACACTTGGTTTTTGACCACTGAAAATGTGAACAGTTTAACAAATTTCTCCTGGAGCCATATTGAGATTTCAATATTTTTTTAACTGTTAGCATATAATGCAACAAAGATTTCGAAAGTCGACCGATTTTGACCTGCAATCTTTCTAAAGTCATTTGACACCCACTGTAATTTGGCTCCAAATCTGAAGTAAAAAATTATTTAATACTCAAAATATACTCATAGTTATACTCATGATTAATAAAACTAATCAAGCTCAAAATGGAATATTTAAATTTTTTGAGATACTGAATCTTTTATTTTCCTAAGCTGTAAGTCATAACAAACAGAATTAAAATAAAAAACTACAGTTTTGTTTCTTTTGTCTAGTGTCAGCACATGGCCTTGTTAATTGTTTTCTTGGCCATGTGCTCCTTTAGCCCCTCCTCCTTGTTTCCTTTTTACTAAACCCACTTGTTAGCCTGGTTAGTCTAATTGTGCTCACCTGTCCCTCATGTATTTTCCTCCCTATTTAAAGTGCCCCTTACCCTTTTGCGTTTGCTGGTTCATGGTCATTCTCACCCCCTCTTTCTCTTTCTCTTTCTGTGGATGAATATGTGTCCGTGTCTACTTGTCTGGTTGGTCTTGTGCCCTTGTCTAGTCCTTGTAGTTCTATGTTTTTGTCTTACTCCTTATTTTAGTAATTTGTTTGTTCTTGCCTTTGGCTTTTATTTGTGGCATTTATTTAGTTTTTCTAGTCTTGATTCTTGGTTTTGTTTGATTTATTATAAGTTGGTTAAATTGGTAGTTTCTTTTGTTAACCTTTTATTAGTTCATTGGCTTATCTTTCCTTGTCTTGAGTTTAATTTGTGTGGGTTTTTTTTTTTTTTTTTTTGTGGAGCTTTCGAGTTCCTGACCTGTCCCCATGTGTCCTGCACTGGTTCTACCTACCTGGCACTTGGTCTGTTTCAGAGTCAGTGGTCAACAAGTGGTCATCAAGTGGTGCCTTGTGTGGTCTTCTCCATCAGCCTTGTTTTGCTGCCCCCTCTGTTGCCAAGTACTCAGCCAGTTGTTTCCTGAAGCTTTCCCAGTGGCTTCCCCTAGCTGTTCCAGTTTACTGTTTTCCTGTTGTGGTACAGTATCTATTGTTCACTTCACTACTGACTTGTATCAGTCTGTTTTGTCAAAACCTTATTACCTCACACTGCAATTGGGTCCTCCCTCCTAGATCCCTGACATAGGTGCTAAATTCCTACTGCAAAATTAAATCCGTATCTCCATTAAGCTTGTCAGCAGATGGAAGCATAAAGTGCTACAAAACCTCCTGGTAGATGGCTGCATTGACTTTGGACTTGATAAAACATAATGAACCAACACCAGCAAATGTCACTGCACTCAAATCATCACTGACTTCATAAACTTCACACTGGACTTTGGATTCTGTGCCTTTCCAGTCTTCCTCCAGACTACAGACCTTGTTTTCCAAATGAAATGCAACATTTGCTTTCATCTGAAAAGAGGACTGTGAACCACTAAGCAACAGTCCGGTCCTTTTCCTCCTTACCCCAGGTGAAATGATTCTGATGTTTGTTTTTTACTGGCTTAGGAACGGCTTGGTTTTAGAAATGTGACTGCTGTAGCCCTTTTTTTGAAGATGTCTGAGTGTGGTGACTCTTGATGCACTGACCCCGGCTTCAATCCACTCATTGTGAAGCTCTCCCAAGTTCTTGAATCTGCTTTTCCTGACAATCTTTCCAAGGCTGAAGTCATCCCTGTTGCTTGTGCACCTTTTCCTACAACACTTTTTCCTTCCAGTCAACTTTCTATAAATATATTTTGATACAGCACTCTGTGAACTGCCAGCCCTTTCAGCAATGACCTTCTGTGGCTTACCCTCCTTGTGGAGGATGTTAATGATTGTCTTCTGGACAACTGTCAAGTCAGTAGTCTTTCCCACAATTGTGGGAACTAGCCCAGGAGGTACCCGGTATTTATTCTCCTAATTAATAAAACTAATCAAGCTCAAAATGGAATATGCAATTTTTTTGAGATACTGAATCTTTTATTTTCCTAAGCTGTAAGTCGTAACAAACAGAATTAAAACAAAACTCTTGAAATAGTTCTGTTTGTGTGCAATGAATTTACAATATACAAAAGTTTACTTTTTTGAATTAAATTACAAAAAATAAAGAACTTTTCTTTTTTTTTTTTAAGTAGTCAATGATGAATTTTGTTTGAGCAAAATGGTATACACTGCGCTGCCTGAAACATTACAATGAGTCAAGTTTAGTATAATGCCACCTTTTACTCAAAAACAGCTATAGAGGATGCATAACATATGTATTACCTAATTAAAATTTAAATCATTGACCATTTTAAGGGTTTCACACACAGGCCTCTGTCCGGGCTAATACAGGGTTGTTTATGATCAAAGTTATACAGCTCCAATTTAAGTTATTTTTGGGTGCAATAACTTTAACATCGAATCTAAAGTCTGTGTTTTAGCAAAAAAAAAAAAACAGGTACTGTGTAGTAGTTACATGGCCTAAACTGATTTCACCAAGTGAGACATGTTCCTGGGACAACATCGTTGTTGACCCTGGAACAACATTGTGATTAACCAATCAGATTTGAAGAACCAGTTTATAAATTTTGTGAAGTTTATGCTTAAAATCAGTGTTTGGTTCTTGTACATCAGTGTCATTCATCTATCATTTCCTCTGATTTTAGGGATTACTCATGGTTAAGGTTAGGTTTAGGTGTAGGGATATGGTTAAGAATATATTTTTGGAGTAAAATGTTGTTCCAGGGTCAACAAAATATGTTGACCTAGGAACACATCGGACTTGGCAAAATCAGGACGTGCTAGTTACATGACATAGGCTAAATTGTTTACATCTCTGGTTCACCCCAAACAATGATAAAACCTTACAGTATTCTCAGTATATTACAGTATTACAGTATAAAATCATGTATTCCATACGTATTAGGGGTGTAACGGTCACAAAATTCACGGTTTGGTTCGATACGATACACTGGTGTCACGGTTCGGTACGGTACGTTTTAGATACAGCAAAATGAAAAAATTGGTAATTGGTGATAAATTTCCTTGATTTTTAAAAAATGTTTTATTTATTAAAACTAACAAAGGATTTTTTTTTTTTTTTTTTTACATTGAACAATGATGGAGCTATTCTTTACCCATCTTCTATGGTGTTTTCTTAGCAGCATACTGTATAAAACAAAAACAGCTCCTTATAAAAAAAAATATTAAAATGTTATATTGTTGTAGTAGTTATGAACAAATACAAAGATGTAACTTTTTATATGGAACTCTATAACTCTTTATATTGAGTGTGTTTTTACTCAATTGGTTCTCTATAGGGCTTATGTTTTTTGGAACAAAGCAGGAATTACGGTCTGGCTGAAATGGGCTTGAGAAGGAATATTGTAACGGGGCACAATTACATTAAGCATGTTCTTAAAACCTGCGTTTTCCACTAGAGGTGCTCGCTCACTCAGTACGCGCTGAAGGCTCGTTGCAAAATGGCTAATGCGTTTAACAGACCAGAAAAAGAAGATCCTCCAATAACCAACAGGTCTGGTGTTTGGGTGCACTTTGGATTCCCTTTAAGCTATAATGGTGATGATAGAATGAATGGTAAATAGTAAGGTCTCATATCCGCGGCTATAACGTAAATGAAGCCTATCAATCGCCGCGGTGATGTCTTTTGCCCTGTTTGAATCTGTTGGAAATGTCTGCCTAAATGCTGCGGGGATAGTTTGTTGCGTGTATGTTTCTCCTTTTTTACGTCTTTTCCCAGATACTGACACACTAATATGATGTCGCGTAAATGAGCTGACATGTTTCAAGTATTCCCGCTGGTGCTTTTTTTTCGCTGGTGTAGCCTCATGTAGATGCGACATACCGTTGTTTTTTTTATCCACCACTCTCTTGCCATCACCATGGCTTACAGGGAATCCAAAGTGCACCCAAACACCAGACCTGTTGGTTATTGGAGGATCTTCTATTTCTGGTCTGTTAAACGCATTAGCCACCGCGTACCATGCATGAACTGCTCGCTCACTCAGCGCGTACTGAGTGAGCGAGCGCCTGACTGATTAGCCTAACATAAACATGTAAGTTGGGTTTTTTTTTCTTCTTTGGGGGTGTCAGGGGCGTTGCCTGTTACGTCGTTTGGGTTATTAGGCTACCTTGTTGAATGCATATCATTATATTTCACTTTTTTTTTTTTCAAATATAATTAATTAGTCCAACGAACCGTTCAGTACATAATGCATACCGCGTACCGAACCGAAAGCCTCGTACCGAATGGTTCAATACGAATACGCGTATAAAACATGGGGTTAGACACCAAGATTACTTGAATAAGTAAAATAATGTTAGAGTTAGGATATTTTAAGGGCTCCCTGTCCATCTTGGACACCATCTTGAAAATTACACCTTTCTAGTGGTCAAACTTTGGTAAACTTTTAGTATATTATTAAGGACACATAATACTACAAAAAATAGCTGAGAAACCTTTTCTTAGAATTTTTTTAGGGTTAGGTGTTTTATTATCATATATGCAGCTGCCTAATTACTTTGATGTTGATGATGATTTTCATGTCACACTGGTGCATTAGAATTTTTATTTTGTTTAACAGTGTTATTTTGCAAAGCATTAAGTGCTGCTCTTACTCGGAGTATCCCGTCGGCCACGGCAACCTGCGAGTTTCTTTTAGGATCAGGATAGGTCTCGCAATGTGATCCGCCGAGCACTCGATCTCATCTACCGACAGTCCCAGAAACTTGGGTCTCGTGTTAGGGGTATTTAAACGGCAGGTCCGAGCCACTACCCGAGCGTTCCCTATTATTATTAGACTGATGATTATTATTAGATCGATTCCACCGATGAAGCTGGCCACAGCGGATTTGACGCGAGTGAGCATGTCTGCGGAGCGCCGCCTGTCAGTGCGTCGCCTTCTGCCCAATGTACCCCCAGCTCAATCCATGGCGTTGCGACACGTAAAAAAAAATTTTATAGTACTCGCCTCACAGCTCCTCCACTGAATGTCTGAACCAATGTGGAAATAGTCCAACGATTAAACTCATGTGATCTCATGGATCTGTTTTCTGAGTGGCTTATACGATGACAGCTTGCGTTGGTCTTGGGCAGGAATTTATGATGAATACAATTATCCCTCGAATCAGGTTTAGCAATTTACAAAAGCGTGTTCAATAAAATCACAAACATTTTGCCAAAATAGTTTTACAAAAGGGCAAATGTAGCATAATCAGCCCTTTATGACGTCACAAACACAACACCTCATTGGCATGTTTTGGTTTGTTTGTTTTTATTTATTTTTTAGGATCACATGATATACATGGTTGCACAAAATATAACAAAACATGTGTTAAATGTAATTATAGAATGAGTGAATGAACAGATGTATAAATGAATGCAGTTGTGGATTGGCCAGAATGTTTGCAACCTTTGGAATATCTTATGAAGAACTGAGGCCTAACTTGAACTAAATAACATGAAATATTACATATGTGTACTGTATGAGCACATTAACCAGTTTATGGTAACAGAATGCCTGTAATTATGGGGTGAGTTTGCCATGTTCTGTACACACACAAAAATGTATGAACATATTTACATTTACATTTAGTCATTTAGCAGACACTTTTATCCAAAGCGACTTACAAATGAGGACATTGGAAGCAATCAAAAACAACAAAAGAGCAATGATATATAAATGCTTTAACGGTCACGGGTGCATACTGGACAGAGGACTCAGATGCAGAGTAAAGAAAAAGGAGAATCTTTATTTTCGCCACAAAACACAAAATAACATAAACAATAATGAAATGCTCTGGCGCACACAGAGATCTCCGTGCTGGCCCGGATCTCCAAATTACGGATCCTTTGACACAAGAACAGAAGGTGAGACTGATACTGAGAATAATGCAAAACATGGGCAAAGACAAAACAATCTACTCACGACCACAGACAGAAAAGCAGGGGCAAATAAGGGAGTGGGGGAACGAGCGACAGGTGGGGAAGAATCAGCTCGTGATCTGCACAACCCCGCCATGATCAGCGCTGATTGCCCAGACCACGAGCTACTGAACAGACAGGACAACACAGAACACAGGGGAAGCTGAGACGGCACCCTGCACTGTGACAATAACAAGTCTTGATTATCTTAAATGCAGTACATGTAGCAAGGGCTTTTAAATAATATAATAATAAAAATAAAACAGAATCGAAAAAGAATAGAGCAAGCTAGTGTTAGAGGTCTTTTTATATATAATTGTATGATAAATTAAAAGAAAATAGATATAACACAAAGAGATTAGAAAGGTAATAAGATTTTTTTTTAAAGAATATAATTAGAATATTGATTGCTAAAGTTAGAGGGTCAAATAAAGATGGAAGAGATCTGTTCATGGTTGCCAGGGTGGCGGTTTTCCCGCACAATTGGGCTATTTTAGAAAAGGAGTTGCGGGAAAAAATACGGAGTTGCGGGTTGCGGTTTTTTGGGCTACATTTATAATGTACCGTGGCCGCAAAAAAAATAAATAATAATAATTGTGGTCAAAGATAAAAGTGAACCTTTTATAAGTGAGTGTTTTTCCTGGGAATGAACACTTGGCAACAAACGCTGCTTCTCGCGAGATGCGAGTAGGCGCGCACGCCACATGTGCTTTGACATCACAAATCAAGCATCACGTCACTCACATCATGAGAGCGTTGTAGTCAGAAGCGTCAGTTAGGTTGTCTGTGGATGAACAAGCAGCATTCTTAAATATCAGGTAAATGGGGAAAGTATGGAAATAAGTATCGCAAAGAATGGGAGACAGAGAAAGGATTAAAGGAGTGGATTCGAAGTGTTCCAAATGATGATAGAAAAGCGTTCTGCAAATATTGCAAATGGGAAGTAAGAGCTCACCACAGTGATCTGGTAGCTCATGCTGTGACTGAAAAACATAAAAAAATGCAGCTCCTTTCTCAAATGCCAGAACATTATTTGACACAGGCAGTTCCTTTCTAAGAAATAATTCACCTGTGAAAGAGGCGGAGTTGAAGCTGGCTGCCCTTGTTGCTTGTCACTCAAGCACTTTAACTGTTGACCACTTAGGAAGTATGGTGGAAGAAATTTAGTACTTCTGACTAGGGTCAGAAAAAATCAGAGAGGATGTGTTCTTATTTGACCTTTATTGTATGAGATTGTGTATAAATAAAAATAAAAAAAAAACATTGTGTGATATTAAGAATTTGGGTAAGACAAGAGGCGAATACTTTAAACTTAAACTTATATAAATTTATTTTAAGGCCCTTTGTGGGAATTCAGCCGTTGTCTAATCTGATTGGACACTGAAAAATTGGGCTAGTTTTTATTCCATTTGGGCGGGTTTTGAGTTGTTATTGGGCTGGAAATATTTCTGGAACCTGGCAACCCTGGATCTGTTTTAAGCTGGTATCTTGAAAATGGCTAAGGACTCAGGCAGGTCTTTCCACCAGGAGGGAACATTTAATTTAAAAGTCTGTTACAGTGACTTTGTACTTCTTAGGGATGTCACAATCAAGCGACATTCACTTGCAGAACGCAAGCTTCTAGAGGGCACATAGGTCTGAAGTAATGAATTTAGGTAAATGGGTGCAGAGCCAGTTGTGATTTTGCCTTGAATCAATGCCTTGAATTTTATGCAAGCAGCTATTGGTAGGCAGTGCAAATTGATAAACAGAGGTGTGACGTGTATTCTTTTCTGCTCATTAAAAATATATCTTGCTGCCATGTTCTGGATTAATTTTAAAGGTTCGATAGAACTGGATGGAAGACCAGCCAAAAGAGCATTGCTATTGCAGTAGTATTCCAGCCTGGACAGAACAAGAGCTTGAACAATGAGTTGTGCAGCATGTTCTGAAAGAAAGGGCCTGATCTTCTTGATGTTGAATAGAGCACATCTGCAGGACCGGACAGTTTTAGCAATGTGGTCTGAGAAAGTTAACTGATCATCAATTATAACCCCAATGTTTCTGGCTGTTTTTGAAGGAGTTATGGTTGATGTGCCTTACTTGATGGTGAAATTGTGATGAAACGATGGGTTTGCTGGAAACACAAGCAGTTCTGTCTTGTCAAGGTTGAGTCGAAGGTGATGGTCCTTCATCCAGCAAGACATGTCTGTTAGACAAGCTGAGATATATCACACACTCACTCACACACACACACACACACACACACACACACACACACACACACACATATATATATATATATATATATATATATATATATATATATATATATAAAATCACAAGAATATCCATGGCAAGAGCTCTTTTTAATTCACTCTGTTCTTTTCCTCCAAATTAATCTTATTAAATAGGTCTGTTCTCCTATTTTATTTAACAATGTCCCAGTTTTTCATCTAGTTGGCATGAAATGTAAGTTCACCTTATTTTCTGCACATAATTATTCTGCATCTAATTCAGAAGAATCCAGCTGTACATGTTTCATTTGTATTTTTATTAATTGACTAATCAAACAGGAAAAAGCAGACTTTGGTGACGTATGCACTTAAATACTAATTTGCCTCCACTTTCCAATACATCTATTTTGACTATCTATTACACTCAAATTTAAATCACAATACCTAAGGTTGCTGATTACCACAGTTTAACAGAAGGTACTCCCATAATTTATGCCTTAAAAATTACATGGTGTATAGGAAAGAGGATAGACCATGTGTTGGAGAACTTAAGTTGCCAAAGAAACAGCACTGTCACATATTTGTAGATTGGTCTATCTCTGTGGTTTTGACCCTCTCTTTCAACTACTCCCATTAGAGGTCGCTACAGCAAAATTATCCACACAGCCAACACAGCCATTTGGCACAGGTTTTACAGCAGATGCCCTTCCTCATGCAACCCAGCACTGAGAGTGCACTAATTTGCTTATCGTATATTAATAGAATAAATATGAATTAATTAATATTAAATTGCTTAATATTAAATACATTTAAATTGTACATTGTATGCATTTATCTTTAGGATCTTGTTTTGTACTTGGATAATGTGACAATAGATGCATAGTACCCTCAGACAACTTTTGATTAGATGTTTTGATTAAACTTTTGATTAAAGTTTGATTAGATGATGATTAGATAAATGTTACATGCATGTCATTATTTAGTATTTTTTTCATAATCAACAAAAGTTTTTCTCCTGGTAACAGCTATGTGAATAATAAGGCATACTCATATTCATACAATTATAACTTTAAACTAAATCCATAAAATATTGTAAATCAAATATCTAGGTATGCTGCTGGTACTGGTAATGACCCTGACTCACAATACAGTGGGACACTGATGAACTCCTGCAGAGTTCTGTGGGATTATTGGGAGAATAAATATAATGTAGGCCATAGTTTTGTGTAGTGGGCCAAACATTTATGAATTAATAATATGTAATTTTGTCCTGTGGTACCCCTTAAGTGGTAACCCACCTTAAAAAGCCAGATTTAAAGGTTGACATGAGCTTAATAAACCAAACAAATGAATACAAAAGGAAGTATGAAGTTGAAGTAGTGATACATCTTTGTTGGGTATTTGAACATGTTGGGGTGTTAGAGAATGAGGTGGATGATAACGTGATAAAATAACATGATAAAAGAGAAGCGTATGTAAATTACCAATGGGGATATTGAAGTAAAAGCTATAATTCCATTAATGAACAGTGGAAAGTTGGGACAGTGGAGAAACAGGCAGGGTTTATGTAAAGTTTCAAAAGCACTTACTAAGAATGCTATATAGATGCTATAGAGTTGGCGGTGAAACCCAATTTAAAAAAAGAAAAAAACTTTTTTTTAATTTTTTTATTTTGATTTCATATAAATTTTAAGACAACAAAAATCCGGGATGGTATATCCGAAGTAAATCTTGCTCACTGATAAAGTGGTGCTGACTGTCTCAACTGCAAAAACATGTTCCCAAAAAGGGCTGTTTCTCAAGTATGTACTGTAAATGCCTTTCACTCTTGATTATTCCAGAAGAAGAACAAACAATATTTAGATGCAGTGCAGACACTAGTGGTCCCTTGGCAAATATTGTGTCCTGGAGACTGTTTTCTGCATTCAAACCATATGACTTCAGAGGTCCTCATGTTTTTCAAATGAGCCACCAGTTTGGGAACCTTCAGAGTCAAAGGCAGGCACTTCCTTATCCTCTTCTAATGAAACACACACACACACAAGACAAATTACAAAAGTATACATATCTCATTAAAATAACAAGGACAGACACAGACACAGAGTGAATGCGATTGACTGGCATGCCTGCAGTTCCTATCCATCTCCAATTGAAAAAGGAGTATCCTCAACATAAGTGGACTTTGAACGATGAATTGCCTCTTTGAACGATTATGTAATTGTGTCATCCATAATTGTAATTGTTCAGCCCTAGTATTAACACACTCTTGGTGTTCCTGGTGTGTATGCTGCCTCAAGTTGCTCACATATCCACAACCACACGAAAGAAGAAAAACTCCAGTCATTGCCGTTTAAGCTATTCCCTGTGATACCTGTGCATGTGCCTTCTTCATCCTTATAGCCATCAGCACAGGTGAGGCAGTTACTGGCACCAGGTCCTTTGCAACCAGAGCATCTGGTATCGCATTCTGGGATATAAAATAATGGTAACATTTTATTTTACAGTGTCCTTGTTTGACATGTAATTATGCATAATTTACAGTAACTAACTCTAAGCTAACCATAAACCTACACTAAGCACGTGATGGAAATTAATATTACTCATTACTTATGCGTAATTACACTATTACAACATCACCTTAAATAGGGTTAACAAAATAAAACAAATGTTTTTGTTAACACTATTTAAACAAACCTTTACAGGAGAAAGAACCATCTGTATTTAGACAGTATTGGTTATCTTTGCACAGAGCTGGATCTTCGGTGCATTCGTTGATGTCTGTAATGGAAAAACACAGGATATAGGGAAAGAAAAATGTATGGGCCTTAGAAATGAATAAAGTACTTGAATTGTCAATTAAGGTTTAAAAAAAAAAAAAAAAAGGCAAACACACACACACACACACACACACACACACACGTGTCCTGTTGCAAGATCCACTTTGTAGATCCACTTATGAATAAAATAACAGTAAAAATAAACATTTCTCATGTGCATTATGATTAAGATATTCAGTAAGTGTTTGTGTGTATATTATTACAAAATATAACAATGTTTAACTTATTTTATTCTTAACTCAAACAAAATGGACCTGCATATAAAATTCATCTTTTCTTTTTGCATGTTTCCCTCAAACTCCTAATTTGCTGCTTATTGATATTAGCAAGGGAGTTATGGCAAGGTATAGGGTAGGGTTAAGGGATCTAGAATAGGTTAATGCAGAATAAGGCAGAATTATATGAACTTAATAAATACAAACAAACAGCCAGTATGCTTGAAAAAGATATGCTAATGAGCAACTTGTTAATAGTAAACAGTGTCCCCTAATCTAAAATGTTCCTGAATTTTCATTTCTGGATCAGCTGTGTAAAAACAGTGTAAGCTCTGTTTACAACAAAAGTGACCATTTACTATGAACGTGCTCTAAAACCAGCAGTACACCATCACATAAGGCTTCCTAAATCCACACACTGTCAGTGTTCCTGGTATATACACTGCATCAGTTGTTCACATGTCTACAAGCACAGGAAAAAGCAAAAAATCCAATCATTGCCATTCAAGCTCTTCCCTAAAGAAAAGTGATACCTGTGCAGGTGCGTTCTTCAAGCTTAAAGCCATCAGCACACGTGAGGCAGTAACTTGCGCCAGGTCCTTTGCAACCAGAGCAACTGATATCACATTCTGGGACATAAAGTAAAAGTAACAATTTATTTATGCACAACTGACAGTTGTTCCTAACCCCAACCCTAAACCTACAGTAAGCAAGTTTTGGAAATTAATATTATGGACCTTTACAGGAGAAAGATCCATCCATGTTTAGGCAGTATTGGTTTTCTTTGCATGGAGCTTGATCTTTGATGCATTCATTGATGTCTGTAAATGGAAAAACACAGGACTGATACAGGTAAAGACAAATGTATGGGCCTTAGAAATACATATCAAAATAAGCAAAAATGCATAAAACTAGTAAGTTAAGGTTCAAGGTACTTGAATTGTCACTAAAGCTCAGAACACATAAATCATATCCATCTAAAACACACACACACACACACAGTTGAAAAAAAGAAAAAAAAAAAAAAAACCTTTAAATTAAGGTGCACTTTTTAGATATAAGTGATGGTAGGCTTTCTGAAATACACTCTTGGATAAAATTTGTCATCTTTCAGGAATATTCAAAGTATGCTGTTTAGAACTGTTTAGACTATATCATCACCTGATGTGGCTGCAAAAGATGTGTCAGGTAAATGCAGGTGCAAGGCCAACAAAGGCCAAAGCTTTGTGATTGAAGCACCAACAGATTTTTAGAAGAACCCAGGTAGGAACCACATGTCTTGGACTAGAAATAGCCTATAAATGGTGGTCAGCAGCCTCTATGAGGCAGATGAATGGAATTAATGGTGGTGATAGAAGTAGGACAGAAGAAAGACATCTGATTAAAGCAGTAAGCCAACAAAAGCAAGGATGTTGGATCCATCTGCGACAACCTAATAGGTCCAAGTAATCAGAGTAACCACCAATTCTCCCCCTTGTACAGGTTGGGTGTAAAGTAGGGCTGTGTGATATGGACAAAAAAAAACAAACGATCACATTCTTTTTTTTTTTATCAATTTTGTAATTTCGATTTTAATCACGATTTTGACACATATGCTTTTCAGTCATAAATGCATTCAGTATAAATTTGAAACAAATTTCCAAAAGAAAACCAATGAGAGCTTTATCAAAAACTTGTAACATGTCTCTAGAAGAGAAATAAGTCAAAATAATCACTAAGTAAAGATGTCAAACAAAATGTCTAGAGTCTAGACATTTGGCAAAAAATACAAATAAAAAAAAAAAAAAAAATCTCTGGACACGGTTTTTATCTTTTTTGCCATACATTGGTCATAGAGCTTACTGTAGCGGTGCCTTAGGTGTTGAAATAGATTTGTTATACATTATACAGGTTCACACGTACTCCGTTTGCAGTGTGTATACAGTAAGTTATGTGTACGCGGTTCAGAAGCAGCAACGAGAGCGCGTTCTATCCGCTCGCATGCAGATTTCCTTTGCTCTGTTAACAAAATCAAATGCTCATGCTCAGATGAGGCTGTATAAGGTTCAGATACACGCTGCCTTAAAACGTGTCTCCCTAAACCTGTGTCCTGTGCACTCCCGCTCATACGCTAGATATTAAATCTTTTCGCACCTTTCTATTTATAACATTTTCTTTTCTCATCTTTTACCGAGTGCAGTGTGAACATTCTGATGCGTTAACATGGGCTAGAAAAAAATGGCTACGCATCAAAGACAGTGTGTGTGACCCTGGAGTTATGCATATGCCCAGCCTGTTCGGTTCTACCGCTCCACTCAGGTGCACTGCATTCTGATTGTTAGCTGATAGCATACTGCGGAGGTCGAGGCCACAGAAAATCGTGCTATAAAGTGATTTAGAAATCGCGATTTAATTACAATTTCAATTAATCGCACTGCCCTAGTGCTAAGGATTTATGGGAATATCAAAGCAGAATCTACTCAAAGACATCGCAAAAAATAAATAAATAAATAAATAAATAAATAAAAAAAATGAAACCTGCTGCTGGAACAAAGGCAAATAACTTATTTATTTTTATTTTCCTATTCTTTCACAAAGAGTTCAGAGGTGCTTTTCCACTGGTATTTCAGGAACAATACTTTGAATTAACGGATCATGTTTTAATATAATTATTTATGAATTGTTGTAAAAATGTCTCCAATAAGAAAAACACAATTCCTATTAGATGAATATAGCATAGGAGTACCGAACATAAATAAACTGGCAGGAATAATGAAAAGATGACTGCATACAATCCCTTATATATACACACACATCCATATCTAGACTATTAAATCTGTTAGAACAGAACTATTAAAATGCAACCACCATGTAAATGACTTCATTAAATTAAAAGGACTCCATGAATTTTAAAGTTTTATTATTTTCCATCGGTTTTCCAGGCATTCAAATTATTATTATTTTCTTCTTACCAATGCATGCTCCTTCTTGGTCTTTCTCCCATCCATTCCTACATTCTTTACAATCTTGACTGGTTCCTCCAGTGCATCCAACACAAGACTCATGACACTCTTTAAAAAAAAAAGAAAGAAAAAAGATACAATTTAAAATCTTACATTTTAAATAACGGTTTTTATATAGATTTTTCAAAATTCCAAAACGGCTTTCCAAATTTCTGTATATATATAAATATGGATAAAGTCAGCTTTTGCAAATATTATAACTAGGGGGTGTACTCAAAGCTGGAAAGCTTTGGAAAGGCACGGACAGTGGCATAAATTATAATGAATTCTACCAAATAATAAAAATATATATATTTGTCATACACGGTCATGATTTGTGCTTGCTGGATAACAGGTGAGCCAGGAATACTACAATATTATACATAAATTTCTAAAATCACTACTGAACGAGTGTGTAAAGTGTAAACTCTCTGAAAAAAAATAAACGGCACAATTGCAAATCAAAAAGCAGTGTTGCTGTCTTACGTTGTCTTTCAGAAATCAGAGCTTAAGTAATATGCACTAAGATACGGAATCTTGAAAATCTATGTGATAAACTCACAATAATATAAAGTCACAATTTCTCTTAGAGCTTCTCTTATTTTTATTATTATTATTATTATTATTATTATTATTATTATTATTATTAATCTTCCTTTACTTAAAAAAAAAAAAAACATTTTTGTTTTATAAAAGGCATTTCTGTCAAATGAAAATTATAAAAGAGACAAAATTACATTCAAAACAGAATGCATTTTTACGAACTTCCAGTTAAGTCAGAATACAGATACAAATAATTTTAAGACTGATACAAATACAGATATTGGCTCCACTACACACCCCTAGTTATAACTATGAAACATATGATGCTCATCAGGCTTATTTAATGTGTACCTTTGCACAAGGAGTATGTATCATTCCTCAGTGCACTAAAATAACCATCACTGCATTCCAGACAAAACTCCCCTTCATATTCCTTATCACAAGTGCACTTCCCATTTCCAGCCCTTGTTCCATCTCCATCACATTTGCCGTTACCATGGCATGGTTTGTCAGCTCCTCCAATGCAAGCTTAAAATGATGCAAAACAAAAGATAATGTTACATATTTTCATAATCTCAACATGGGGCCTTTAATGTCTTCAACAATATGTGTACATGAATGGAAATGCTTCTAGCTATATGAACTTAATTTCATGTGTTCTATAATCATAGCACAACACATTGAACAGAGCATATACTGTATGTCTTGGATTCATAGAATTGACATAAAGGGGTGCAACAAAAGACATTATGAGGATGGTGTTCCATCAACCAATTTTAAAGCTGATTTTTAGTGGTAAGCTTTATTTGCATATCGGTTTGGAAATTTGTGGTAGTCAAGGTGAAATTAGTCAAAATATTACAAGAGGACATGGTGATGTAGCAAAAGAGGAAAAAATATTTTTTCAATCCATTTGCGTTCCCTCAAATATAATGCTTGCGTTCTCCCCCCAAAAAACTTGCATGTTTAAAAAAATTAAAAACAGTTTTTTGCTAGTAAAAGTATTGCAACTAATAAATTTTGCGTACAAAAGCACTGGAAGGTGGACTTACAATGCTTTGGCTAAGCATTTGTACTTATTAAAAATTTGTTAATTCAACACTTAGAACACTTACTATTGCAGTCAGGACCAAATAAACCTCTTGGGCAGCACACTTTGATGGTCTCTACACAAAACCACTTGAACAGATCAGGGTGTTTTGTTTTCCTACAACAAAAATGCAAAAAAGTCAGATTTCCTTTAATTCAATTAAACAGATACTTTTAACAATGCAACTGAAGCCCAAAGTATACATACACTGTCTGCGTGCCGTATTGTATCGCACAGTGTGCAAGGTGTAAATTGTGTCAGAGTCCACATAGACTGTCCTTATGCACAAATCTCTCAATTTTGAGATTGTCACATAAAATACAGGACAGCTGGTCACCCCTACCCTAGTATATGGATGCTGCTTCTTTGTCGTTCAGAACACAACAGATGCATCAAAAAAAAAAAAAAATGAAGTATGCTGAGATAGGCTTGCCTATTCAACAATGCACAAGCCATGACGGCACGCAGAAAAATGAAGTATACCTCAGCCTTGAGAATGAAGTCTTCAGGTATTATGGTACAAATTATGGTCTCCATTTGAGTTCCTGACCTCTTGAACCACCACGTCTCAAAATGTTCCTCATTTTCTTCCAACATGCGGTTGCACTCAAAACTGCTGCTGTCACACAAGCCCTCCAGTATCTCGGTCAACCTAATCTCACTAAAAGAATTAAATCAATCAATCAATCAATAAATAACACACATATTTGTGAATTATAACATACACTGTAACATACATACAAGAGCACATTTTATCATTTCATTAGTGCATGCATGTAAATATTGTTTTAATATATTTTGTCAAATTATAAAATTCTTACTTCTCACCTCAGTTCATATTTGGAGAGTTTTCGCTCTTCCCATTCTGTGTTTCCACCACCAAAATTTTGCTTTGCTGTTTTTTCCAGACCCTGGCAAAAATGAATATGTTGAAACTCAACATACCTAAAGTGACCCTAATAAGTATTCACACATTTACAGTACATCACATTTAAACATGTCTAAATGTCATTACTTTGCAATAAGGTATCAATGTAACATTTATAAAGAAGTGATGCTAGAGACTTTCAAAGAACAATTACAATGAATCGCTTTAAAGATGGTATTTTCTTCACAAGAGATCGAAAATAAACATACAGACATACCTTGTCAAAATTGTCGACTAATTGTTTGCAGGTTGAGCATAATGCGTCAAAGTCCTTTGTATACACATATCCAAGTGGTAGAAACAAATTAATACAACTCAAGATAAAAATACTATATGAGCGTATCATGCTTTCTTGTCTAGCTCAAAGGTTGTCCAATAAGAAAACACTATATTTCTAAGTTGTTCCACCCAGTTAAGTTGCCCTGAATCAACATCTAGTGTCTGAAATTATGACACGTTTATTATAAAGATATGTAGATTGTCATTTTCAGAAATTTCCATGCAGCCTCCTCACCAGCTAGACATTCGGATTTCCGCGTCAGCCCATCGGTAACATTGTGTCTTTATGTAATTGGTGAGTTCTCCTGGCCATCAACGTGTGAGCCAATGAAATGCTTCCACGCGCGGGAAAAACAATAAAATATATTTGTAAGCCTACGTCACAATTCGCATGCTGTCCGAACTATCCGAGATTATTATTTGTGTGTTCAAAATAGGTTGAATTATGAATATGTGCAATTAAGTTGCTGACGATCTGTATTTTCAGAAGCACCAGAAAATTTAAGCCTGAGCGATTAATAATCAAGGCTTCAGAACTGCGTGCTTTTTACGCTGTAATTTATTTTCTTTGATTTATATGATATGAAATAGTTAGCACTACGTATTAAACCATGTGAAAGCTACAAACAGAAATAATTGTTATGAATACAAATATAGTGAAAACCTGGAAGTAGGCCTAATGATGAGCACAAGTGATGCTGCCATAATAGAAAACAATAAATTAATACCGTGCACTTTTCTTTTTTTTTCAGATTTTTTGACAGGTTTTCACTTTTTTAACTGCTAGGGAATCATTAGATGACATCAACTTTAACCTTAGTGATGCCCATGTAATACATGAGGAAAGGTGACACTTTTCAACACTGAACTGATTTCAACTTAATCACGAATAATGCAGATGTGCGTATGATATAAGTTAAGATATTCATTGCAAAGTTTACAGCTTCAGTGATTTTAATGGGAGTTTTTGAGAGTGACTGTACTCTGGCTAGACTGAATGAAAATGTTTGATAATGTAAATGTTCTTTGCTCTGTGTTTTAAGTTACTTAATATTGTTATTAAATATGTCATAATGCAGAAAGGAACATGGAGTCGATGATAATCGAGAGTGTCTTCATTAATCCAACATGGAACACAGGAGAAAGACACACTTATGTAATTGATAGACCCGACAAAACTAAACCAAAACATTATGGTATTTAAAGATAGGATAACGAAGGGCAGACAGGTGCATGGAATTACTAAATTAATGGGGACATGGAACACATGGGAAAGAAATTAGACACACCTGGGAACGAATCAGTTAACAAAACACGGGAAACAGAAACTGGATCACAAAGAACATGGGGAAAATGGAAAACACAACATAATGAGTCCAGGGGTATGATATTATGTTGGAGCCAGAGCGACGAGACAAAGCCAGAGGTGTGGAAGAGGCGGGAGCTAGGATCCATGGTGGGTGCGGCAGAGCGGATGGTAGGGTGAGCATTTTGGAGGAGTGGCCACAGTAGGGCACATTCTAGGAGCTGACACTGGAGCAAGCTCTGGGGCTGGAGTGAACTGGGGCAAGCTCTGGGGCTGGAGCCCTTCCTGGACTTAACTGGGGACCTGGAGCCCATCCTGGGCTTAACTGGGGGACTGGAACTGGAGAATTGGAAGCCTCCTCAGGGCTGGACAAGGAAACCAAGAACGAAGGAGGGCTGGACAGGACCAGCGGAGATGTCAGAGAGAGGAGAGGGGGCAGTTTATCCTCCAGTTCAGATTCCCAGTCTATAAAATCCATCTCCTCATTTTGGCATTCCATATTCCACTCACCTTCAGGTGCGATACAGGGGCCGGAGCACCTCTCCATGATGTCATGGCTTCTAGCTCCGTAGTGATGGCTCGTCAGTTGCGGCGTGCTCTGGCTCTCCGTTAGTAGCAGGCTTGGGCATGTGATGATGGAATAGGCTCTGGGTCCGAAGTGGACCGGTCCACTCAATGAATGTGGCGAATTCCTCCCGAAGACCGTATTTGGACAACGGTTCTCAACCCAGTGTTGAGGCTTGCATTATAGAATGTGTAGAGCACGTCATCAAGGTAGGTGGCGAGATAGCTAGCAACCTTCCTTCCTGCACCAGCAGGATCCATGGACAACACTACGGAAGCAAAAAGGACTGAGGAAAACCAGAAAAAAAAGGGAAACCATGCAATTGTAACTCTTTTGGTCATGTCTTCCATCACAATCCAGTATCGGAAGGAACTCAGAGTCAATGATAATCAAGAGAGACTCTTTATTAATCCAACACAGATGTATATCCAACATGGATCACAGGAAGAAGACACACATATGGGTAACACTTTATAATAACTGCATGCTATTAATCATTAGTTAAGCATTAGGAAACATTTAATTCATAATTTATAAAGCATTAATAGACATTTATAAGCAGTTTATAAATACAGATGTAAATGCTTTATACCTGATTTAAAAGCATATCTATAATGTATTTAATAATTGTTTTTTCATACTTTATTAATGATCAATTTATAATTTCTAAATTAAGTATAGCATTATTTACACATCAGTTATTAAGGAGTTGTCAGTGGTTCATAAGATCACTTAGAAATTGTAAGTAAATGATTAATAAACTATTTAAATGTGCATTCATACATCTTTTTATTCAGACATATAGTAACAGTTACTTATAGTGTTAATAAATGGTTTATTAACATGTATTTCTACTGTAATTCAGGGTTAATTCAGGTAGTTATAAAACATATGTAGTTGTTAGTTAACTATTTTTGTGAGCTCATCTAAAGTGAGGACTATTTATGCCTTGTAAAGCTTTTACACATGAGATTTAAAGGCTGTTAATATTTCTATGTTCTGTATCACTGTGGTGTTTGTTTCCGTTTTTTGTTTAGAAGATAACTGAGCCTTTAAATATCCTTTATAAATGCTTTACAAGGCATAACTAGACTCACTTTAGATGAGCTCACATAAATAGTTAACTGACCACTACTAAATGCTTTATAACTACCTGAATTTACTACATTTCTTGTGATCTTATGAATCACTGGCAACTCCTAAATAACTGGTTTGTAAATAATGCTATACTTCATTGAGAAATGATAAATTGATCATGAATAAAGTATGAAAATACAATTATTAAACACATTATAGATATGCTTTTAAATTAAGAATAAAGCATTTACATCTGTATTTATAAACTGCTTATTACTGTCTATTAATGCTTTGTAAATTATGAATTATCTGTTTACTAATGCTTAATTAATGATTAATAGTGTGCAGTTATTATAAAGTGTTACCCACATATGTAACCCTATATAGCTAGACCAACCAAAACTGAACTGAAAGACGATGGTATTTAAAGACAGGATAACGAAGGGCAGACAGGTGCATGGAATTACTAAATTAATGGGGACATGAAACACATGGGAAAGAAACGAGACACACCTGGGAACTAATCAATTAACCAAACACGGGAGACAGAAACTGGGGTGTAACAAAATACAAATGTCATATTAAAAATAATTCATGGCATGACACTCATATATCTGGTACTTAAGTAAAAAGTCAGTTTTTTATGTGTAGTTAATAAATTACACTATTAGTCTACTATGCCCATCACCATTTATTGATCAAATAAATAACATAATCTATAAAGATCCAAAATCTGTTTACTTACACATATTTAATATACTGCACATTGCTGAATACATCCCTCCCAGTTCCAACAACAGCAACAGGAGTGAGGCACTAAACTGTACTGTACCAGAACTGTACCAGCACATCAGTGTTCAGCAGACAACCCGCCCTGATGCTTTTCTCATCTTAGCTGGAGATTTCAACCATGCAGACTTAAAAAGTGTGTTCCAAAAAATACACCAATGCATGGACTTTTCAACACGGGGAAACAACACTCTGTATTTTGTTTAAACCACCCAGAGAGGAGCTTTCAAGGCCCTACCCCTCTCCCACCTCGGTGTCTCAGAACACATCACTGTCATGCTAATGCAGGGTTGCCAACTCTCACGCATCTGGCGTGACAGTCATGCTTGGAATTCAGCGTGAGATAGATGCTGAAAGCGTGAGTGTCACGTCAGATACATGAGAGATGGCAACCCTGGCTAATGCCTGCACACAGACCTCTCATTTAAGTCACTAAATCAGTTTATAAACAGATGCAAGTGTGGCCAGAAGGGTAATCAGAGGTACTTCAAGACTAGTGCTGAAACAATATGAGTCCGCATAGAAAAGTTAGTACAAAAAGGGAAGAGATATTGATACGTAGTGTATTAAATCCATGGGTTAGTTTATTGAGCCTTTTCTTTTAACAGTTTTAAACCCGTTACTGTGTGCTTTTGAAGAGAGTTTCATGTTTTGACTGTAGTAACAGAATGCAACAGGCAGTTTGATTGCTGAATGGAGGATGACAGACAGCCACAGCAGAAAGAAGAGTTTATGTGAACTTGAATTTAAAGACTTAAATATTAATCTGTATCTCACACTGAACTATGGAACAGCACTTGAAATATAGTGCACTTAAAATATATGGTGCTTTATCAACAATAACACAGAATATTATAGGCACAATATCGGATTTGGATTGGTCTCGTCTGACCAATAAATGATCCGCCAGAAAATTTCAGTATCGGAGTCGATACTGATACTGAGTATTGGATCGAGATGCAACCCTCTTCAAGAATGTTTCAACACCAATGACTGGAATATGTTAAAGCAGGCTGCCACATGCAATTACACCACAGACCTCCAAGATTACTCAGAAGCCCCTTTCAAGCTGGTCCTGGAAAAATACTGGAGTGCCTTCTGTGTGAACACAAATGCGTTGTGTCCCGGGTTGGGGACCTAGTAACATTGTGGGGTTCAGTCCCTGAATGAGCTCCGTGTGAACAAAATTCGGAACCGATTGTCATAGTGATGACTAGGGTTTGGTATCGTTTGGGCTTTTTCTGATACCAGTGCCATTTTGATACTTTACAAATGGTTCCGGTGCCTAAACGGTGGCAGAACCGATACTTAAAAAAAAAATTAAAGGGCCACAAAAACTATGGATAACATTAAAGGACATTAAATTAAATCCATAGCTTTGCACACACTCCTCTCATTTCCTAAGTTGTGTATCCCTTTGTAACGCTGTCAGGTATTGGTAAGGGAGGAACTCAGGTGCAGACAGGGATTCTCAAACAAAGGGTTTATTACAAAAAGGGGAAAACAAAACCCACGAGGGGGAAAACACGGAGCAAGGTAAAGACTAAATAACTAAAACAGGACTGGACTAACAAGATAAACAAGGACTCTAAATACTAACTATAAACAAACACTCACGGTAATACAAACACTTCTTTAAGGAACAATCACAGAGTGGAACAATCACAATCACAGGTACAAATCTCAATGACAATGAACCGACGCCAGACAGAGCACACTAGGAGATCTAAATAGGGGTACTAATCAAGACACGACAGGTGTTACAGATAGGACAATCAAGACACGACTAGGTTAACAAGGGGGGCGGGGCAAGGGAACGAGACAACACAAGCACATGGCCCAAAGACAAGGCCATGCGCTTGTACACAAAACAAGGGTCTGTCATGATCCTGCCTCAAGACTAGGAAAAATCAAGGACACGAGGGCAGGATCATGACAGAACCCCTCCCTTAAGGAGCGGCTTCCAGACGCTCCTCAAGGGAACATCAAACACGGGACATGACTGACATGACAGACTGGGACACAGACACAAACCAACAAGACATGACTAATAATAACAAAGGCAAACATGAAAACACAATGGCAGGGTTAGGGTGACATAACAAAAAAAACAAACAGGGAAGGGGAGGGGGCGGGACCACAAAGTTCATGGGGGGCAGACCAGGGTGAGTGGGTGGGGCAGGAGTTTTAGGAGGACAGGACGAAGGCTGACGACGGGGGGTACGGGCAGGTCTGGGTGGTGAGGGGCGGGGAGGGGTCTCGGGACAACTGACAGGGGACATGATAGGAGCAGACAAGGGACGCGGGGCAACACTTACGGGACGCGGGGCAAGACTTACGGGACGCGGGGAGACGACAGCTGGACACGGGGGGACAACATCTACTGGACACGGGACGACAACATCTACTGGACACGGGACATCTACGGGACACGGGGCAACATCTACAGGACACGGGGGGACAACAGGACACGGGACATCTACGGGACACGGGGCCACATCAACAGGATACATGACTTCATCAGCAGGACACGGGGCAACACTCACGGGACACGGGGAGACGACATCTACGGGACACGGGGAGACGACATCAGGACACTCGGGATTTCTGGGGACAGGGTCTGAGGACAAGACAGGACTGACGGGGACTTCTAGGATACGGACAAGACTAGACAAATAATCAGAAAAGGCTTTAGCCGCTAAGACAATTGGCATCTCCTTACGAGATGAGATACACTGAACTAAAGTCTTTGCTGCAGAGTCGGCCGCGGCACTCTCCTGCGCTCTCACGACTGCCGACTTGCATACTGCCCTCTTCTTTGCCGGCTCGGGCACGCCAGCGCTCACCGCTGCTGGCTCGGGCACGCCAGCTCTCACCGCTGCTGGCACGGGCACGCTCACCGCTGCTGGGTCGGGCACGCTCACCGCTGCTGGGTCGGGCACGCCAGCGCTCTCCGCTGCTGGCACGGGCACGCCAGCGCTCTCCGCTGCTGGCACGGGAGGAGACAGGGTCACAGGACCGGCAGGCCCCCTCTTCCTCCTCTTCCTCCTTGGGCGCGGTGCAGAGGCCACAGCTGGGTCAGAGGCGGGTTGGGGGAGTTTGGTCTCGGGCAGGGCAGTCTCGGACGCCGAAGACTCAGAAGTTGACTCCCATGAAAACCGTCTCCCTCGTTTCATGGGGAGACTGCTGGCTGAGGAGGGCACCTCAGGACTCTGGGAGGGGCTTGCCTGACCCCCCAGGGTTGCCACGGCCAGGACACGACCCTCCGGGATCGCCGGCAGCTGGGTAGGTGGGGACCTCTGGGGCTCCTCCTCTCGCCCGCTCACTCCGGAACGACCTCCCCTGGTCCCCCGGAACACCACAAGGCGAGAGCCCTCAAAACAATCTCGCTGGCTGGCTGATGCCATCCAGCATTGCCTCCTGTCTGCTGAGTTCCATTGGGGTCGGTTCATTCTGTCAGGTATTGGTAAGGGAGGAACTCAGGTGCAGACAGGGATTCTCAAACAAAGGGTTTATTACAAAAAGGGGAAAACAAAACCCACGAGGGGGAAAACACGGAGCAAGGTAAAGACTAAATAACTAAAACAGGACTGGACTAACAAGATAAACAAGGACTCTAAATACTAACTATAAACAAACACTCACGGTAATACAAACACTTCTTTAAGGAACAATCACAGAGTGGAACAATCACAATCACAGGTACAAATCTCAATGACAATGAACCGACGCCAGACAGAGCACACTAGGAGATCTAAATAGGGGTACTAATCAAGACACGACAGGTGTTACAGATAGGACAATCAAGACACGACTAGGTTAACAAGGGGGGCGGGGCAAGGGAACGAGACAACACAAGCACATGGCCCAAAGACAAGGCCATGCGCTTGTACACAAAACAAGGGTCTGTCATGATCCTGCCTCAAGACTAGGAAAAATCAAGGACACGAGGGCAGGATCATGACAAACGCAGTACAAATGTCATAATCATCGGGAAGAAGGAGGCGGGAACCAGCGAACAATCACAATGAAACTTTAATTACAAAATAAACACAAAACATCGTGGCAGTCGTCCATGAGGGGATTTGCACAAACAAAAATCAAAACATAAAATAAAGTCCAGGCCTGGTCCTCTCTCGTCCATCACTGTTGTCACTCCTGTTTTATATCCTTCCATCTCCTCCATGGGACTCGAGACCGGCGGGTCGAGCAGGTGTCGCTCATTTCCAATCACTCCACCGGCCTCGCCCCGTTCCCACGTCTCTCGGCCACGCCCCACTTGCCACATCCTTACTCTAAAGCTAATAAATGTATTTCATGATGTGGGTCATTGTCAAATGTAAAACCACACATAATGTTTCTACTGTATCTCTGTCAATCACTCTGATATTTAGTTAAAATGAGTGCTGTATGTCCCTGTCTTTAATCAGTTCTGTGAATGACTGTATGGTCATTCTTTATAAGGTAGCAACAATGTCGTTTGTAAAGTACAGTCTTAGGCACATTAGTATTTTCAGCCCAAAATAGCCAGTTATTTAAATATTGTGCTGTAGTATGTCAGTTAGAAATATCAGTTTACATTTACAAACATTTATTTTGCCATTCATTTTAATAATAATCTAGTGAGATTTTTGAATGCACAAGCAGACAACAGATTGCCTAAGACTAAGACTTTTGCACATTAGTGTATGTATAAAGTACGTATAATTAGATTAAGTATATTTAAATAAGTGTAATGAAAGTATGCGTCCATGTGTTAAGGGCTTGATTTTCGCTGGAGGAAACAGCTGTGGTGTGATGAGCAATGAACGGAGCGAAAACTTCACAGTAGATGAGAAACCGATTGCTCCCTCGTGACCTTTTGTAAACTGTACTTATGACAACGAACTGCACAGATACATATATTCTAACAATCTGTCAATAAACACACATTGTGTCCTCTGTTTCTGTTAGAGTCCACTTGCGCTATGCGGATTAAAGAGCGTGCTGAAAGACGAAGAGGAGACAGGTCTGCTGCCATTTCCATTTTAAATTTAAGTGGACTGACTCTGAGACAAATGCAAATTTGTGTACAGTTTATGGAGCTAAATGCTAGAGCCCTGCTAAAAAAAGCCTAGCTACACATGTGCTTCTTTTGTACATTTCGGAGAACTAGGACACAAATTTCTACCGATCGCTCAGGAATTTAGGAGGCATTGAAATGAGGCACCGGAATCTGCTTTCTAATTTGGTTTGGTGCATATATTAGCAGTGGGTTTCGATACCCAACCCTAGTGATGACGTAGTTATCATGTGACTCTTCAATAATACAATCTTGCAGTGCCAGAGGGGCAAGTCTGTTTTTTAAATGCAGAGAGTGGTGTTCACTAAAATAAAATAAAAAGAAATTTAGCAAACTGGACTGCACAGGCACTATTTAACTGAACAGAGATGACATCACTGAATTCAATGATGAACTGCCTTTACCTATAATTTTGCATTATTGACACACTGTTTTCCTAATGAATGTTGTTCAGTTGCTTTGACGCAATGTATTTTGTTCAAAGCGCTATGTAAATAAAGGTGACTTGACTTGACTTGACTGAAGCAGAGACCACAGAGCTCCTTAGTATCCGCACTGAAGCTGAGATCATTCGCCAGATCAGTGGAATGGTAAGTGATGCGGTTGTGTATGAGCAAATTAAGAACCAAATGCAACAGCATGGTCACATGTTATAAGTAAGCTCAATTCTTTGCCAAAAAAAATCCACCAAGTGTTGGGTCAAAATGGAAATAGCAGCAGCAGAGATTAGACTGGCCTTTCTATACTTTAAGCTACAATATAGCCTAGAGTTTTCGACTCTGATGTTATGTGTCTTTACGGAACCTTTATGGGTTTTGTGTAAACACATGCACAGATTCCGGGAAATCACTGAAAGTGTGAATGAACCAATTTGCATATCGATCTAAGCGATTGAACGATGACACCATCGCCACTGCCCTCCACTCAGCATTCACACATCTGAACAAAAAGACTCATGATATGTCAGAACACTGTTCATAGAATTCAGTTCAGCATTCAACACAATCATCCCTTGACTCATTCACAAATTGGTCCAGCTTGGGCTAAACCCTTTACTGTGCAACTGGCTGTTTGACTTTCTGACTGGAGGACCTCAGGCAGTACGGGTTTGCAGTAACACATCTAGCACCATTACACTGAACACTGGGGCCACCCAATGATGTGTGCAGAGCCCCCTCCTCTTCACTCTGCTGCACCATGACTGCTGTCACACAACTCCATCATCTTCATTAAGTTTGCAGTTAACATGACTGTGGTGGGTCTCATTAGCAACAGAGATGAGACAAACTACTAGCAAGGTAGCCGCCTGGCTGGGTGGTGCTTTGACAACAAACTCTCACTGAATGTGGAGAAGATGAAGGGGATTGTCGTTGACTTCAGGAGAGTGCCCACACAGCATGCTCCTCCGACCATAAATGTTGCGAATGTGGAGAGAGTGAGCAGCACCAAGTTCCTTGGTGTGCAAATCACAAAGGACCTCTCCTGTACTGATTACAGCAAAGCACTGGCCAATAAATCACAGCAGCATCTCTACTTCCTCTGCAAACTGAGAAGAGCCAGAGCCCCAGCCCCCATCATGTGCACCTTCTAAAGAGGCATCATCGAGAGCATTCTGACAAGCTGCATCACTGTGTGGTATGATACCTAAATGCGTCCTGCCGCAAGACCCTTTAACGCATAGTGAGAGCAGCTGAGAAGATCGTTGGTGTCTCTCTCCCCTCCCTCCAGGACATTTATGGAACCTGTCTCACCTACAAAGCCCTCTGCATTGAAGTTGACCCCACCCACCCGACACACAGCTTCTTCAGGCTGCTGCCATCAGGAAGGAGACTGCAGAGTCTCCAGGCCAGGACCAGCAGACTGAAGGACAGGTTTATCCACCAGGCTCTCTCCCGACCTTATTTTGATATTGAAAAGGCTGATGATGGAATAATGTGGAAAAGAGGAAGACATTTATATTTTAATTTGGATAGAATTCAAGAAGCAATAGACAGAGTTGAAAGGTGGTCTCTAGAATGGGGTTGAAATTTTCATTATCCAAAACATATTACCAGATATTTATCATGAGGAAAATTTGAGAAAAATAAGCAGCTTAAACTTTATTGGTCCACATTAGAAAAAGTATCTAAATGTAAATATTTGGGAATGTGGAAAACTAACTTGGAATGTCCACATAGAATATATTATATGAAATTATATAAAATTTAATAAAAAGGGGTTGCAGGACAAGATTGGTGTGCAGATAATTAAAGAGTATATATATTAGACTTATGAGATCACTTCTCAATTATGAATGTATTTTGTATGAATCTGCATCTGCAGCGTTATTAACGAAACTAGATTGATTCTAGAAGCAGTAAAGACGACACCAATTGCAGTAATACAGGTAGAGTCCTCAGATGTCTCTATATTAAATGTCTCTATATTTAAGAAGAAAAAAACTAGCAATGGCATATTGGATTAATCTTTAGGGCCAAAGAGAGGATCATCCTGTAAAAAAAAAAAAAGTACTTAAAGAAAGCTGAGAAACAGTAAATAAACCAGGTATGGTATTTGCATGTAAAATTAAGAAATTTATAAATGAAACTGGAATAGAATTAAATAAATTTGCTTTGGTAATAGTAACTCCTCCAATAGCACCTTGGTTATTGGAACAACCTGTAGATGACTTAAAACGTACAAAAAGAAATATAAGGGGTCATATGATGCGATTTAAATTTTCCTTTCTCTTTGGAGTGTTAAAAGCTCTTGGTGCATAAAGAAGATCTGTAAAGTTGCAAAGACTACAGTCTCAAATCCAAAGATTTTATAAAAACTTTATAAAAGTTAAGAATGGTCCACGTCCTCCTAAAATGCCTCATTTAAACATGCCACCACGTCTTTATCACTGGGTGGAAAGATTTGCATAACACTGCCCAAATGTTCATGGAAAGAAAGGTGTAACTTTTATTCTTTCTGTAGTATTAGTAACACTTTACATTTAGGGTACATGAATTACCATGAATTCATGCATAAATTAATGTGTGAATTATGCATTACTTCATGCATTTATATCTCATGAATTACCAGGAACTAACATGAGTTCATAGTCTTTCATTCATTACTTCATGGATGAACAACACCTTAATTAAGACATTAAGTAAGGAGAGTACATCATCATGATTTATGATTTATTATGCATGTTCGTGATGTTTTCAAGGTCTTTACTATCCATTGTGCATAAAGCTATGCTTATACATGATTCAAAAAAGCATTACTTCATGCATGTAAGACTACTTGAATTCTTAAAGGAATATACAAAAATCCACATTACCACATGCATGCATACAGGCTACAATAGGATATCAATTAATGTGAGAACTAATGTTTTTAATTTAGAATCTAATGTGTTTTAATTTAGAATCTAATGTGGACATTCCATATCATATGAGTTATCAAGCAGCATGTTCATATCTTCTTCATAGTAGCTTGCAGGTAAATGGACAGATAGCACATAGTATGTGAATTCTGTTAAAATCCAAATACAGTAGTCATCATTAACTAAGCATAAGATTCTCATGACTTCATCATATGTGTGGCCCCTCAACTAAAGTGGTGACCAGACCCCAACATTGGCCCATCACAGCACACATCATGTGAATTCTGTTAACATCCAAATACAGAACTCATCATAAACTAAGCATTAGCTTTTCATGACTTCATCATGTGTGATGTTTCCCATGCCATATTGTATGGCAGATTTACTGGGACTCATGTCAAACAGGTAGGTATTATCACAGAGTATAAAGAGCAGAAACATCATTCATAACATAAGTAGGGAACAAGTCATTTGTATGTACAAACAGGACATTCAAATCTTAAGGAAACACTATACATTATAGGGAAACATGATACTGGTCTATGTAAAGTTTGTTTAACAGATGAATCAGTGGAACACGTTATGATGAGATGTACAGCATATTGAGAAAGGGATTGACTTAAAGATGAATTATAATCCTTAGGAGTTAAATAATTTTCATTAAGCAGTATTATGAACGATGGTCCAAATGCAGGAAAACAAATCATGCCGGAGTTCAATAATGAGATTTCTTAAGAATTGTGGAATAATGGACAGAATATAAGATTTAGATGAGAAATGGTACATTCTCTTCACACTCCATCACAAGTAGGTGGCGGTATGCACCTATTAAGTTGGTTTGCAACCCGCCACAAAACAAAAAGAAGAAGAAGAAGATGGCTCGAAAGGAAACCGTAACTGAGCGTCCTCTTTTAATTTTAATAATCTGTATTGTATTTATACATTTGTTTATCTGTCCTTACACCAAAGTTGAGGAAAGTTTTAACTTACAAGCAATTCACGATGTTCTGTATCACAGATTTAATTTTGAAAAGGTAAGTGCTCAAATCTCAAAAATGATTATTGCTATTTTTCAAAATCACGTTAAACCTTAAACAGCGCATTTAACTATTTAAATTAGAACGTATTGTTTTAATCCTGTGTTTTAGTGCGTTATACCTAAGCTAGTGATCTGATTAAATTTGCTAAGAGTGCTGTATCTGTGACGCCAAAACCCGGAAGAGAAGCACTCCGTTGTAGTGATATGGTGCTCTTTATATATATATATATATATATATATATATATATATATATATATATATATATATATATATATATATATATAATTGTGTGTGTGTGTGTGTGTGTGTGTGTGTGTGTGTGTGTGTGTGTGTATGTTGTATAGCATTGAAACAACTAGATCTACATAAAGACTTATCTCCTTGTTATTTCTCTTTCTCCAGTATGACCATCATGAGTTTCCTGGTGTGGTTCCACGTACGTTTCTTGGACCCCTGTTCATATCTGCACTCAGTGCACCAATGACTTGTGTGCTTGCCCTCTTTCAAACACCAAAATGTTACACTCAGATCCTTGGTATGTCTGAGATCACAACCTGTAGTTTTAAGACTAGATTAAATTAATTTTAATTGTTGCAGTTTCATCTGCTTTATGTTCTTCTTTTACAACAGTGAGAGGCGTTCTTGGACTATGTGTGATTCTGTCGCTATGGCAGATGCAAAGAGAGATCCGGAGGCAGTTTGGATCAATGGTGGCCAGTCTGTTTTGCTTTATCTGCATCACACAGTTCCATCTGATGTTTTACAGTACCAGAACCCTCCCAAATGTGTTTGCTTTGCCTTTAGGTACTATACAGACTTTATAAAGCACAAAGTATTGTGAAGTAAAGTAAAGTAAAGTATTTTTGAGCAATATTTACAGTTTTCTATTAGCAGTTTTGTTATTTTGGCTTGAAAAACAAAGCTAAAGCAAATTGCTGACTTTCATATTCATAAAAAAATCTGTGTTTAATAGTATCTTGTTCTAGTAATACATTATTTTGTCTAACTTAAGTGTTAACATTAAACAGTTTTTCCAAATTGTGTTTTATTGAATAGTTTTGCTGGCATTCACATCTTGGTTGGGCCAGAGACACGGTGCCTTCATTTGGCTCTCCGCTTTGGCCATTATTGTGTTTCGCTCTGAATTGTGTCTTTTCTTTGGCCTGATGTTGTTGATGTCACTCCTGAGCAGGAAACTCAATTTTCTACAGTTGTTTTGCCATGCCGTACCTGCTGGTCTTTTATCTTTGGGTTAGTGAAGCACAAGTTCTTGATTTCTGTATTTTCTTATGTATTTTGTTAGCATATCCTGTAATTGTCTAAAGCTAAATGTAGACTTTTCCATTTATTGATATATTTTGCTTGCCATCATGCAGACAAATACCTTCACAGACTGAAGTGTTTGCTGTCTTTTGTAGGTCTCACTGTCATGGTTGACACAGTTTTCTGGAATAAGCTGCTCTGGCCTGAGGGTCAGGTACTGTGGTACAACACAGTCTTGAATAAAAGCTCCAACTGGGGAATATCCTTTTGCAAAATTCTTTTAAAATGCTTGTAGTTTAAACAATAGTTTAGTCAAAATAAAATGTTTTGTCCTTGTCTCTCATGACAATCCAAGACCTTATGACTTCTGTGGAGCACAAAAGGAGGAACTGGTTGCTCTTTTCCAATGACAATGAATGAGCACTGGAGATTTCAATATTTAAAAAATGACAAATAAATAAATCATATTTTAAAAGTAGTCAAAAGGACTACAAGTACATAAGACTAACAGGTTTGTGAGGATAGTGCATTTGTGTGGGATAATATAAATAATAGAAAGGATGGAGAAAGCTGCTTATTGCATGTACATGGTAAAACTGCTAACAGTGCATATAAACACAAAAGCTTTTTTCTTGTCTTGAGCAACTTTCTTCCAATAAAAGATTTTGATGTGTGCATTGTAAACTATTACTCAGTGTTTCAGACGCAGTGGTCATGGTAATAGCTAAGGCTTTAACTGCTGAATTGTAGAAGAAAATCTTGAATTCTGCTTCTGCATTCTTTTTGATGCTTAAAACGATCACATGAGTAAAAGTGACCAGTAAACTGAAAACTACAGATTTTAAGCAACATGCTAAGTAAGCAACTTGCATGATTCTGTCTCCTGTCAAAATTTTGTATCTTTCCTTGACTTCATTCGTGCCTCAAACTTTACCTTTTCTGTGGTACTTCTACTCTGCTCTCCCTCGAGCTCTTGGCAGCACAATACTATTCATTCCACTTGGCCTGTTGGATAGACGAACAACAAAACCGCTCATCATAACTGTAGGCTTCATTCTGCTGTACTCCTTTCTGCCTCACAAGGAGCTCCGTTTCATCATCTACACCTTCCCTGTGTTCAACATGATCGCTGCCTGCGGCTGTTCCTTTATGTAAGTTGAACATATATTGATAGTAATGTTTTGGTATCTGTATAGAATTTTCTTGCATGAAACATATTTTACTTCAATAATTTGCTGTATTTCAGAGTGAAACAGAATTGTGAATGAGAAAAATATATAATACAAATTTATTTTATCCATTTTAGATTTTGGTAAAAAAAAACTAAGGGTCTACCTGAATAGTGCCAGACTGAATGAGATTTTGCCAAAACAAAACTTTAATTGTTAGCATTTTATAGCCTACTTAGCCTTAGTGACATGAGAGCAAAAGGAAATAAATTTAAAAAGAAAGTTACAACAGTCCCTTATGTCCCTTAGTAGCAAGCCTAATAAGACAACACTGATAAGGACAAAATAACAGGGATGTAACAATATAAATATTGTGATATTGCGATAGCAAAACTGTCTTGATATTATTGTGGTCACCTGACGATATGAAACTTAGGGCTTCCAGGCAAAAAGTGTAGTTTTTAAAATATATTTAAACTTCATATTTTAACATAAAAGGCCTCTTAAAGCTGCAGTAGGGAACTTTTGACGCTCTAGCGGTTAATAAACAGAACTGCCTGCGTCTTGCGGAAGAACATTGTAGCCGGAGCTACTTCTCTCTGTTTATGTCTATGAAGAATCACAAAGGTACTGGGTTACTCCGCCACGGTACCCCCGAAGCAATCTAAAATAGTCTGAATATAAACACTTATTATAGGTGTACCCTAGTGATTCAGGACAAGCTAAAAACACGGTTTGGAAAATGGATTCATGGTGTACTCGCTTATTATGTTCATTTTTCTACATTTTGAACACAAACAAAGTTATGGACCGCAGCTCTGATTGGTTATTTTTTACCGGGAGCGCATTACTTTCTGCAAATGGCAATAGGACCACTGGGAGGAGCCAGAGGAGCTTGATTTTTTTCACAGGTTATCTGTCTCATATTCTACTGTCAGGACATAATGACAGGTTTAATAAATATGTAAAAAAATTTTTTTTTTTACAAAAGTTCCCTACAGCACCTTTAAGTTGTGTTTTGGGGCATTATGTCAAACGAAACATATTGCAGAATATTGCAATAAATATCTTATTGTGGACTTCATATATTATCGTTTTGTGAGATTTTGATAGTTACATCCCTACAAAATACTTATGATTTTTAAATGGATGAGGAAGAAACTTTATCACAAACCAAAACTAGCTTAGAAAGCCTCATACTTGACAAAATATTTCTTGTTAGTTGAAAATGTAAGAACACTGGACATTTAGTTTATTTTTTGATTAACAAAAAAGATTGAAGGAGTCTAGTCAAACTTTAGTACAGTATTATACATTTTGTACTTAATTCTTTTTCTTGTATGTACCATGCATTAATTTACTGGAATTAATCCACATACATACGCAGAGCAAATATGTCATTTTAAATCTTACTCTCAGAATGCAGTTTCACAAACAATTTGCAACAACAAACTTTGTAAAATGTATAAACTAACCTCCAGTGTTGGGGGTAACACATTACAAGTAAAGCCGAGTTCAGACTGCACGATTTTCAAAGTAGTCGGGTTCTTTTCTGTTCTTTTCACATTGCATGACTTTACAATAGGAAGAATCGCTGACAACTCTGCCTTGCATATAAACTACGTTTCACAACCAAACACCCGTGAGATGTAACAAGGAAACAACTCGATATCACACTTGCAAGACCAGAGTTTTCACGTGAGACTGGGATAGCTCAGATGAAACGTCAAACAGACATGGGTGCTCCTGCTAAATTTATACTAATTTATCTTGGGTCCAAATAGGCCGAGAAGAAAGACGTTTTCTGAAATTAAGCCATGCTTGCTGATATTTTGGTTTATAACTCCTCACCGTTGCTCTCTCATTGGCTGTCGGTCATCGCCGATGTAGAACATGATTTTGAATCGCCAACAGTTCCAGATATTTAGCATGCCAAATATCTAACGGGCATCAGTGATTTGTCGGCGATTCTCTCAGATCACGTCTTTGCTCATTCACACTGCGTGATTGTCACTCGCGTGAACGAGCACAGATTTTCCTCTGATTTCGGGCATTTGTCAGCGTTTTCTCAAAACCTGTTGGCGAGCCAAAAACTGGGCTAAAATCGTGCTTAATGCGAGTTACATAATCTGATTACTTTTTTCAAGTAACCAGTAAAGTAATGCATTACTTTTTATTTTACAATATTTTACATTGTTTATTTTACATTGTGTACATTTTTGAGTTACTTTTTCAAAAATGTAACGTCAGCTACTTTTTCCCATTTATTGACTGACAAGTCATATTGCTCCCCATACTGGGAGAAATCGGAAGCACAGAGGCATTGCGTGCGCTGTGTGAAAAACTCAGTATTCAACAAAATTAATTAGAACAGTGAAATGCAAACTCAGAATATGCCGCAAACCTGCAATAATGAAATATGTTAACTAGGGCTGCACGATGTGTCGTTTAAGCATCGATATCGCAATGTACGAATCCACGATTGTCACATCACAGGATGTGCGATGTAGGCTGTCGTAGTTGATCTGTTATTCATTAACTGTACGGGCCAGCTGCTCCCCGGCCCTTAACGAATGTGATTCGCAGATTAATTGCACAGCTTAACCATCATAGAGTGAAAGTTTATCATTGACAGGACTGAAAGACACATGCAAGTTTAACAGGGCAGAGAGAGAGAGAGAGAGAGAGAGAGAGCCGTCTTCAAACAACATGAGTGCTGTCTTGCTCTCCCTCCTTCACTCATATTAATCAATTGACACGATGGTGTCGATGTTTAAATCATTTGAAATTAGAATGTAAGTGTGCTCACCCCATTTTTGTTTGTAAAAAAAAAATAGATTAGATTTCATATCGCAATATATATGTCACACACCTGGACTCATTTAGCTTGTTTTTGCCCAGTGACCCAGTTTCTGTCTTCCGTGATTAGTTCCCAGGTGTCTATTATCTTCCTCATGTGTTCCATGTCCCTGTTAATTTAATGATTCCATCCACCTGTGTTTCCCCAATTATCCTTTGTACTTAAGCCTTGTCCTTTCAGTTCTGTTTGGTCGGGTCTTCATTCATCACTTGCTACTCACTTGTGCTCACTTGATCATCATTTGCTACTTACGTGTGTCTACCTCTGTGCTCCATGTTGGATATCCCCTGTGTTGGATATATTAAAAACCTTATTCCGTTTATCCTCGACTCCGTATTCCTTCAGGCAGCGTAATACCGTGACAGAAGACCCGACCTAATAAGAGAAAATAGAAAACTGCGTGTTCTTCCCTCCGTTTTGTTTTTGTGTTTTCAAAGTCTTTTCTTTTCTTAGTGTTTCTATGGATCCCCTCTATCGTCCCGAATTCCTCATCCTTCTGCTGAAGCAGGAAGAACGCTCTCTCGAGGACCACACCAGATGGTTTTCCTTATTAGCTAATGCCACCAGCTACCCGGACGGCGCGCTCTGCACCTTCTACAACACCAGCCTGAACTCCAAATGCAGAGCGTTGTCGTCCGAAGATGGTCCTCGAGAGGATTTCGCCGCATACGTGGAGTGGACTCTGGCGAGAAATGGGTCACCTCTCACCGTCTGCCCCATAGAGGACCTCGCCAGCCCCACTCCCGACCCAGAGACCAGCCAGCCACCATCACGCCGCACGGAGCCAGAGCCCACCGCAGCCGCAGAGCCCGAGCCATCCACTGTCAGGGAACAGGATCTCGAGAGCACGACTGACCAGGTGTGTGAGCCGGCAACACCGTGCATCGTGGGAGTCCTCGTGGAGATCGAGGGCGTGGAGGAAAGCCCTGCCCACACTCCTGCGACTGAGGGTGAGCTGTATACAGTCTCTGAAGATCGTATGGAGCAAGTTCGGGATCTGATGGACTGGTCTACGGAGGTAATCCCTAATATTCCTGTTTCCCCGCTGGTTCCGTCCAGCCCTGATTCCCCTGTATACCCTCTCAGTCTCCCACTCCTACCTCCTCCAGTCATTTCCTCTGCTCCATTTCCGCTGGTTCCGCCCAGCCCTGAGTGTTCTGTTTCTCCGCTGGTTCCGCCCAGCCCTGAGTTTTCTGTTTCTCCGCTGGTTACGCCCAGCCCTGAATCTTCTGTTTCTCCGCTGGTTACGCCCAGCCCTGAGTTTTCTGTTTCTCCGCTGGTTACGCCCAGCCCTGAGTTTTCTGTTTCTCCGCTGGTTACGCCCAGCCCTGAGTTTCCTGTATCTCCGCTGGCTCCGCCCAGCTCTGAATCTTCTGTTTCTCCGCTGGTTCCGCCCAGCCCTGAGTTTTCTGTTTCTCCGCTGGTTCCGCCCAGCTCTGAATCTTCTGTGTCTCCGCTGGTTCCGCCCAGCTCTGAATCTTCTGTGTCTCCGCTGGTTCCGCCCAGCTCTGAATCTTCTGTGTCTCCTGTATTCCCTCCCAGCCTCCCTCTCCCGCCTCCTCCCAAACCTGCTGGTCCCTCTACTCCTCTTTCGCTGGTTCCGTCCAGTCCTGATCCTCCTGTCCTTCCTCCCATCCTTCTCCTCTCTCCTCCTCCTAGACCAGCCAGTTCCTCGTCATCCCTGCTGGTGCCAGTCAGTCCCGCAGCTCACCCTCAGTCCGCGCCATCGGGGCGCGGTGGTTCGCCGCTGGACTGCCAGTCTCCAGCTCCGCCTTGGCGTGTTAAGGCCCTGTCTCCGCCTCCAGCCTCCGAGCCCTGGACTCCTCCTCGGTCCTTCGACCCAGCGGCTCCGCCTTGGCTCTTAGCTCCCTCGTCTCCACCGTGGCCTGTCATCCCACCTGCTCCACCGGGCTCCCTCGTCCCTCCGGCTCCACCTTGGTCAGTCGTCGACCATCCGCCGCCTCGGGACTCCACTCCTCTGGTTCCACCTCGTCACTCCATCCCTCCGGCTCTGTCAGGCTCCTCCTTCCCTCCGGTTCCACCTCCATCCTCGGTCGCTCCGGCTCCACAGCGGTCTGCCAGGACCCTGCCTCCGCCTTGGTCGCCTGAGCCTTCTGCTCCACCTAGGCCCTCCGGAACCTCGACGTCCCCCTGGCTCTGCGGCTGTGCTGCTCCATCTTGGGCTCCTCACCCACCGGTGCAGTCTCCGCCTGTCGGCTCCCTGGTGTCGTCGACCCTTCCTTCACCATGGCTCCTCCCGCCGTCGACTCCACCTTGGATCTCCGTCCTGGCTGGTCTCTGGTGGACCATCTGGCTCCTCCTGCTCCTGTCTCCTCCCTGGCTCCTTCCTCCGTCGTCTCCTCCTTGGCTCCTCCTTCTGTGGTCCCTGTCTGCTGGCCCCCTCCTGGGAGTCCGTCCTCCACCGGAACCTCCTCCCAGGTTTCCACCCATGCCTCCCTCTGTTTCTACGGTGCGAGGACGCACCTACCGGGAGGGGGGAGTACTGTCACACACCTGGACTCATTTAGCTTGTTTTTGCCCAGTGACCCAGTTTCTGTCTTCCGTGATTAGTTCCCAGGTGTCTATTATCTTCCTCATGTGTTCCATGTCCCTGTTAATTTAATGATTCCATCCACCTGTGTTTCCCCAATTATCCTTTGTACTTAAGCCTTGTCCTTTCAGTTCTGTTTGGTCGGGTCTTCATTCATCACTTGCTACTCACTTGTGCTCACTTGATCATCATTTGCTACTTACGTGTGTCTACCTCTGTGCTCCATGTTGGATATCCCCTGTGTTGGATATATTAAAAACCTTATTCCGTTTATCCTCGACTCCGTATTCCTTCAGGCAGCGTAATACCGTGACAATATATCACAGAAAAATAAAATATCGCAATGTCATTTTTTCCAAATATCGTGCAGCCCTAATGTTAACACAAATTTATCTAATCCCATTTATTAACTCAAGTCTTTCCTGCTGACCTTTGATGATCCAGTTCAAACATACTAATAAGCAAAAATTATTTTAAATAAACTTAAAATTGGGCTTAATTGTAAAAAATTTTGTATTGCTGGAGTGTGTTGAACCTTTTTACCCTGTGTCCTAATGTACAGATGTGAATTTACTTCAGAGGTTTATTCATTACACTTTATGGTGTGAAAGGGCTTTTACATTTACTGTAAATAGAACTTCTTATATTAAAAACAATCAAGCCCTGCTTGTATTTGAAAAGGAACACGAACGTAACGCAAAAGTAATGTAATGCATTGCTTTCCATAAAAAGTAGCTAATGTAATTAGTTGCTTTTTTATGGAGTAACGCAATATTGTAATGCATTAATTTAAAAGTAACTTTCCCCAACACTGCCAACCTCTAGAAACATAATCTGAGATGACCCTCATGACCTGTGATTGTTGTCATATACAGTCGTTATTTATCCCAAAGTGGTCCTCTGCTTTTATGTATTACACTGCCATTCCGGCAAATACACGGGTAAAGTGTTCCGGCAATTGTTCCCGGGTCACTAGATTTTGCACTCTCACACTGCCAGTGATTACCCGGGATATGTGCGTGCTTTCACACACAACCCATAAAGATCCCTTAACGACACGTGACATCAGGGCGTGATGTGTAATGTACGAGTCGAAAACGTTAGGCACATTATACTTTCACTGAAGCAAGCGAACGATCTCGGCGTCAGCGCGGAAAGTGAGGAACTAACTGATCTCTGCTTCATTACAGTTTGCACATATTTTTTCCTCGTGAACGTTGATCTTCCTTCAAAACAGCCAGTAAAAGAGTTACGCGATAACGCGCGTCATCACTTCGACATGGCATTAGATCTGGCTTTTGTTCACACAGCGCTCATCCCGTGTTGAACCCGGCAATGTTACTAGGTCCCCGACCCGGGTTCAATGCCAGAATCAATCCCGGGACGTGTTTGCTTTCACACAGAAGGCGACCCAGCAATGTTCCGGCAATATGCCAGGTCCGACGTGAAGTGTGAAAGGGGCTTTAGTGAATCAATCCAGTGACTGAATGTTCAACTACACACAGTTCCTTTTAGTCACGTGAAAACCATCTGTAAGTAACATGATTTCTACATTTTTGCCAAAACTCTCGTTATAATCAATGACACAGTTATTACACTGATTTCACTGTTAGTCATAGCAACAAATGGGACAAAAAAATCTGATGTCAAATTAGATCTTAGAATGTAAATGACACACTTGATAGACTTGCCACTTGTTCTGTATGAGTTTCTTTGTTCTTCATTTTATTACTAAATTTTCACTTGACTTTTTTAAAAGCAATTTTTACTTAATTGAAAAATATTTGAAGGCTACATGCTGTTTTAATAGGGGGCCAAGCACCGAAAGTGAATTTTCACGAAAATTGGCTCAGATCATCTTCAGACAAAGCTAGCAAAAAGTTAAGGAATTCAAATTGATTCGTCCAACCATTCTTGAATGACACGGAAAACAAATTTGAGGAAAAGCACGCAAAAGTGCATGTGAGGCTATATCTGGTCAATGGTTTGGCATATTGAGACCAAACTTGGTGTGTGTTATAATAACCATGACCTGAGACTACCTGCAGTATTTTGACGCAGCGCCACCTAGTGGTAAGGAGATTTGAAAAATGCATATTTTTGCCTAAAACTTCTGAATGGTTTGGCCAACAATCAAACAACCAGATTTCCCGTGTCAGCCATTTTAGGCGTCTGACATTTTGAATTATGTTTTAAAATGCTGTATCTTTTGAATGCATAATCGTATCGTTATGAAAATAATTACAAAAATATTCGGCTTCATGCATGGCAGCGCCAACTTGTGATCAAGAGTTATATTGAAATATAAAAAAATGCTAATAATTTTTGAATAGATTAGAATATTGAAATGAAAATAGTCTCCCTATATTCTTTTTGTCATGCCGAGGACATCGATTCCAATTATGCCAAAATTGGCCATACTTCCTGTCCGCCATTTTGATTAATGTTGAAAATCTACTTTTTCAAACTCCTCCTAGACCGTTAGTCCGATTTTCACCAAATTTGACGCGGATCATCTTCAGACCCGACTGGCCAAAAGTTAATGGATTTCGTGTCGATATACGGAACGGTTGTCATTTAGAGTATCAACGAATTTGCTGGAAGGATGGCAAAATGCATTTGAGGCTGTATTTCAACAAAGCTTTGACACATTTGCACCAAACTTTGTATGTGTTATTGTCACCTCACACTGACCATGCCACGTCAATTTGGTAACATAGATTATAGACATACCAATGTTTTAGTAGGAAATCTGAACTCCCTGTCCAACATTTTATGTTAAAATCCTACCTTTTCTAACTCCTCAACTGTTGGTCCGATTTTCAACAAAATGGAAACTGGTCTCAAAATATTCAATGGCCAACAACATAAGCCGCGTTTCCACTGGTGAGCTTAAAGCGGGCGTGCTAGTGTGTGCCAGGGCCAGTCGTGTTTCCACTGTCACTTCCGGGGCTTGATCGTGCCTCGCCAGGGCTTCCTCGGGCAAAACATTGGTAAGATAAGAGCTTTAACACCAGCATTAAACACTTTTTTTAAATAAGTCGAGCTCAAAACTCACTTTCAGTCAGCAGCGAGTCTTTGAAATAACTGGGTCCAATGTGGATTATAATCACCATACAAGGCAGAAATATTTATAAGCGATGCAAAAGACTATGCACGCTAGGCATTAACATTACCATAGTAAACATGGTAAATATGACCGTTTGAGGAAATCAGATGTCAGCTTCTTATTCTCTATCACAATCGTGTATTTATTTAGTAACTTATATTATGTCACAAGCCTCGTCTCGAGAGTTTAGCTCCACGTTGCCTATCATAAAAAATATACAATAATGTTTTTTGTTCGGGAGCTTTTATAAAAATAGAGATATTATCATTCATTCTAAATGTGACGGCTACTGTGGCTAATAAACAGAAAAAGACTCGACTGAATAAGCAGGCTATTTTCATAAGCGTTTAAAATAAATAAATAAATAAAGTAGAAGTAAGTGTATTTATGTGTGATTAATTTTGAGTCCTGATAAATTAAATCAGTATGATCAATGTATCACTTATTCTACATCGATGCTTTTGAATTAGAATATTTACCAAAGCATGCAAACAAACGGCCGCTTTTATCATGTTCCTGTGTGATCACGCATGTTCCAGTGACTTATTTCTTAGTTTTCTGATAACTTCTCTTTGTTGGTGAAATGATGAGGTTGCATTACGTTGTTCTGAGAGGCGTGTAAAGGGCGTGTGTTTTAGTGACGCGCAGCGGAGCTTCAGGCTCCACTGTGGAAACCCTGCGCTATTCTGGCCTCGGTGCTACTGGCCCGAGTCTATTAGCCCGGCCCGCTTTAAGCCCTGGCTCGCACTGGCCCGACAGTGGAAATGCGGCTATAGATTCCAAATATGCCAGCTGGACTTCCTGTCCACCATTTTGATTTATGTTGAAAACCTAACTTTTTTGAACTACTCATCAATCATTGGTCCGATTTTCACCAAATTCAAGTGAGATAATCTAGAGACTGCGCTGACAAAATGTTATGGATTTTGTGTCAATAGACAAATCCTTTTTCACAGACTACAGCAACGAATTTGAGGCATGATAGCTTGTAGCTGTAGCTCTGCAGTGCTTTGGCATATTGACACTTAACTTAGTGTGTGTCAATGTCAGTCACACAGAACACACCATATCAATTTGATAACAGCGCCACCTATTGGTCACACTTGATAAGCCAATAAATCATGCTACGAGAGGTTGTATTTATGATTTTTTTCTCCATTTCGATAACAATCATACTAAAATTGCTGTAATTGCTCATTGTTGCATTTGGTGTGATGCTCCATGCCAAGCTTAGCTCCTCAATTTGCTGGTGGAGTGCTTGGCCCCGTAATCGCTGCTTGGCAGCTATATTGATTACGGTTGTTTTAATGGATTATTTACTTTTTAAAACTTTTATTCTATCTTAATATTTGTAACTAGTTTTCAAATAGAACATTATTCAACTAGAATAAAATATTATTAACTTATTTTTTTTAAAATATTGAATTTAAGTTAAATTGAAGTTATTATAAAAAGTAGAGATTGTGATGAACATTACAGTATAACAGATTATTGAAAAAGAAAAACTTTTGGACAGGGACTTGATTTTGCGCATCAGTTGTTGATTGGATTTCAAATGTGCCCATTGCACAAAAAAATGGAGTTTGTAGGTGGAGAATTCCTGCATATGTCAGAAGATAAACATTACAAGTTAAAAATCTGAAACACATTACCCTCATTTCTGAAATACATGAACCTTGTTTTGTGTGCATGTATAGTATTGCTTGTCAGTACTTCTGAAATTCAGTAAATGATAGTTAACAAGACCACTAGTTATGCTGGCTAACTTTTACTTGATATTATACGGCTACGGCTATTGCTCTAATTGGTCCTGCATAGATTATTTTCATGCACTTTAGTATCAGATTGGTCTGTCAGAATAATAAAAAATCTTGCAAATGCGTTGTTCATATGTTTTACCCAAAGGGTTGACTACAAAATTTAGTTTGAAGGGGAAATAGAATGCCCATTTTCTGCAAGTTTTTATGATTCTTTAAGGTCTTCATGAAATGTCTATAACAAAACTTTGTCAAAAACAATTATGTTCACAGCGACCCAGCAAGCCTTTTTTTTTTTCTTGTTCATGTGGCTAAAAAACAAATCTGATACATTCAAATCGACCAATTAGAAGATTAAAGCTGTACTAAATGTTAAAATTTGCATACCGTACCCTATGTTTTGGTATGGAACAGGTGGTTTTAACAGGAAGTGTTTTTGTAAATTTTTCATCCCTACAATATTTCATGTCAACGGATATGTTTAGTTTTACTTTTCTTTTTTTGTTACAGTTTGAAGAATTACTACAAGTCATGGATGTATAAAATTGGCTCCATAGCTATAGTAGGACATTTGATGCTCAATGGAGTATACACAAGTATTTCTCTTTATGTTTCCCATCACAACTACCCAGGAGGGAAAGCAATGCAGGAGTTGCATAGAATAATTCCAGCAACAGCAGGTATATTCATTTTGATTGCTTGTTTACTTTTGAATTATTATTGAAAAATGGAAGCAATCTAATTAAGTTGCATACTTCTCACACAGATGTGTCATTACATGTTGATATACTTGCTGCACAGACGGGAGTCTCACGTTTTCTGGAGCTAAATAGTAACTGGAGGTGTGTGACCAATGAATTATCAAAGACAATGCTAAACATGTGCAATATTGATGATTTTTCTGAATGTTTTTCCTTAATTTCCTAGATATGACAAGAAGGAGAATTTGACTCTTGAAGATGCAGTTATGAAAACATATTCACACCTGTTAATGGAATCAAATGCAACTAAGATAACACTGCTCAAAGATTCTCACAAACCTTTGGTCTTCTTCTCAGGATACCAAAACCTCGTATTTCAGATGTTTCAATTTCCACCTATCATAATTAAGCTAAACAAGAAGCTTGTGCTGCTAGAAAGACACTCAGTGAACTCAGATAGCATAAGCCTGAACTGAAATTGTTTCAATAATAGTTGAATAAAATATTCCATCTGCAAAGATGGACAGATAAATGCTTACAGAAGTGGTTCTCTGAATTCTTTTGATGGTCTGTTTTACTGAGAGGGAAGTGGTTCTGAGTTAAGGTGTTTTAATCGCATGATAATTTGCTTGCTGCTTCCTTTTGTAAGCAATGTAAATATGCTATTACAATGCCTCCTAGTATGCTTTGCGTGGGTGCTAACTGTGGTTTCAGACCTTAATGGCACTTAAAGTCACCATTTACATCGTTCCAAACCTATACTACTTTTCAGAATACTAAACGATATTTTTAAGTTGGTAACCAGACGGTTTTGTTGAGCGTTGATTTCACTTGAATGGACAAAAATGATGTTTATTCACAGAAAAATAAAAGTTATACAATTGTGGAATGACATAAGGGTTAGATTATACCATTCCTTTAATCGTACTTATAAAAAACTAAATACAACCATTTTTCCAAAAAGATTATGCTATGTAGTGTCATCTCACTTCTATGGCTGAAGGCAGAGGAACACCCTGGACAGATGGCCTATCCATCACATACTTTTTTTTTTTTGTGTGGTATACATATACAAGTATATGAAAGCTCAGCAAAACATCAAACACCACTAGTCCTATGGCAACTATAGTCCTTGTATAGCTATGTCCTCTGTATATAACTATCCCTATTAATACTCAATAGGGATAAAACATTCACAAGACCAAGATCTGAAACATAAAATTTAAAAGCAACATGTTTTCAAAGTGTAAAGTTTTATTTACAAATTACCACATAGAAAAAAAGAAAAAAACGTATTGTTCCAGTCTCAATTATTCCTTTGTCAAATTATATTTTGGAAATTTATAAAATGTATAGTACATTTCCTTAAAGTCCCATAATTTAAGAAAAAGAAAATTGATTTGTGCTTTGACAAATTTTCAAAAAAGATTTTAACCTGAAAGTACAGCATTATATACATTTTAACAAATACAAAGCAATCATCAGCAAAAATAAAAATAACCCTAATTCTAAAAGTACCATGAACCACAAAAATCACAGAATTAAATAAAATACATTTAAAACATCTCTCAGTCACAGCATTTATTTTGGGTCATGTATCTATATAAAAACAGTATTCAGCATGTAGTTTCAATTTTATAAAATCATTTAAATCAGAAGACTATGACTTGCTTTGCACATCAATTCATATTTACAGCATGTTGACCTGAAGTAGTTTGTATAAGGCACAAGGAGAGAGAAGACGAGATAAAATAAATTTAATAAAAGGAATCAAAGTACAGCAACAAACAATAACTACCCCTATAGCTAGCTAACCCTCCCTCCCTGAAAACACTTTTCACCAGGAATAAGACTCCAGTTATCAAGTGAACTTAACAGTAGTACTCAAGCAATCTTTATTCAATTAAATATCCAAATGCTGTGTATTGAAGAATATGAACCTCAATAAAATGAATTTAGCTAGGCCTTCTCAGAAAAGTTACTTGAGTGGTCCTAAGTTGAGGTTCTTCAGAATCTAAGCAACAGCCTTGCAAATATAAATACACAATTATCAGTACTGAAAATATATCAAAGGAAGGTTGACCTTTAAAAAAAGAAGTCCTTCAAGATTTTCTAGCAATGGCCGGGACTGATTCAGGGCACAGTTGACACTTGATGTGCTAAAAAGGGTGTCTGCTGGTACAATGCTGGGTGGACAACCCACATAGCGTACAGCTACTTTGGCAAGTTCAGGCCACAGTAACTTCTTTAGGTTCCAATAATCCAGAGGATCACAACTCTGGTCAAGAATGTCTTCCTCCAAATACTCCAGCACTGCAAGCTCCAATGATTTTGGTTTCTCCTCTTGCTTGATTTTCTGTCTAATGTCATCCATAAGAGCCCAGAGGTTTTCATCGTTTGAGGCCAAGCTGTTTGATGAAGCTGGTATTTCACTGCATCCGTTTGACAATGGTGGTTTAGTCTCCACGGAGTTAGATGCAGACACCTCAAGCTCTTGTATGAGGTCATGCTTACACTGCTCTGCTTCTTCCTCAGTAAAAAGTGAGGTCTTATACCTTGGGTCCAACATGGTTGCCCATATGTACCTGGGGTCATGAAGTGTAGGTGACATTTTAGTCACCATTGCTTCCTTTAAAGACTTGAGCATATTGTCAATACCCATGGTCTCATCAAAAAGCATATCTATTTTTCGGTTGAGTATGTGAATGAGTGGAATGACCTGACCTAGAGTTGCTGTGCGACTGCTCATCTCCCTGCAGGATACCTCGAAAGGCTTAAGAGCATTGCAGACTGACTGCATTACTTCCCACTGGTCACAGCTTATCAGTTCCCTGAAATTACACTCTATTGACATCTCATCAATGGCTTTCTTTTGCTCTACTAATCGCTCAAGCATAAAATATGATGTTTTCCACTTAGAGGGAACATCCTGAACCAGCTGGTTTTCAGGTAACTGGTAAGTTTTTTGCAGCTCTCCCAACTTCTCCTTTGCTTTAGCAGAACGATGCACTCTCTCACAGATTTTCCGAGCAATACTAAGCAAGTTCTGAACCATCCTCTGACTTTTTATGGCTTCGTTAACAATGAGGTCTATGCTATGAACAAAACACTGCATGGTGGTGTGATCACTGCTCTCTAGTATGCTTCCAATAGTTTGATTATCTGTTACAGTAAATCCAATTTTAAGGCCTGAAGAACCAATCCAGGTGTCCCAAAGATATTCAAGCTGCTTCTGTATGTTCAGCACATTGTAGTCACAGTCAATTGAAGAAACACCAAGAAGGGCTGAGCAGTGGAAATCTTGCCCTTGAGGCAGAACTTGAGACTCAAATGTTACCCAGTGGGCTGTAACAATCAAGTACTCTTGGGTTTGGCTGCTGACCCAGACACTTGTCGTGAAGTGAATAATTCCACCTTCAGCCTCCTTGAGGTGGGTCAGAACTACTTCTTTCACGCTTCCATACATTTCGGGGATTGCTGTGCTGGTAAAGTAGGATGACGAAGGTAGAGAATACTGTGGCTGGAGGTATTCCAGTAGTCGGTTAAGGCCAACATTTTCCACTACAGTTGATGGCTGAAGATCCAGTGCAAGCATTTCAGCAATGAGTTTGGTGATTTTTTTGGAAGCTGGGTGGCATTCACTGAACTTCTCTGCATTCTCCTCATAAGTAGAAACATCCATGAGCTCCTGCTTAACTTGAATTTCAGCAGATGACACATCACCTGAGTTATTACTATTATTTTCAAGCACATGCCCATGAAATCTTTGCATGTGCCTAAATAAGCAACTAGTGCCTAAATTGGTTGTCTTTTTGCCTCTGCTAATTGTGCGGCTACAGTGCAAACAGACCACCTTTGTTGGGTCCGCTGAGGAAATAGAAAAGTGATTCCATAGCTTTGAAGTCTTTTTGCTGAAAACAGGCAGGGTGTGGTGTTTGTTCTCAGCAGCAGGGCTGTCCGTTGCATTTGTTGTCATGTTGTCCTCTGCAGCAAGAGTACAATGGGGAGACTGAGGCGTGGAAACTTTGTCATTTGTGCTTTTTTGGGTTTTGAGAACATCAGGGTGCCGTCGCATTAAATGTCTCATTAAACAGCTTGTGCCAAAGTCCCCTCGTTTACCACGGCTTATAACACAGGGACAATACCGACACAAAGCTTTGAGCTGGTCAACAGGAGAGACAATGAAATGATGCCATACTTCCGATTTCACTCGTTTCATAATTTTTTTGTTCTGTTGAAAAACTGAGTTCTGATCTTGGGATATGCTATGCCCCTCACTGTGTTCCTCTGGCGAGGATGACACAGGTATATTTTCCCCTTTCAGACTAAATGATGCATCAAGTGAGGACTCCTGTCCAGATTGATATGTAGCATCATTTGCCTCATCCTCAAGAATCATGTTCTCACTGTCATCATTGGGCACTTCGTCTGATATGGCATCAGTGCGATGCGAGGTACAGAGAAATTCCTTTTTGACCTCTGTGGAGTCTTGTGTGCGCGACAGCAATGTTGGTGAAGTGGTGTAAGGTGGAGGAATGCCTGAGCCCTGTCCATTTTCTTCGATGACTATGTCACGATGGGCCCGCCACATGTGGCGAATAAGGCAGCTTGTCCCCAAATCTTTCCCATTTTTGCCACGACTGAATTCATTCATGCAGTGAATACACACTGCTTTTGAGCTGTCAGCAGGGGATAAATAAAAGTGTTTCCACACTGCTGATCGCCGCCGGGAACTTGAGCTCTTAGGGGCTGATCCAGGGCATTCACTCAAGTCTGTGGCATCATCATTATGGTTGTTTAAGGAATGTGGGGATGGAACCACACTATAGTCACTCTTAACGCTCTTTTCTGCTTTTGGTTTGACCTTTTGTAAAGAGTCTTTGGACACTATGTCTGTGGCCTCAGCTACAATAGAGGACAGTGGAGTAAGGTTGTCTGTAGGAGGCTTGATGCATACAGACAAGTCTCCATTGTTTGGTGGTATATTGGGAGGTATTAAAGATGAATTATTGGACAAATTATTTACAGAGTCACTGTCTTGCAGAAGAACAGTGGGGTGAGCCCTTCGCACATGCCTCATTAAACAACTAGTACTGAGATCTTTCTCATTTTTACCTCGGCTGAATTCTTTCATACAGTACATACAGATTGCTTTGGTACTATCACGTGGTGATATGAAAAAATGGTTCCAAGCAGGGGATTTTTTTCTAGGGTTGAGGGGACTTCTAATGGATGATAGAAGGCTTTGTGTGACAGCATCCATTGCAACATCATACAGAGTACTTGAGTAGCCACTGAACAAGCTACCATAAGCATCATCATAACCTCTGGTGGCAAAGGGGCCAAAGGCCCCATCAAATGATAACTTTTCATCATCCTGAGCGATTTCACCAGTTACATTTGGTTCTTCTTTGACACAAATACTTGTTTCAATTTCGGAATTATTTATTTCAGTGTTCTGGCTCTTACTTGAAACAGTTAGAGATGTCTGAGAGTCATGCTTTTCACAACTTTCTGCTGTTGAATCCTCTGTTGAGAGCCCATCGACCTCAGAAGATCCATCTTCCTCTGTGCCCTCAAATGACAAAGACACTAAAGAGGAATCTTTTGCCAGTGTCTCAGAGGGACAAGTGTGGGGATCTGCTTCCAGTACATCTTGAGGAGTAATTCTGTATGATTTAAACACATAACCATCTTTCCCTTCTATTTTTAAACAGGTTCCTTTGGCCTCTATTCTCTTGTTATCTTTGGAGCCATTATGCTCGTGGCTTATATCCTCAGTCTTCTCTGAGAGGCCGTCCTCTCCATCCATTATCGCAGAAAGAATTTCTGCAGGGAAAGAAAACCTTCTCTATTCAAAGCAGCTTTTTAAGTGTTCAAGTGTCATGGGTATGGATCTTTCTTCCATCCAGATGTTTACTTTACCATGTTATATCTGAGCACAGATGCAACAGATGTGTTGACCTCCATTTAGGATAGTGTAAACTGCTTGTTTTCATTTGTAGAACCTGAAAAATTAGATGAGATCAAAAATACAATTAACAGTTTAAAGGAATAAAAGAAATAATGTTATATACACACTTTTTAGTAGTTTTTATAGAACATTATTTTAAACTCATTATTATAAGTTATTAGTAATACACTTATTATTGTTTTATCTGTTTGAATCAGTTTGACAATTTAAAGGGGTCATATGATGCGATTAAATTTTTTTCTTTCTCTTTGGAGTGTTACAAGCTCTTGGTGCATGAAGAAGATCTGTAAAGTTGCAAAGACTAAAGTCTCAAAACCAAACAGATTTTTTTTAACAAAGTTAAGACTCTGCCATGCCTTCCTAAACAACTCATTCAAATGCCCCCACGTCTACGTCACTATGTGGAAATATTTGCATAATGCCGCCCATAGTACACGGTGTGTACTGACTATATGTATGTGCATATTGCACATATTCACCTGTTGAAGTCTGTATGGTTAAATGTTAATTGTTTCTGCAATTTCTGGAGAACGCTCCCAAAAATTTCACTCACCAAGGCACATGTACTGTGGTGATGTGACAATAAAAGTGACTTGACTTGACAGATGTTCAGGCAAAGAAAGAAGGCATGGTTTCAGTAACCAAAGTTAGTGTTGAAGCAGCCATGTCAGGGAGATGCTGTGTGTAATCTAGGCGTAAGCAAGACTCGAATTCACCTCATTCGCGCATCTAGTTACAGGAGATTCTGAGTTATGAAAAGGACCATTGAAAGCTGACAGCGACTGGCTTTCGTGGTGGAAAATTGGCAGTAATACCCCCACTTTGCGCAGCTGTACCTGAGTGTCCCTAGCAGTGTTGGGCAAGCTACTTGGAAAATGTAGTGAGCTAAGCTACCAGTTACTCCACAGTAAATGAAGCTTCACTACACTGAAGCTACCCCCCTGGGAAATGTAGCAAGCTAAGCTACATCAGCAGTAGCTTGCTACATCTAAGCTACTTTTAAAATAAAAATTTTATGTTGAACACGTTTTATTACAAGTCAATGCTATCTCAGTGCTCAAAACTGTCAGTCAAACAGATAGGCAGGTGTAATTGTTTAGTTGAATAGTTTGTGTTCCTTATCATTTTGGCAACAAAAACAATCAAAATACATGTAATTAACAATGTGAGCACAAGTAAGTGTATGCACCTGTTGTATGGGCATTCTTAATATACTGTAGGCCTTTGCAGAACAAAATGCAAGACACAGTACAAAAAAAAATGGCCAGGCTGGCCCTTATGAAACAAAAATATATTGCAATATATTGGAAAATATCATGTAATATATTAGGCATATATTCTTATATATATTGCTTATTATATATTGCAATATATTGAAAGCGGCAATCATTTGTATATTTTGCAATATATTATATAATATATGTGTCATCAATATATTATTAAATGTATTCAAATATATAAAATATTAGAAAATAAAAAGGAAAATAATGTATTACAATATATTTAATATAAAATATATTTTCCTTTCGTAAGGGGGACCCTGATAATTTTCACAAGCAGCATCTGAAAACATATTTTCTCTCGGTTATCTCGGTCAGTGTCATGTACTTGTCGAGGTACGGCCATGGCGACTCACTCCTCGGGATTAACTGTTCTCCGACCTCATCCTATGCCATCATTTCATCAAATAATTTTTTGCGTGACTGGCCAAGGAGTGGTACCATCCGGAGCAGAAGGTGGCGGTAATGCATCATAAAGATGGTTGGTTGCTATCCACCGTAAGCACGAACAAGATGAAGTAGCGCCGTCGCGTCACTACTGATCCAGGATCAGCGATCTTAGCAGTTGTATTTCCCGATTTGAGTTTGAGCTTCAGAAATGCTTGCGAAAATGTAGCTTGTGTGGAAGCTACCGCACTACTTGGTAAAAAAAAGAGCTTCGCTACTGAAAAGCTATTTGATTCAGAAAGTAGCGAAGCTACGACCAAGCTACTGAGAAATTAAACTAGTAGTTAAACTAGTAGCTTCGCTGCTTGTAGCGACGCTACTGCCCAACACTGGTCCCTGGGACATCAGTGCGGTCGGAGCACATCTTCTCAACAGCTGGACATACAGTGAATTAAAAACGCTCTGCTCTGGACCCCGAAAATGTTGATCGACTTGTTTTCCTGTCCAATAAATTTGTGACTTTTTGCGCATTTCAATATGCCTGCCTAGTGCCGCCTAGCCTAAGTGTCGGTTACGTTCAATAAAAAAAACACAGATGTTTCTCAGGTCCATTTAAAGTTTCATTTTTGAACAGTTGTTTGAAATGGATTGAATCATTATTTAAAATAATCTTGGAGATTTTTGAATTGTCTAAATCATAAATGCAGCCGGGTTGAAGCCTGCAGTGATGTTTTTCATTTATGTTATGGCAGCAGTCCCCTTTGCATATATTTTTTTCGAGAATGTTGCACTCCTGTTGCCGTTTGTTATTCTGCACTTCATGCCAATAAAGAAGAAATATTGCTGACTTTTGCGTTTCCAGCACTCTCTTTACGTTCGTCCGTTATTTTACGTTGAAAAAGGAAACGTCTTTTTCTCTTTTTTTTTTTACAATCGTCTTTTTTTTACAAGATTTTACAATCGATTCAACAAATACTTATGTCTTAAAAATCGAAAATGATTTTTTTCACAAAAGTGACAGCCATATTGGATACAGTTTGTAAGACTGTCATAGGTCTTCACTAGTTTTTTTTTCATGGGAGCTGCACTGATCAAAAAATCAATAGAGCCACTTTTATTTCAAGGTATCAAGTTACATCTAGTAATAATTAGCATGTCTTTTTATCAATCTGTCATCCCTGATATGCAATGCAATGGGGGCTATCATTCTTTATCATTTACCAGTCAAATTTGTAACTGAGACAAAATTATAAAAAAAAAAAAACACCTAGCCCATACTAGCCCATCATGCATCTAACCAACCAAGTGCATACTCTGCGTTAAGAACTGTTAAGATTAAAACCGACAACTCCGCAGTGAGTCAGTGTCACGGACGTAGGACAGAGCGTGTGTAAATATATTTTTAGTCAAAATTTCCATCTTTTATATATATATATATATATATATATATATATATATATATATATATATATATATATATATATATTAGAGCTGCAACTAATGATTATTTTTTCTGTCGACTAATCTAACGATTATTTTTATTACAATAAATAATTAATCTAATGTTCTTTTTTTTAATTAGCTAATGAATCCTTTGGATAACTTTACAAAAAAAAAATATAAGTACAACTTCTAATATAATATTTCAACCTTTATTCATTTTCAACTTATGTGGTTGAAGTTTTTACAGTATAAAATAAATAAGAGGCAAAGAAAATTATTTTACTATGGTAAATATGAGCTTATGATAGCATTTATAATTAAACCACAGTAGCCATAAATTTACAGTTGTCTGAGACGTCATGAAATGTTCTTTAGCATCACAAACCATAAAATGTAGTCAGGGTTCTGCTATGGTTTAGCATGGTTTCCAGAGATCTGGAGCTGATTTGGGGTAGCTCGGTGGTTTGTGACTGTTGTCTTGCGGCGCGCTGTCTTTTAAGGGGACGTTCACATATCACGCCTATTGCGCGCTCAAGTTCGTTATTTCCAATGTAGGCGCACGATAAGCGCGCTCATAATGGAAGCGACGCAGTCGCGACGCGCACGCGGTGCGACACGCTCGTTTTTTCCAGGCGCGTCCGCACCGCATCGAGTTAAAAACATCTCAACTTTTCAGAATGCCGCAAGCGCAAGAATATCAGACCTGAACCAGGAAGTTGGTCACCAGATCACACGGTAACTAGTTAAACCTTAACACTTGAGAGCGCCAAGATGTTTTCCTCTGAGGTGCTTGCGCATCGCAGTTGTGCTGCCGTGGTTCACCATATCGGTTTTACAACAAAGGGCCATTTTAGTTGTCCTGTGTTTAAAGTATTCACATACTTTTGATAACAATGGTCTCTGTTTTTGTGATAGAATGCAACTTCCATTCCCAGTATGCCATTACGCAAGATGTAAACAAACAGTGTGACGCGTCGACGCATTTCACGCATGTCGACGTATTTTTGTAGTCTACATAATCGATGACGTCGACTCGTTGTTGCAGCACATATATATATATATATATATATATATATATATATATATATATATATATATATATATATATATATATATATATATATAAATAATTTTCAAATAGACCAGACACTGTCTAACCATGTCTACCACGGACGCAAGAGTTGTCGTGCCACGCCCTGCTGCGCTAAAAGTCTGTCTAAACTTGATGGCACCACACTACAGTTGCAAATCATCTGAACATAGTGTCAGTACATTTCGTCATGAAAAGAACGAGGCATCAGTTTACTGATGGGGATAGTGTCGCATCACACCGCATCCAGTGTAGACAACATCACTGGGTTCTGTCGTCTTTTGTTGGATCGTGCCACTCGTGCCCGGTGTAGACATGGTGTGAGTTTTTTAAAGGGTTATGTTATAGCACTGCTTGTTTTTAATGTTTTTATGAAATATCTGAATTGACTGCATGATCATATCATCGTATTATTTACTGCCATGCGAGTCACAAAAGTAAAGCCCGGCAAGCCACGCAACAAGTAACACTTCCTGTGGTAGCTTTTTGGCGGGTGTGCTTGTGCTGCCGCTGTCTTGTTCATTTCATACTGTGTAACATCTCTCTCACTCGACAGCTTGTCTCTATAGCAAACACGCCGTTGGAAACTACAGGAGCCCTGAGTGGAGCGTCGGCGGATGTTGAAAAGAAAACGTATTTTCATTCAAACTAGTCGATATGAACTACTCATTCGAGTTAATCGATAAAATCGATTTATCGCCCAACCCGATCACATATTGGAGTCCGCTGTCTTAACGTCCGTGGCTTGTGTATTGCAAACACATTACATGCCTCATCACTGCCTGTCACACCACTCTGTTCCTCTTTCGGGCTTGAACTGGTGGTAAAACTAAGGACATTATTAACTGTCTCTAGCTGGTGATTATGAAAAGCAGTGTTACATTTCCGACGAGTGCTTGCTTTGTTCGGCCAATCACAATGCACTGGGTCAGTTGGCCAATCAAAGCAGACTGTGCTTGCCTGGAAGAAAGGACACGTTTGAGAGAGGCGGAGCATAGAGGACCTACAATAATTTACAGTATTTGAAAAATAATGTGTTTTTTGAACATTAAATCATGTCAACTCCATGATTCATGTTACTCCACATACACAAAATAATTATCTTTAAAAAAGCATCAAATGACCCTTTCAAATTAATGAAATCAATGGCTGACCTGAACTGAAAGTTATCATTACTTTCAGAGATATTGGTCTTGAAAAGTAGTTTTGTGTATTTATGGTTTGTGGAACTAATTCTCTGCTAAGCCTAGCTTTTATAGCAACTACTGTCAAACGGTCACCAAAAAGGTGTTCAGGATACCATGGAAAATGTAATCTAGAACAACTTTTTGGCAACAAATTGCTGGATATTTCACTAGTTAGATATTGAAAAATTATAATATTATAATCATCATCATTATTATTCGACTTGTATTAAGAATAACACTGTTTCGGTTCTCTCTTTTCAGCTTTGTTAGCATCTCCAATGAAAATAACCATATAGGCCTAACAGCCAAAACAGACCGTTAGTTAGTTAGTCAGTTATCAGCATAACACAAAAATAATTATCTTTTTTTTATGGCTGGTATTATTATTGGTGCATATTTATTTGGGATCAGTAGCAATGATCAATCATACTTGAATAATACAGCCTATTCATTAATGTGGACATGATAATGTACTTTAAAATGAATGGGAAACCTGTCAATTAAATAATTATATAACCTGCATAAGGCTGCTATGACATCTCACTCCTCATCTTTAATCTGGACCTGTAACTACACAGAACTATGAGAAATTATTATATAACCTGCATAAAGCTGCTATGACATCTCACTCCCCATCTTAACCTGGACCTGTAACTACACAGAGCTATGAGAGGTATACTGTGATATCCACATTCACTTTATTTCTTGAAATGCAACAGTGTTTGTTTACCAAATTGGTATATTTTCCTCTATATAAACTACTACTATTAGAATACTTGGTGGGTTGTTTTTTTTTTTTTTTTTTTTCAGAAATGCCACCATATTTTTAACAAAGTAATACAGTCCTTTCCTTGTTTTAACCATAGACTGTATAGGTTTGAACCTGTTCATAACGGAACATAGCGATAAAGAAAAAAGAAAAACGTCAGTTGTTGTCATCAATGACAATATGTCCTATTACAGCAATTAATAGCAAAACGAAAATATAGGCTACATTGTCACATAGTGTCAAACTATGCTAAAATATTTCTCAGTGGAATTTGTTTCATTTGGTGTAAAGAGTATATTAACGTTTACATTTTCTGTCAGTTGTCACGACATATTAAGGCATAAATTAAAAGAAAATCAAAAATATACATTGAGCAGCCTACTATGATAATTATGACCGTGTACTGATGTATGTTTCATGCAGTTCTAATACAATTACATACAATTTATCAGAAGTGTTTCTAGTAAGGAAGTCGTGTGCTGCTTGAGGTAACGTTACTCGTCTCAACACACGCTCTCACGAGATGTTAGGAGCTAGCTAGAGCGACACATGCTAGCGGCTAGTGCATTAGCGCGTAGACAAAACAACAGGAAAATACTTAACATTTCGCTCCTGCCATATGGCCATAAAACTTGAGTTACTTGTGTGTTTTCTTATTATTTACTTTGTACATACGACTGCTTGGGGATTTAAAATACCTACTTGGAATCATTTAATCACGTAGAAAGAGCGTAGTTGACTTTGTGACAACTCAATTGTGTGGTTACGTTAGGCCACACAGGACATAACCTGATGAGGCAGAACCGGATCCTGGTCGCACAAAACAGAGAAGATCGTCGAACTAGACGGGTCACTGGATCTAAACCAAATTCATGCATGCGTCTTCCCGAGACAATATAAACACTCGAGTAAAGGCATAAGTATAGCTTACCTTTGTGTCCTGAGGATTACTTAAGTGAGTTTTGGCTGTGAAATGGTTAAATAAAGCGCACAGTTGGTCCAGTGTTGTTGGTTGCTTTGTCTCCTGTGCCGTAAACAGTGCGCTGTAGTAGCGCCACACGGCGTCAGACGGAAGAAACATGGCTCTATGGTATGGCGTCACATAGGTTTTCGATATAGTGGGTGGGGTTAATAAAACAAAACTACCGTCATTTTTATATCATACCCGATGAAAGGTCATAATCATGTAAATAAAATTATGAAGCAATTTATACACTTTGCATACTTATGCATAAACGCTCAAAGCACAGATAATAACGAGGGTTTACTAAAAAATATGCACGGGGTTTCTTGACCCCAGGGTTTCTCTCAGGGGCAATAAGGCAAAACACATAGGCTCTTTGATGTTTAAGTCTGTTTTTAGGTAATTAAAATATTTGGAACTTTTCTGGATTTTTGCTGTTTAGGAGACACTATAGCATCAACCAGCATTCGATTTATTTTCATTTCCTGATTGCAAAGGAAATTCTAAATATGTTTGTGTTCGTAGAGTTTCATATGACAGTGCAATTGTAAATGTAACTGAGATTTTGAATTTATATATATATATATATATATATATATATATATGTGTGTGTGTGTGTGTGTGTGTGTGTGTGTGTGTGTGTGTGTGTGTGTGTATATATGTATGTATATATGTATATGTATATATATATATATATATATATATATATATATATATATATATATATATATATATATATACTTGGAATAATTAAGCTGTAACAATTAAAATGTATAACAAAATCATGCCAGTATTATAAATAAATAATATAAATAGTACATAGTATATATATATATATATATATATATATATATATATATATATATATATATATATATATATATATATATATATATATATATTGATTTCCCACATATAAGGTATGGAGTACTGAACAAATATAAACAACAACAAAGAAATAGAAAATATACAGTATATTATAAATAATAATACAGGAAAAAAAAAAAATAAACAACTAAACAAAATAATAACAGGTAAGAGTTCATCATATAAATAACATAAAATCTTCACTAAGAGACCTAGGGCGTTTTGCTTTACTGTTTTTCAACCCAAGTAGTAAAGCGATATAATTTTTCATATCTATATGAAATAACAAAAAGTTGGGTTTTCCTTTAACCCATTTCTGTTAATTTGTGGGGTATTTCCCCATGATCAAAAAAGATTAACAATAAAGGCCACATTTGGTGGTAATCTTTGTCTTTTAAAATAAAATAAAATGAATATATATATATATTTTTTTTTTTTTTCAGAAAAGTTAACTTTCATGTCTAGGCATTTACAAAGGAAACATTCCAAATCTATCCAAAACATTTAGCTATAAATTCAGTTAAAAAAATAAGTACACATTTTCTTTCTCATACCAAAGAAATCACATATAAAATCTACATCAGTACGAAATCTAAGAAAAAGACTTTAAAGAGGGTACACCCGATGGAGTAATTTTAAATGTACTTCTCTCAATTTTTATTTTTATGCAATAATTTTAGGCAGCAACCATGGATATTTCCCGTCATTGCACTCAAATTTACAATGTCAGTGTGTTTTAGAAGATATTGGGCTGAATCCTGTTAGTAATCCTGTCTGTTAATTGCAACATCAGGTCTGAGACTCAGTTTCTTTATTCAACTTTCCTTTGAAAAGACATTTTAATCCAGATGCTATAGCATCAAACACTAAATAATATTCTTTAGGGATTATTGGAATTAATATATATATATATTTTTAGAGAGAAATTATGTTTATAAGGACCCATGAGAGTATCACCTTGTGAAAATTACTTAATCTAAGTTGAATATTACTTATTTCAAAGTTGCATTGCAACAGAAATTCAACACCTTTTTTTTTTTAAGATTAGATTGGGATTTAAATAATACATTTTAATTTTGTATTGAAAGTAATTCTTGATGCAACCGTTTTTTTGTCATGCAACATCATTTGATGTGCTGAAGTCTATCACATTTAAAGCCTCCATTACAAACCCAATTAGTTAAGGTACCTTTTTTAATGTAATGAGATCTATTTCTCCAAATAAAATTGTAAAGACTTCTATTTACTTTTTTAATTATATTATTAGGTACATCTAGTGAAATTGCAGGATAGAGCAGATGATATAAATATTCAGTTTTTGATCAAATAATTCTACTATTCATTGACAGGTCTTTCATTAACCATAAATTCAATCTATTTTTATCTTCAGTCACCAAGTTTTTAAATTAAGCTGTACCCTTTCCGTTTCATCTTTACATATTTTGATAGGTAGCTACATTCTTTACAGGGATTCCATTAATATCTAGAAGTTCAATTTTTTATTTAAAGAGGGTACTCACATTTGTTTGAATTTAATTTTAAACCTGAAACCAATGAAAAGTCATTCAAACAATCAATCACATTTTTAATTTCTAATGAATCTCTAAAATTATTATCGTCTGCTGATTGACAGCATTTTTTATTTTATTTTTTTTAAATCCTGATTCCGTGAAAATTATATTTGTTAATGTATTACATGCATTACATGTAAAAATAAAAAAAGGAGATATTCGGCATCCCTCATGGCTCTTTTTAGAGAAATCTGGAGCTTGTCTATTTCTTTTTCTTGAACAATTTAATTGCGATTTACAAGCCAATTTATGGTGTATTACCGCCACCAACTGGAATGGAGTGTGAAGCATGGGGGGGTTGTCTAGCCTTCCTATGTGACCCTATGAGCAGGTGGGTTGTACGCAGAACGACTTTTTCTGAGTTTAAGGCGGTTGGCATAAACTGGTTTGTGACTGTATTGAGATGAATTTTGAGAAAGTTAATGAAGAAGATATGGAGTTTGATGATTGGAATTTAGTAGGGAGTGGGAAAAGTCAAGAAAACAGGAAAAAAAACTAAATGAAGGGAATCTGGTAACAAGCCAATCCAGTAAACGGGGATTAGAAGGAAACAGTTCAAATGAGGATAATAGGGCTGTTCGCAAAAAGATTGTAAAAGAGGAATTTAAGATAATTCTTAAATTTAGAAAGCAAGATGAGCATGTTAATCTTAGTCCAATGGCATTGTCTAAAGAGTTGAAGCAAAAGTTAGGAGAAGTGGATATAGCTAAGATTTTGAGAGACGGAAGTCTGCTTATAATTTGTAAAACAGAAGAACAAAAAAACAAAGCGTCAGGATTCAGTGCTTCCAGAAAGAGTTAAAATAGGATATATGAGTTTCGTAGTGAGTCCATATATTCCTCCCCCATTCCGCTGTTATAAATGTCAGAGATATGGACATATAGCAGCGGTGTGCAAAGGAAAACAATGATGTCCCAAGTGTGGAGGTGAGCATAGAATTGAAAACTGTGGAGAGGGTGTACAGGATAATTGCTGTAATTGTTGTGGGCAACACAGGATAACATACAGTGTATGTGATGTAAGGAAGAGAGCAGTGGAAATTGAAAAAGTGAAAGCGGTAAACAACTTAAGTTACTCAGAGGCAGTGAAGAAGGTTTAAAAGCAAAGGAGAAGTGATGATACTGTTAAACATATCATGAGACATGAGGTTGGTCAAGCAGGAAAACAATACAATGGAAAATAACTTGAGACAAGAGGTTGGTCAAGCAGAGGAAAGCAACACAGCACTGACAGTGGATTAGTTGATTTTGTTCATTGATTATGTAATTAATTGTACAGATCAAGTTAAACAAAATACAGAGAAAATTAAAATAATTGTGAAAGGAGCTGAAAGGTTTTTGGGTATAGATAATATATCTTGGGAAAATATAAAAAAAAAAAGACTGGAAGATGGTGGAAAGACAAGTGATAAGTTGACTTGAATATTTTACAATGGAATGCATGAAGTTTGATAGCTAATGGTCAGGAGTTTAAACGATTTATAAAAGGGCTTAGAAAGAAACCAGAAATCATATGTATCCAGGAAACATGGCTTAAGCCAGTATTAGATTTTAGTATTAAAGGGTATGATGGTATACGCAGAGATAGAGAGGAAGATATTGGGGGAGGGTGTATAATATTTGTTAAAAATGGAATACAATATAGGGTTATTGAGAAAGGTAATGAGTTGGAATTTATAGTATTAGGTTTTGAGTAAAGAAGGAAATGTTAAAATTATAAATTTTTATAATCCATGTAAAAGATTATCAGTAGAGTTAATGGATGAACTTACTGTACATTTAGAAGGAAAAATTATATGCTGTGGAGATTTAAATGCCCATATCACTGAAAGATTATTTGTTCTTAATTAACTTTGGTTGAGTGTATTTGGAATCAACTGTAGGCAACTGTAATTTGTTCACAATAGTGTGAAACAACTGGCCCATAATCAGCCTCTTAGGTCAACATCAGGTCAATGAATGGGCTCTCCATGGGAAATCCTTTCAAGTCATCAAAAGGTTAAACTATCATTTTCTCTCCATGGGGTGTTATTAGCCGTGTTTCCACTGGCGAGCTTAAACCGGGCGTGCCAGGGCCAGTCGCGTTTCCACTGTCACTTCCAGGGCTTGAAAGTGCTTTGTCAGGGCTTCCTCGGCTTCCTCGCCAGCGGGCCAGCTGGGGCTAGAGGAGGGGTTATGAACAAAGGCGGAGTTTCTCACTGTCTGGAGAGTCTGCACTGCGGATCATTTCAGAAAGATAACAGCTTTAACACTGGTATTACAGACTTTTTAAAATAAGTTGAGCTCAAAACTCACTCTTAGCAGCAAGTGTTTGAAATAACTTGATCCGATGTGGATTATAATCACTAAACAAGGCAGAAATATTTATAAGCGATGTAAAGCACGCTAAAAATTAACGTTACCATAGTAAACATGGTAAATGCTTGGATAAATCAGACGTCAGCTTCTTATTCTCTATCACAATTGTGTATTTATTAAGTAACATTTTATCTGTCGTCTCGTTTCATGAGTTTAGCTCCACGTTGCATATCATCAAAATAGAATAGTGATTTTTGTTCGGGAGCTTTTATAAAAATAGAGAGTGTGCGCTGAGGATAATTTCAGAAAGATAACAGCTTTAACACCAGCATTAAACACTTTTTTAAATAAGTCAAGCTCAAAACTCACTTTCAGTCAGCGGCGAGTGTTTGAAATAACTTGATCTGATGTGGATTATAATCACCATACAAGGCAGAAATATTTATAAGCGATGTAAAAGATATGCACGCATGCTAAACATGTTACCATAGTAAACATGTTAAACATGACCTCTTGAAGAAATCAGACGTCAGCTTCTTATTCTCTATCACAATCGTGTATTTATTTAGTAACTTATATTATCTGTCACAAGCCTCGTCTCGAGAGTTTTGCTCACGTTGACTATCATATAATGTTTTTTGTTCAGGAGCTTTTATAAAAATAGAGAGATTATCATTCATTCTAAATGTGACGTATAGGTCACTGTGGCTACACATAAACAGAAAAAGACTCGACTGAATAAGCAGGCTATTTTCATAAGCAGAAAAAATAAATAAATAAAATAGAAATAAGTGTATTTATGTGTGATTAATTTTGAGTCCTGATAAATTAAATCAATATGATCAATGTATCACTTATTCTATAATTAAAACATAGATGCTTTTGAATTTGAATATATGACAAAGCATGCAAACAAACGGCCGCTTTTATCATGTTCGTTTTGTGATCGCGCATGTTCCAGTGATTTATTTCTTAGTTTTCTGATAACTTCTCTTTGTTGGTGAAATGATGACGTTGCATGACGTTGTTCTGAGAGGCGTGTAAAGGGCGTGTTTTAGTGACGCGCAGCGGAGCTTCAGGCTCGACTGTAGAAACTCTGCGCTATAGAGGGTTCCCTTATCGAGTCGGTCTCTCGACATTACGTATGGGGAAATCCATTTCCTCGAAATTATGAAGTCTGATTGAATAACTCTTTTGCTTGCAAATAGCCAATGGTGCCCTCGCCCTCACCTGATTGGCTGACAGCCATCAATATAGGTGACGGTGGGCGCCAAAACCCTCAGAATCTTTTTTTCTTCACTTGAGTCTGGTTTCGTCGTGGATTCACACATACAGAGCGGAAAATTATGGAAAATTATCCCCTCTCGCGTTCCGGTGATTTTACTCTTAAAATGTCTCTTTGCCGCATGTGTGGTGGGCCCATTGATTTCCCGGACGCACACGAGCAGTGTGTGCTGTGCCTGGGTCGGGCTCACGCAGAGGCGGCATTCGAAGGATCGGGATGTCGTGCCTGTGAGGAGCTTCCCATCAAGATCCTTCGTGCAAGGCTGGCCGTTACCCGTAACGGTGGCCCTGTATCTCCTGCCTCTCCCCCGTCCACCGCCGTCGAGCCGCGAACTGAGAGACTGCAGAGAGCTCCATCGACGGATTCTGTCGAGGTACTGGCATCAGCCCAACGCCCACGCCACCCTCACGTGGAAGATCCCCTCTCATACTCTGAGGCCAGTTACCGCCCTCCACTAGAAGCGCGGGAAATGGTCTCGTTTGGATATGACGAGGACGACGCCATGTCTACTAATGCCTCAGACCCGGGAGCGTGGTCCGAGGCCCCGTCTGAAGCCGCCACCGCCTCACTGGATGCCGAGCTTATGGCGATCCTCACGGAGGCGGTGGCAGATATGGAATTGGAGTGGACAGCCCCCAAGGAGCTGCCGTCTAAGAGATGGATGGACGGTTCTTTCCTTGGCGCGGGCTGCCAGGGTGAAGCCCCGCAGAGACCCGAGGAACTCACCCGGTCATGGCGCTCCCTTTACTCAGCCCGAGCCCATGCACAGGGGACCCAGCTGCTGACGACGGTGGAAGGGGCGGAGAAATTAGGATACGCGCGACCGCCTCCCGTCGAGGATGCTATCGCGGCCCACCTGGCGTCTTCTCCAGGCTGGAAAACCGCCTCTTTGCCTTCTAAAACATGTCGAGCTACTGCTCACATCGCCGAGAAGGCGTACATATCTGCTGGACATGGAGCATCTGCCCTCCACACGATGGCAATCCTGCAGGTCTTCCAAACTCGGCTCCTTGGGTCCCTGGATGAGGGAAGCCCAGACCCAGAGTTGCTCAGGAAGCTGCGCACGGCGGCGGATCTCGCTCTCGCGGCGTCGAAAAAGGTAGCGCAGGGAATCGGCCGCAATATGAGCAGCCTTGTGGTCCTGCATCGCCATCTGTGGCTGACGCTGTCCGGCATGCGCGATGCCGAAAAGAGGCAGTTCCTGGATGCACCGGTGAGCCCCACCGGTCTTTCCGGTGTCGCGGTGGAATCTCTGTCGGAGAAATACGCCGAGACCGTCAAGCAGTCTAAGATGATGCCTCATCTTTTGCCAAAACGGTCTCAAGCCCCCCCTGCAGCGAGGTCCAGATCTTCTTCGGCACAGCGCCAGGCGGGAAATACCAGGCGCGCGTTCCCGAGCGCGGCAGAGCGTCGTGAGGCAGAGCCACCATTCCGCCAGAGGCAGCCCAGGAAGCCCCGTTTTGGTCCTAAACCGGCCTCTAGCAGCCAAGGGCGCCCGGCTGGCAAGAAGGAGCAGCGTTCCTGATGCTCGTGCCAGGGGGAAGAGAGTGCGGGACGTGTTCGTCGGACCCGCTGTGAAAAGAGCGTGTTCCCACCCAGAGTTCATCAAAGATGTAAATGTTGTGAGAATAAAACCGCTGTGTTCTGTTTCAATAAACATGCATTACATGCCTCAGCAAAAGAGCTTTCTTCCTCCCTCTACTATTACCCGCTATATAAGCGAAGCCTCTCCTCCGAGAGACGCTTCGCAAAGCGGAAGCTCGGGGAAACCCGAGGAGGTGACTATGTTTGTTCCCGTGCAAGAAGCCGCGAACGAGTCACCTGCCATTCATATAGCGGTCAATGCTTCCCCGGTGGCTGGCGCGCACGTATACCCTCTGTATTGAGTCATCTCAGCACGTGGGCGACGCTCCCCGCGGCATTTTATTGGGTGATCAACACGATAAAACGCGGCTATACGCTCCAGTTCGCTCGCAGACCACCCCGCTTCGGCGGTGTGATTATGACAGAAGTGTCAGAACAGAGCGCCCCGCTGCTACGAGCAGAAATATCCTCTCTCCTGGCCAAACAAGCAGTAGAGATAGTGCCCGTGGAACGGAGAAATTCCGGTTTCTACAGCCGTTATTTTCTAGTTTCGAAAAAGGACGGAGGTATGCGCCCCATCTTAGACCTGAGATTACTGAACAAAGCGCTCGCGAAACGCACGTTCAAGATGATAACTGTGAAGCAGATCCTCGCGCACATTCAGCCCGACGATTACTTCATTGCAGTGGATCTAAAGGATGCTTACTTCCACATCCAGATAGCCCCACATCACAGGCGCTTCCTGCGTTTTGCATTCGAGGGTGTGGCGTACCAGTTCAAAGTGCTGCCATTTGGGCTCACTTTGGCTCCCCGTGTATTTACAATATGCATGAATACAGCACTCGCTCCCCTGAAGCTCAGTGGAATGCGCATACTGAACTATCTCGAAGACTGGTTAGTCATCGCACGGTCAAGAAGCGCTCTCGAGAAACACAAACACAGACTCCTCGCCCATCTGACAGGTTTGGGGCTGTCTGTGAACATTCAGAAGAGCACACTGCAGCCGCGCCAATATATCACATTCCTGGGTATGATACTGGACTCGCGCTCTATGATCGCGAAGCTGTCAGAGCCGAGAATCCAGTCGATTCACAATACACTAGCCCTCTTCGTTCAATGCAGAGCTATCCCCTTAACGGCACGACCATATTCGAGCAGGGTGCTGCTATGGGCAGAGTGGTCAGACTTGTAGTGGTCACTACGGATGCTTCACTATCAGGCTGGGGAGCCCTATGCGATGGCAGACCAGCTTTCGGTACGTGGACAGGGGACCAGACGCACTGGCATATAAACTGCTTGGAGATGGAAGCGGTTCATCTAGCGCTGCAGAGTTTCCTTCCGTTTGTGAAACACCGTCATGTTCTCATCAGAACGGACAACACAGCGGTGGTGGCATACATCAATCGCCAGGGAGGTTTGCGTTCGCGATCCCTGCAGGGATTAGTGAGACAGTTGCTGTTATGGACGGACAGGGTACTTCTGTCGATTCGAGCAGTGCACGTACCGGGCAGTTTGAATTGAGGCGCGGACATGCTGTCCAGGGACGGCATTGTACACGGAGAATGGGGGCTCCATCCGCAAACGATAAATATGATCTGGAATCTGTTTGGCAAAGCGGAGATCAACTTCTTTGTGTCGCAAGAGAACGCCCACTGCCCTCTGTACTTCTCGCTGACAGCATCCCCCCTGGGGGGAGACGCGCTGTCGAGCCGCTGGCCAAAGGGACGGAAGTATGGTTTTCCCCCAGTCAAGTTAATGCCGCTGGTGCTGCAGAAGATCAGGGAGGAGAGATGTGCGTTGATCCTGGTAGCACCCAAATGGCCCAACCAGCCGTGGTTCCCGGAACTGGTGAACATATCACGGCTTCCCCCGTGGCGGATCCCGCCGAGAAGGGACCTCTTATCCCAGGCGAGGGGCACCATATGGCACCCCAACCCAGAGCTTTGGGATCTGCATGTGTGGCAGATCAGCGTGGAGTATATCAGCGAGTGCTGCAGACAATAGCAGAGGCTAGAGCCCCTTCGACGAGGCGTTTATACACTCTGAAGTGGAAAGTATTTGCTAACTGGTGTGTTGACAAAAATGAGGACCCCAGGAGTTGCGATATCTCCATTATTCTGACCTTCCTACAGGAACGTCTGGATGCTGGCAGTACCCCATCTACAGTGAAAGTCTACGTGGCCGCTATCGCCGTTTGTCGTGACTTGCTAGACGGCCATTCAGTGGGGAGGCACCCCCTGATAACGAGCTTTCTTCGGGGAGCTAGGCGGCTTAATCCACCCCGCCTTCGTCAGATGCCGGTCTGGGACCTGTCATTAGTGCTTAATGCGCTGTCCAACCCACCTTGTGAACCAGCTGAGTTTAGCGACCTTAAAGTGCTCTCATTTAAGACGCCGCTACTGCTCGCGCTAGCTTGCGGGAAACGAGTGGGAGACTTGCATGCCTTGTCAGTGAACAGCGCGTGTATGCAGTTTGGACCGGAAGATTGTATGGTCAGACTTTTACCCAAACGCGGCTATTCGCCTAAAGTGCTCTCAACGCCGTTCAGAGCTCAGATAGTTACAATTCAAGCATTTTTCCCCCAGAGGAGGACAGTAATTCAGTGTCTCAGAAGTGCGCTTTGTGTCCCGTGCTGCCCTGCGTGCATACAGTATGTGAACAGAACTAGCCAGTTTCGAACTTCAGAGCAGCTTTTCGTCTGCTACGCGGGTGCCAAGAAGGGCAGCGCGCTGTCGAAGCAGAGGCTATCAAACTGGATAGTGGAGGCTGTGCGACTAGCTTATGCTTCCCGGGGAACCGCCTGCCCAACCGGGGTGCACTTAGTCATTGGACTAAGCTATGGGCACGCCCTGCCTAGCGCGTGCACTAGCCGTGGTTTCTACCAGGTCAGCGTCAGTTATTTTTGTAATAGCTGCGGTTGAGGTATTCGTTCACTATCTAATGTGGTTCCTTTATTAAGCCCGCATTATAAGCCGGCAGTGTATTCCCAAGCTCCAACATATTGCTGCATTTTCCCCATATCACACCAGTGTTGCTTATCTGGGTGCACTGGATTACGATGGTGTAAGAGCTGATTTGGCTCTGTGCCAAGAGGTGTTTAAACCAGGTCCGGTACCCGACCTAGAGCTAACGCGCTGTAAGAACTAGTGCTTATGCTCTTCTGTGGCTCGATGCGAGCTAGGCCGGACAGTATTTCCCACATGGCCGACCGACTCGATGAGGGAACGTCCCCGGTTACTCACGTAACCTTAGTTCCCTGAGAGGAGGGAACGAGACATTACGTAACCTGCCGTGTGGAAAACCTTCCAACCTCATTACTCTCGTTCAGTGGAAGATTCTGAGGGTTTTGGCACCCACCGTCACCTATATTGATGGCTGTCAGCCAATCAGGTGAGGGCGAGGGCGCCATTGGCTATTTGCAAGCAAAAGAGTTATTCAATCAGACTTCATAATTTCGAGGAAATGGATTTCCCCATATGTAATGTGTCGTTCCCTCCTCTCAGGGAACTAAGGTTACGTGAGTAACCGGGGACGTTTTCACGGCGCGTCATCAGACCGGAAGTCGGCCATGTTGGAGGCACTCCACATCACAACAAAGCACTGGCACTGAAGTATATCCCAAAGTCGTCAAGGAAAATGGTTAATTATTGCCGTGTTTCAGGTTGTACTAATAAGACAGCTCGAGAATAATAGTGTGTGGTTTTTTGGGGTGTCAGATTGTACATGTGCATTTATATGATAGAATAAAATACTATGAAACTAATTCAGATAGTGTACAGTGTAGATAGCAAACTGGGAGTCTTTGAAATGAAAAAAAAAATAATGATTGAGAGTCACTTGGCTACACCTTGAGTATCGCAATGATATCATACAGTTAAGTATAGGTTGATTAAAGACGTTATTGCATTACTTACTTTGCCCTTTACAATACAACGGTCGTCGATAACCTGCATCTCCCTCACTCATCCACACACCATCTGGTTATAAGCCTCCAAACCCTTGTAGGATTTAAGGTCTTCCGCTGTGTATGGGCTCGGCGAGAAAACCAGGTAGTTGACTATATCGGGATATGCAACTGAAGGAAGAATCACCGGGTCGTCACGGATCCAAGAAGAGGGAGCTAACTCGTAAGGATCTGCACCGCCAATAAATCGTAATTTCTCGAAATAGCGCCTTTTCTTGTGGTCCAAGTCCTTCCCTATATGCCTTTGCATCTTGGGCACGTTTTGTTGAACTTTTCAGTTGTTTAGACATGGCTACATTCACTTAAAGTATCCAAAGCGCACTATACTCCATTGTACTCCGTTCAGTTTTTTACACCGAGTACCTCCACAATGGCCGCGCATCCGGGTTACCGCCCAGAACGTAACGTCGGTGAAAACCCTCTATTCTGGCCTCAGTGTTACTGGCCCGAGACTATGAGCGCCGCCCGGCCCGCTTTAAGCCCTGGCTCGCACTGACCTGACAGACACTGACCGCGGCTATTGTATTGTTTGTAGCACATTTGTTAACAGGTATAACGGTTTGTTCTCACAGACAGTACTTTGGGTTAAGACTGTTTGAAGGATGACATGCTAACATCACTGCTGAAGAACTACTACACTGCTACCTTCAATAAATTCTTCTCCCCACAAGAACTTTGGTCAAGCTTACTTATTTTATGTATTAGAGAAATCTAGTACATTGGCGAGCCACCCAAACTACTGCTCAGTCAAATACAGCAAAATCTAACAGCACTTTATGGGATAATTGCAATGATGGGAATGGAACAGTGATTGAAGAGTTAATGGAGATTAAAGACCTAGAATGTTTAAATGATGGAAGGGGTATAAGGATTAATGTCAAAACGGGCACAGAATCAGCTATTGATCTTACACTTGTATCAAATTCTCTTGCGGGGGTATGCTTATGGGATGTAAATAGAGAAATGATTATAGGAAGTGATCATTATCCTATAGTAGTGGAAGACCATGAAAGTGAAAGACCATCAGAAATATGAGCTTGAAAGAAGGACTTTAATAGAAAAAAAAAATAAATAAATGTGATTTATACTAGGGGATATTTTAGGGGATATTTTACAAAATAAATCTGGAAATAAATGTTATAGTTTTATTTTTCAGTATCTTAGAATAAATAATTTGTTTGAGAGGATATAAAATGTCATCTTGATCCACACTCCATACCAGTTGGTGGCGGTAATACAACATTTTGTTGCTTGTCAACAGCCAATAAAACCTTAAGAAGAAGAAAAAGAAGACCCTATGAGCCATATAGACAGTATAGCGAGCTGGGTAACACAGGGATAGCAAAGAGAATATAGAACACAATTTTGGAAATATTTATTATTTATTTAAAGGGTGGGGGAAGAGAGTTGGAAGTCTCCATTTTAGTTATAGTTTATCTCTTTTGTCTAGCTCCGGTTCACCCTCCAGTACAGTAGGTGGCGGTAATTGACCATTGAAGTTGGATGCCAACCGCCGTTAAACATCAAAGAAGAAGAGGAAAAAGAAGCGAGCTGGGTACGTCATGACGCTGTGCGTTGCGGATGGGACGTCTATTCGTAGTGAACCATCCGCATTGTTGTTGGTTGCAGGCAAATAATCATATCGCCGTTCCTTGCCGGAAAGGAAACGACCCTGTGTTTGAATGGTAATCAAACCAAGCTTTTTTGTACTGATTATTAGTTCATAATTGTAGTCCTGTCGTCCGCTGTGGTTAAGCGTTTGCAGCATTCCAGATTTATTCATGCAGATTTAAATCGGTGGTCCTTGGATGAGAACATTGTGTACGGAATAACTGCAGGCCACCTCGCCAGAAAGCTGCTCCTTTCTTTATTCAGCAGATCAGAGGTAAAATGATCGATAATAAAATAACGTCATTGTTTTGCGATTTGCACCTTTTTTATAATGCCTGGGAATATAAAGAGAAAAGATTTGAAAACATCGCAAACTGCCTAACGTTACATGGGCAGTATTTTAGGGGATAGGCGAACCCTAAAACTCTGATGTGATGTAGAAAAACTGTTTCGATTTGAATGTTTTTGATACACGTTAAATGGTTAAAATGTTTTGAATTGTACGTCCGAATGGTGTCTCTGATCTCTCCTGTTTCATCCCGAAAATGCGACCTATTTGCGCCTACGCTGCTATAGTAATCCATGCTATCACGTAGTAACCTAATAATACCTTGGTAAAACTGTAGTTGAAGTAGAAATACTCTGGGCTTTTAGTGCCGTTGTATACATCAATACCAAAGCAACATACATTGCATCATTTTACCATGGTAACATTAACTTTTGAATATCTTTATCCATTGTGATATGGATTATTTAGATTCAGTCATGTAAAACAGCATGGTTTAATTTTTGTGGAATGAATCAACATATAATAAAAATGCACTGTTGTATTATAAATAACACTGGTTATGTTTTATTTTCAGCTTTGTAAGAATCCTCAATGAAAAGAAAATATCTGCCTCACAAAGTATTCTCCCCTCAGCGGCTACCTTCCCCTATCAAACTTTTCTCAAACCGTAAGACACTGACTTACGCCCAGGCCCAGACGATGGTTGAACTAGAAGTTAATGGCCGGATGCACCGGTTCAGCATCTTTGACAAGCTCTACATCATCACGGATGAGGATCCCATTGCACAGGAATTTGTGGAGTGTACCAGCAATAAGGAGAATGCTGAAAAACACCAGCAGGTCCTGGTACATTCTGCAAACCTCAGAAACAACCAGCATAAAAAGAGCACTGCTGTTACCCCACAGAATGCTTTAGTGCAAGGCAGAACTCTTCCCGAGCCCAAATTCCGCACAGTGGATTACAGTCTCCCCGCAATCCCACGCAGACCTTCTACATACTACAAATTTGAGGAGAAAACTTCAGAAGAGCTGAATGAGGAGGTGGAATATGATATGGACGAAGAGGACTATGCCTGGCTTGAGCTGGTCAATAAGAAAAGAAAGAATGAAGGTCTTAACCCTGTTTGCCCTAATTCCTTTGAGTTCCTTCTTGACCGTTTTGAAAAAGAATCATTTTTAGAGAGTCAGGGCCAACAGAATCTACAGTTCTTAATTGATGAAGATGCTGTTTGCTGCATATGCATGGATGGAGATTGCATGGACAGCAATGCCATCCTGTTCTGCGATATGTGCAATCTAGCTGTTCACCAGGATTGTTATGGTGTTCCATATATTCCAGAGGGACAGTGGCTTTGCCGACATTGTCTGCAGTCCCCAACACAACCTGCTAACTGCATCCTCTGCCCTAACAAGGGAGGAGCGGTCAAAAAGACAGAAGATGACCAATGGGGTCATGTTGTTTGTGCATTATGGGTTCCCGAGGTTGGGTTTTCCAACATGGTCTTCATTGAGCCTATTGATGGTGTTTCAAATATTCCGCCAGCTCGATGGAAGCTTACCTGCTACCTCTGTAAAGAAAAAGGTGTTGGGGCTTGTATCCAGTGCCACAAAGCGAACTGCTACACTGCGTTTCATGTCAGCTGTGCACAGAAGGCTGGTCTCTTTATGAAGATGGAGCCTATTAAAGAGTTGACTGACTCAGATGTACCCACTTTTTCTGTGAAAAAGACAGCCTACTGTGGGGCCCACACCCCAAATGGCTCCGTTAAAAGACCGCTTACAATTTATAATGAAACTAAGACAAATGACAGACTTTGTCAGTCAGTGGACAAAAAGAACAGTAGGACAAGATTAAAAAAACAGAAGAGACTTAAAGACAACAAGGTGGAATTTGTAGGCCCAGTTCCAAATGCATCTGTACCCAGTTTTTCACCTGAAAGGTTTGTACGAATCTTTGATTTGACAAAAGCTGGTGAGATATTGGACTCTTTTAAGCCATTTCAGTGCAAATAATCAAGACTTTTCATTTCATTGTATACTGTTATATTCTCCTACAGGTTAAACACAATCCTCAATCAAGTTTCTTTACAGAAGAAGAAGGCATTTGGCGAACTTGTATTGAAGTATTGGATGCTTAAAAGACTTTCAAGGAATGGAGTGCCACTCAACAGACGCCTCCAAGCTAGCCTACATTTCCAGAAAAACACACAGCCGGTAAGTAGTCAAACCAAAATTTATTCAGACACCTTCAAACTTTCTCACAGTTTATTTGCTATAGTTTAGAAAATGGCAATAAAATATGACAAGAACTCAGAGTTAAACTTTGTCAAAACAAATCTTGATAATGTCAAATTGTAATCAATTACATAGAAAGGTATGTAATGGATTACAATCACCCAAAAATTATTCAGCCTTTAAATTTAATTACTCAATTAGATACTACCAATTAAGGTCAACCAATTACCAAGCAGAGCTTAATTTTGTTCCGTCTGTGGTGTAAAAAGGGGGCACTAGCAATTAAAGAAACAACACTTCAGCAAAATGTGGTCAGGTCAATGGTAGAGTTGTTCCGATTCTGATACTAGTATCGAAATATCACCGATACCACAACAAATTCTGGAATCGGCGAGTATACGAACCCATATACCGACCCGATACCATTTTCAAGACTTAGTTATGAACACTAGCTTTGCCTAACCGCTGCACGGTTCTTCTTCGAAGAAGAAATGAAAGCACGTTAGCAGCACTGATCTATATATGACTAGATCGCTCATCGCGTTCTAAACTGCCAACAGACAGTGAAGCCGCTTCTATATTATAGATGGTTAGCAGTATGTCCGCTGTTTAGGATTATTTCAGAAGTACTGCCACTTCACTACCAAGTCGGTGCTGAAAATTTTAAATTGTGATGATACCAGCGTCTCTGTAGTACCTGTAGTAAGTTACTGACTCCCGAGTATATTCGGTTCCCGCAGCTGCGTTCAAGCGCAGGGCTCCAGACTTTAGCCGAATATATATTAGTGTCTGTGAATATTAAACTGCAAAATACTATTGAAATATTACTCCTATTGAAATATTACCATCTCTGTGGGTGACGGGCGCAGATGTGCGAGAGCTCGTGGTTTTGTAGTCTCTGCCGTGTGTCACTATATGAGGACACAAAAGCATAAACAGTCACTTCATGAGAATTTACAGTTTCATTTGAGAAAACTATCATATCATACACACAGACACTCAAAGATCTTCATGGCAACCCATCAAAATAAATGTTTGGTTTAACATGAGTAAATTGACAATATATTAAGCTACTGTTGTAGCCTACAGTAGATTTAGCTATGTCTCTATTTAGTAATAATAATATGTCTCTATTAATAATAATAATTATGTCTAGACGGTTGCTTGTTTTTTACTTGTTTTGTTGTAAAGAGATTATCTGAATAATATATAATTTTTTTATATTCCTAGACTTATTTGATGCAGTTTTTTATACAGTTATATTGTAAAACTAAAATACCCTTTTTAGTTTTGCAGTGTTCGATTTTTGGCTGCATTTGAAGTTCTTTTTCGCTTAAGAAAATAAATAATATTACTGTCAAATTCATGTCAGATAATAAGAATACTGTAATAAATACAGTAGTTCACCATGTATTTGTTCATGTTTTATTAAGGGATAAGTCTGAAGCACAGCATAAAATAATTCTAGCAATTTACACAGGGCTAGTAGTATATACAGCTGTATACCGTAAAACTTCAAATAATAGCCCGGGCTTCTATTTACCCAAATCGCCGAACTGCACCGGCTTGTATTTGAGACAGGCGTCTATAAGAGACGGGCCTTTAATTTAGTGTTGAGATGTTCAAGCATGACAGTAGGAGGTTACCACATTATATTACGTTTTATTTATAATTAATTTGAATGTGTTTAACAGATAATTTAATGTAAGAAATGTCTTTGGCTATTGGCAGCTTAAAAAAATAAATAATAAAAAACGAAACTATGTGACCGCGATGGGAGGAACAATACAAGTTAACTTACCCCTAAACGAATGTGTTTAACAAATAATTTAGTGTAAGAAATGTCTAATATTATTGGCAGCATAAAAAAATGAAACGATGTGACAGCAAGGGTCAGAACAATATTACCGCTAAAATCTATCGAGCATATGAACTTGTTGCCCAAAACATATCAACAAGAAAGAATGAAGGCTACCCTGTAAAACAACTGCAATCGTGTGATAGAAAATTACTCTATTCATCACTATCATCATCCCTGCGATCCTCAATTACAAGTTCATTGGCGAATTCCTCCTCCACGTCGCTCTCCTCCACTTCTCCCTCTCCAGCCTCCGCTAATTCTGCCTGCCTTGCTTGCACTAAACACAGCTCTCGCCCAGATGCGCACGGCTCTCCCTCTTTGAAACAATGGATAAGGTGATCCTCACCTCTATCAGAAGCTACTGTCAGGCCACATACCTAAGGATAACACCCCGAAGTTAATGAAATATATTACCTCCTCTTTCTCCCTCGAACACACACGCGCAAGCATACCTTAAAGGAATTTTTCAGCCGCTCCGTATCCAGCTCTCTTTGTATCAACCGAGAAATGTCGCTGCTTCTCCTGAGTTTTGTTCGGCAAATTTGAAAACTCTCAGCTTAAAATGTCAAATCATACTTATTTATTTTTGTCTCCATGGAGGTATTGAGAGAATTAAGAAAACTGAAGACTAAAAGAAAGTTCGTTAACCTCTTTATTATGTTATCATAGTGAGTCGTTCATGAACTGTTTTTGTGTCTGTCACATGAAATCTAATCAAAACATAGAACAGACGATCTGACGGGTTTGAGAAGATCAAATAGCCTACAACCCACTACTAAAAAAAACAGACCAGGCCTCTATTTGAGACCGGCCTTTATTTACCCAAACCTGTCGTCACACCAGGCGTTTAAAAGAGACAGGCGTCTATTTGGGACTCGGCTATAATTTGAAGTTTTACAGTATACAGTATACACACCCAGGTATCGGATCAGTACTCTGTATCAGCCGATACCCTGAGCCCAGGTATCGGGAAGAGAAAAAGGGTATCGGGACATCTCTAGTCAATGGTCTGAATAATGTTTGGTTCCACATTTTTATCAGTTTTATCAGTTTTACTGGTAGTCCACTCTATAAAGAGTTTTTTTTTGGGGTATAATGAGTTCACGTTATTTTGCTATCCTCACTTACATAAATGAACTATAGTGCCCTGTTCCCACTAAAAAAATTCTATATATATATATATATACACACACACACACATACACAAAATTATATCAGATTTTTGTTTGCCTGTATATCCTTATGCAGCATTGTAAGAATAATTCACACAGAAATGAAAATTTGCTAAAAATGTACTCACCCTCAGGCCAAGTAGTTCTTCATTTAAACATATTTGGAAAAACATCACTTGGGCTCTCATTCTGATGGCACCCATGTACTACAGAGGATCCACTGGTAAGCAAGTGACATACTTCTCAATTTCCTACCAAACCAAGTCATCTATATCTCGGATGGTCTGAGGGGGAGTACATTTTCAGCAAATACTCATTTTTTTTTAGGTTAAATATTTCTTCAGGCGGCACTTACACATGACAATGCATGCTTTTACATTTTAATAACATAGTTTTCTTGAATTTGAAAACATTGTAATGACAGAAACAGACAGAAGAGCAAACTGAAGCATTGAAGGAGCAGCTGAAGAAGTGGCAATGGTTGAGACATGACCTTGAGCGAGCAAGACTCCTGCTAGAGTTGATAAGGAAGAGAGAGAAACTCAAGAAAGAAGAGGTATGAGAACAATATGCTGCTTTAAATTAAGAGAGGTTTTTGTAACAGTAACATTTGCTAATGTTAATTGTTTGCATATTTGTGGTTGTGTTGCAGATTATGCTTCAGCAGACATTAATGGAGGTCCAACTCACTCCTCTGACAGTCCTTCTGAGGACTGTGCTGGATCAGTTACAGGAGAAAGACCAAGCACACATTTTTGCAGAGCCTGTTAGCATTACAGAGGTTGGTCTGCATTTTCCTGAATTTTGATTGAAAAAATAAATGGCATAAGGTATTTTTGTATGCACAGTGTCTTTAAGCATAAAGGCAAGGAAAGGCAAGTTTATTTATATAGCACATTTCGTACACAATGGTAATTCAAAGTGCTTTACATAAAATAAAGTAAAATAAAACAAGCAATTTTACAACTTTTAAAATGATTAAAACATTTAAAAACAGTTAGAAAATGATTTTACATAAAAAAATAAAATAAAACAGAGAAAATATAGTGCAATCAGTTCGGACATTGCACAGTGCTCATTCAATAAATGCACAGCTAAAAAGATGCGTTTTGAGTCTAGATTTAAATGTGACTAGTGTTTTAGCACATCTGATCTCTTCTGGAAGCTGATTCCAACTGTGGTAGTAACTAAAGGCGGACTCCCCTTGTTTTGTGTGAACCCTTGGTATTTCTAACTGACTTGATCCAAGTGATCTGAGTGCTCTGTTAGGTTTATATTCAGTGAACATATCTGCAATATATTTCGGTCTTAGGTCATTTAGTGACTTATATACGAGTAAAAGTACTTTAAAATCAATCCTAAATGTAACTGGAAGCCAGTGTAAGGACCTGAGGACTGGTGTGATATGCTCAGATTTTCTGGTTATAGTCAGAATCCTGGCAGCAGCATTCTGGAAGGCCAGTGAGGAGCCCATTACAATAGTCCACCCTGCTGGTGATAAAGGCATGAACAAGTTTCTCCAAGTCTTGACTGGAAACAAAACATCTAATTCTTGCAATGTTTTTTAAATGATAGTATGCTGATTTAGTTACTGCTTTGACATGACTACTGAAACTAAGGTCTGTCTCCAGAATCACACCAAGATTCCTGACCTGATTTTTAGTTGTTTGACCCCTAGAGTCAAGGTATGCATTCACCTTGAACACTTCATCTTTGTTTCCAAATGCAATGACTTCAGTTTTTTCCTTGTTTAACTGAAGAAAGTTCTGGCACATCCAACTATTAATTTCATCAATGCATTGGCAGAGGGAGTCAAAGGGGCTGTAGTCATTTGGAGATAAGGCTAGGTAAATCTGGGTATCATCAGCATAGCTGTGGTAGGCAATTTGGTTCTTTCTCATTATTTGACTTAGTGGAAGCATATACAGGCTAAACAAGAGCGGTGCAAGAATTGACCCTTGTGGGACTCCGCATGTCATGGACGTCCACTTAGACTTATGCTCTCCTATACTCACATAATAGCCTCTCCCTTCTAAGTATGATCTGAACCATTTGAGTACCATCCCAGAAAGCCCGACCAAGTTTTCCAGTCTCTCTAGTAGTATGTTATGATCGACAGTGTCAAACGCAGCACTGAGATCTAGCAATACCAGCACCGATATTTTGCCAGAGTCACAATTTAAGCAAATATAATTTATTATCTTAATGAGTGCTGTCTCTGTGCTGTGATGCGGTCGGAAACCAGATTGAAAATTGTCTAGGTATCCATTTGAGTTTAAGGATTTTTTCAGCTGATTTAAAAACTACCTTTTCTATAATTTTGCCTATAAAAGGAAGATTAGATATTGGTCTAAAATTGCTCAAAATTGTGTTATCAAGATTGGTCTTTTTCAGGAGGGGCTTTACAACTGCAGTTTTTAGGGAGTTTGGAAATGTCCTAGAAAGAAGTGAGGCATTCACCACTTCTGAGAGATCTGCTTTAAAGCAGTCAATCACACTTCTGAAGAAAGATGTGGGAAGTGCGTCAAGACAACAGGTTGACAATTTTAGTTGCTGCACTATGTCTTCCAGAATGTTGCTATCAATTGTTTAAAAAATAGACATAGTATATTTTTGATATTTTGGCCGAATCTGTCTGACCTCTGCATTACTTGAGGATGTGCTAATCGCCTTCCTGATATTTATGATCTTCTCAGAAAAGAAAGAAGCAAACTCATTGCATTTATAATTTGCAAAAGATTATAATTTAAACATCCAGTGTCACAACGTAGATCAAGAACACTTTGGAAAAGGTTTGCTTATAGATTTTTTAAAACAAACAGGGTAGAGCCCGACCGATATATCGGCCGGCCGATATTATCGGCCGATATGAGCTTATTGCATTTAAATCGGCATCGGCGTTTATAACGGCCGATGGAACATGAGAAACGGAGTCTCATGCTTTACTCATGTTATGAGTGTTGCATAGTTTACCCACCAGAGGGAGCTCTGCAGCTCCAGAGTTGACAACAGCGCCAGAAATCCACTAGCGAAGAAAGCGATCAGCCAAGCCAGCCACGGAGATTTTTTTTCTGTTTTGACGGTGAGTCTGTCGTTCTTCATGTGAAATGATTTAGTTCATACACTGTATATACAATGATGTGGTAGTTCTAGCTAACGGTCCTATCATTATCACTTATAAATATTCTGTAACATCACTTACAGCCACTAATGCATTGCTATATTAGAATCTATATATTAGATTAGCCACGGAGCTAATACCATGTTTATCAGTGGAAGAGTGCGAACGTTAATAAGATGTCAAACTATAACGTTATCGTTTAACTTATTCTAAATATATCTGCAGTGTTTCCCACATAATGACCGGGTAACTGTGGCAGGGGGGCAATGACTAGAAGTTATGTACAGCGTGCCTCGAAAAAACAACAGCTGTTATGTTATTGAATGAATTCATTAAAAATAGGTCATTGCACTTACATCAAATCACGATATTGACGAATATCTGTAAGTATTAAGACGGAATAGTCTGTTTAAATATGAATCCTGCATGTTCTGCGTGTCTCTGTTAATGAATGGTGCAGAAGCGCCTCTTCATTCATTAAACACACGTAAGCGCGCATTAAGCTCGCGGTGAATTCAGCGTCCGCTGTCTCACTAAATAAGCCATACCTGTCAAGTATCCCGTTTTGGCCGGGAAAGTCACGTATTTTACCCTTCTTTCCCGCCGTCCTCCCGTATTAGTATTTTCCCGTAAATCTCCCGTATTTTTTTTTTTTTTTATTTTAACCTGCGTTATTAATAAAATAATAATAATAAAAACATTCCCAATCTGAGCTCTGTCACTAGTCTCGCGATAACTGCCACCTGTAAGTAGCCTGTCGCGAGGGGTGTGTGAGGTCAGGTGAAATGAGTTATAACGCGGGAAAAACAACAACAACAAAAGAAAAAACCGAGACGGATGATGGATGCTACGATAGAGAGTGAAGGCACACCTGCCAAAGAACCAAAACCCATGTGTAAATACCAGGATAAATGGGACAGCGAATTTACTTTTTTAAAGAATGCAAAGTCTGCAACAAATTTGTACAACAACTCACTAAAAGAGTAAAAGAAAAGTTATGTGAAATAAAAAGAAAAACTGTAAAAGAAAAGCAATATGAAATGAAAAGAATGTGTGGAATGAAAATAAAATGTAAATGTAAAGACAAGCAATGTTAAATTAACAGAAAATATGCAAATAAGCCTTTAAATAAATGCTCTTCATATATACCCTTTTGTGTTTTCATTTGGGCTATAACACCTGCCTTAAAATGTAAGGGATACTGGAGCTTTGTTGGGGTGGTGGGACTGCTTGCGGTGGGCGCCGGAAAATTTCCCTTATTTTCAAATTCAAAACTTGACAGGTATGAAATAAGCACGTGAACACATGAACAACATCTCCAGAACTGCTCTGACAGTCACTTCATGAGCATTTGACCGTTTGATTTAAGTAAAAGCAGCATCACATCACACACACAGAACTGTAAATGTACGCCAACCCGTCAAAATAAAAGTCCAGTTAAAGGCTGTTGTTCAGCAGAATGTACAAAAGCCTATCATAGACTCGATTACTAAAATATTCGATATTTACAGCCTTATGTTATTCTAACGCTAATATAGCTTCCTTTTTAGCAGGCCCCTTAAATGCTTGCTATTAACGTGATTGAAGGTGGTTCTTCTCAAAATTGACAGCGGTGTGTTCATGACACTAACGTTAACCATTCAACTTCGAGTAGGTGCGTCAGAAATGATTAACCAGAGGGGACATGTAAATAAATGTGAGCTGAACAAGCGCTTTTTTTATTTTATTTATTTTTATTTTTTACAGATTGTTTCAAAGCAGCTTTAAAGACATAACAGGAAAATGTTGTAATATTGTTAAAAAGAAGTAGGTAATAGGTAATACCTATTGGTTGACAAATAAAAAATATATATATTTCTCATTTTTGCCTATGTAGGAGATCCCTGTTTATTATCATTCTAATTCTAATGATGACACGAGTAATGATACATGGTCATATTATTAATACACATGCTTATTCTTTCTCTGTCTCTTTCTGCCCTACAGATGGCTGAAAAAGGTGAATGCTGTAGCAGCAAAGTGTCGGACTACTTCTGCAAATACTTTAGTATTATAATTTATTTACAGAACACACACAGACTGTTAAAACCAGCTTCAACTGGAAGAAAGTAAAAGTGTTAAATGTTTAAAATCAGACTGTTTTTTTTGACCATTAAAAAATATATACTTTTGATGTGCAATTGTTTAGTCATTGAGACTATAATCTAAGGCTTTTTTTTTTTTTTTTACATAATCTCTTCTGGAAAATGGTTTATACAGCCCACATACATAGAACAGGCAGATATTTTGCTATTGAATGTTGTCTAAGTGCAGTATATAGGAAATGGGTCTAATATCCAGTTTATTTTCAAAATCAAAATATCGGCTTATAAATCGGCTCTTTTCGAGTTAATATCAGCATCGGCCCCCAAAAATCCATATCGGTCGGGCTCTAAAACAGGGTGCACAATATACACTACCATTAAAAAGTTTAATAAGTGAGATTTTTTTTTAAAAGAACTTTTTTTTTCTTTTGAACTTAACTCTTATACATCAAAGAATCCTGAAAGAAAGTATCACAAAAAACTGCACGACTGTTTCGAACACTTATACGTTTACATTTACATTTATTCATTTAGCTGAGGCTTTTATTCAAAGCGACTTACAATGGCTATATATGTCAGAGGCCGCACGCCTCTGGAGCAACTAGGGGTTAAGTGTCTTGCTCAGGGACACATTGGTGTCTCACAGTGGATTTGAACCCGGGTCTCTCACACCAAAGGCATATGTCTTATCCACTGCGGCAACACGGCCCACCACTTATAATAAATCAAGCATATTTGAATGATTTCTGGATTTTTAAAGCACATAAAAAAATCTTACTGCGTTTGTCACAATTATGTCATTATTGATATAGGACTTCAAAGGTTTTTCAAAATACAACAAGTTTTTAATTATTATTATTTTTTTTTTAGAGGCTTCAGAGTCTCTGTCACTGATCAGTAGGGCTGCAACTAACGATTATTTTGATAATCGATTAATCTGTCGATTATTTTTACGATTAATCGGTTTATGTACTTATATTTTAGTTTTTTCCATTTTTTCCCCAAGTAAATTATTAATAAAGGGTCTTTATCATTCAGCATAGATTTTTAAGAGATTTTAACCAATTGTAAACAATCCTTCGAAAAAAAGTGCCAATGGCATGAAACCTGAATGGAACTCACAATTTAAAGTAAAATCCAACAGAAGGTTGTCCAGAAAAAACAAATTGGGACACACACAAAAAACCTGCTGTGTGAAAAAGAGCAGTGAATACTTAGAACAGAAGTGCATTTTAAATATACTCAAACATTTACCTCTCTCATTCAGTCATAATTAGGCTGCAAGTCTGAATTATGAACTGGTAAACGACAAACTGATAACATAACATGTTTGTAAAGCTTTAAATGTTAACTGTTAAAAGCAATGTTATCAGCTTTTACGACTAAACATTTGCAAACAACCTTGTACTGGAGAATCTGCACAAATAAAATTCTTAGGGGCCGTTCACATATCGCACCTAAAAACGCGTGGAAAACGCTAGTCGCGCCGCTTTCTCCTTCTTTCCAAAGCGCTCGGGCAGAAGCGCCCCTGAGGCGTCTGCCTTTGCTAAGCAACCATGACGTGCTCTCTCCATGACGTGCCTTCTCCATGAAGACCCGGAAATTTCAGCAAAGGATAAATGGATGCGGTGTGGACGCGCCTGGAAAAACGGGCGCATCGCACCGCGTGCGTGTCGCGATCGCGTCGCTTCCATTATGAGAGTGCATACTGCGCGCCTACATAGGAAATAACGAACTTGAGCACGCAAAAGACACGATATTTGAACGGCCCCTTAAACAGTTCAGTAGTGCAGAGTTTACAGGTTACTCTTCACTTTGAAGGCTCAAAGTAAAGTACTCCCACTTCCCGCTGAATGCTGCAGAGACGCTGTTCGGGAAGCACGTGACATAAAACGAGGCCAGCTATTGGCTATTCGCTACTTCACCTGCTGTACTGGCTGAGTAAAACCTCCGGTGGCTCATTACTGCCACACTTTGGTCACCGCAGATTTGAAATATGCACGAAATGAGCCGCTTATGGCAAATAAAATTTATTTAGCGACGAATCGATTACTAAATTAGTTGACAACTATTTTAATAATCGATTTTAATCGATTAAATCGTTTCGTTGTTTCAGCTCTACTGATCAGAATTTCCTAATTTTTTTGTGTGTTCCTCACAGGTGCCTGACTATATGGACCACATCTTGCACCCTATGGATTTTTCCACCATGAGGAAACACATTGATGCACAAGGCTACAAGAATCTGGATGAATTTGAAGCTGACTTCAATCTCATTATTGAAAACTGCATGAAGTACAATGGCAAGGATACATTCTTCTACAGAGCAGCTGTTAGATTAAGAGACCAGGGTGGAGCTGTGCTAAGGAAAACTCACCGAGATGTTCTGAGAATTGGCTTTGATTTTGAAACTGGCATGCACCTGCTTGAACCACCTAAGATCGAGCAATCTGCACCTTTCTCCTGGGAAGATGGTAAATACACAAAATCTGTAGTCTCAATGGTCTTTTGATTGGTATGATTTGTAAAAGGTAATTCCTTGTGGACATAAAGCAAACTAACCTCAAAGCACCCCCTGTGCTAGTATGAGGTCATTGGATATGTGTACATGTAAAACAAAATGAAAATCACATGCATATCTACTGTTTTTCCTTTCATGTGTTCTTGAAAATATAGCTAAACAAATGTAATTATTCAAGCATGTCTTTTTGTCTATCCAGTGACATTTCTTGTCAAATGTCACCATGCGACATAGTTCTTAGATTAGTGCTTCCTTGAAACTAAAGCCCCTTTCACACTAAGATTCCAGATAATACACAGGTAATGTTTCCCGGCAATTGTTCTTGGATTGTTAGATTTTGGTTCATTCACACTCAGCAATTTCCTGGAATCTGTGCTTGTGTTCACACACAACCCGTAAAGATCCTTGTCCAAATACTCACACTTGCAGTCTTTTCACTTGACTACTTCTATAACATATTTCCTGTATTTGGCCCAAGTGTTATTAATCAAATTTAACTTACATTGGAAAGGTTTCCGTGACCTCTCGCTATCTTAGCAAAAAGTCTAGCGATTTATTTCCAAAACATGATGCATGATGGAATACACTTAGTCTCGCATAGCCAGACTTTAAACTGATGGCTGAAGGGCTGGAATTCATGGCAGCTTTCATTGGCTAAGACCCACCCATGAAGCCGTTTGACCGACATGTCAGACAACTAATCACATTTCGTTTAGTTCGTTATCACGTTCCGGAAGTGGAAATGTCGCCACTTTAACAGACCAGCGGTAAAACTCTCGGACATATTTGAAAGATTCTGTGCTGCGAACTTTAAATATTCCACATACTTTTGAGAACCCAGCGTTTATTTGACCCTGATAAGCACTCGTCGTCACCGTTGTAAAAACTGTGACTTTCTTCTCTCGTGAGAGGGTTTGGCACCACGGCATCTTTGTTTACAGGCAGAACGTTAAAAAATGTGACACACATGTCTCCCAGAAATCCTGTGGAATTCAACCAATCCGATGACGACTTCGACACTCCTGAAGTGTTTTCTTTTGTGTCTCATATGCATTAGACATTTAGCCAGTGGTCCGTGGGCATGACGTTTGAGGCTGAGAATAGGATACGCTAAGCCAGGTATTCGGGATATTGTGGATTTAGCGTGCGTTCAGGGCACTGCGCTTTGGACAGTCTGGCATAGACTGTATAAAAAGGTATTTGGACAAGGCAAAATAATGATCCAATAATGACACTTGACATCAGGATGTGACGTGTAATGTATGAGTCAAAAACGCAAGGCACGTTAACTTTCACCTAAGAATCAGTAAATCTGAAGAGTTATGTCAGATCATAATGATCACATGTTTTTGCGTTTCCCATCCCTACATTTGAATAAATCAATCAAGAATTGTTGCCTTTTTACTCTTTCAGTGGACCGCTTATTGGTTCCAGCCAATCGAGAGCACATGTCATTGGAAGAGCAGCTGAGGGAGCTATTGGAAAAGTTGGATCTGATCACAGCAATGAAATCCAGCCCATCACGGAGGAGACGACTTAAGCTGCTTAAGAAAATCATTAGTGATGTGAGGATGGAGCTGAGTTTGAAGAAGTATTTTCCTGCTGTTGAACTGGAGAATGCTGCAGAAAAAGAATCCTGCCATATCCTTCAGAAAGGTTTGTTTGAAAAATGTTGCAATATCTTTCAAATCCTTGTAGGTATCACTTTGATATAACAAGCGACTCAAGTTCAAGTCCCATCTCATGGTCATACTGATCCTATCCCTCTCCTGTCGCTTCCTGCCTCTGTAGAGCTACCCTGACCAATAAGCGCTTAAATGCCCAAAAGACACTTTATAAACAAGCAAACTTCTTGATTAAAATCACAGTTTGTGTCTTTAGTATTGGCTAAGGTAAGCATCACTGTTATTTAGGGCAACCTCCTTATATTCAACTATTCGTTCAACTAGAAGAGGCTTGGTTGACCAAAATTGTATGAATTTTATGGAAAAATCCACATTGGCAAAGTCACGAAGTTTAACGGCTGGTTTATGGTTATCAGAGGTGGGTAGTAACTAGTTACATTTACTTCGTTACATTTACTTGAGTAATTTTTCGGGGTAACTAATACTTTTCGGAGTATATTTAAAGATGGGTACTTTATACCCTTACTTGAGTAAATTTATTGGGGGAAAATCTGTACTTTTACTTCGTTACTGTGGGCGACGCTCCTCTCGTTACTTTATCTTAATGCAATAAATGTTATAAATGCTTCAGTTTATTCCAAACGCGCTGTCTACTTTTCTCTGGGCAATGAGCGATGCCCATTCGCGAATGATTCATTCTTTTGAGTCAATTCTGTTCAAAGGCTTGATCAAACGGCAAACGAGTGAATTGGTTCATGAATCAGTTTGAATGAGTCGTTCAGTTCCCTGCCGCACGCGCTGAGCGTCTGAAGCGGTTCACTCAGAGTTGTAACGTTTAAGAATATCAGCAGTGTTGAAAACGGGGCTATGGAACTGCCCTGAATTGAAAGCAAATCTGAAAAGGCTATTGTTTGCTTGCGATGGAGATCCTTATTAGATGAACGCATGTGCTGTCTACTTTTTAACAGGTAATAACTTGGGCTACATTCGATTACAGTACACGATACCACTGTTACATTAGTTTGTTGTACGTGTGTGGCTTATAACAGAGGGGAGTCAAGTTGAATGCAGCTTCCAAAAGACAAAAAATAGCCGATTGAGATTTTATTAATTTTAATACAATCACACCGGTGCGAGTACGTTCAGCAAGTCATATCATCAGCTGCTAAATTCAGATCTGTGATCGCTTGCTGGAGCTGAGCCAGAGACAGGTGCGTTTTTACAGCGCTGCGCATTATAACCAATCACACACGGTTCTGTTGAGCTTTTGAATGCAATGGCCAATCAGAGGTGTTCCGATGATTCATCGCTGAAATGCCGGTGCTTCCTTCACTCGCTCACTGACTGAATACCTCTTTCTGGCAAATTCTCTCGTCAGAAACAACAAAGTGCAGATGTGTGTACGAATCTATAATTAAGATATTGATTTCACAGTGTTAACAGTTTCAATGATTTTAATAGGATTTTATGAGAGTGACTGAACTCTAGACTGTCAGTGAAAATGTTCTTTAATAATGTAAATGTTATTTGCTCTCTTTCTGAACAATGAAAGATTAGTAGCAATATTTATATCACATTAACTTTCAATGTTAAATTCACTTTTAATATGAAGTCAGTCGTATTAAAATATGTTATGGCATTACACATATATCTGTTACTTAAGTAAACAGACAGGGTTTTATAATAAATTTAATAAATTGGAGTAAAGGCTGATGAAATATATAAATTTATACATACACACATACATTACATACATTTTATCTATACATCTAAATAAAAATAGGCTCCGTATATATGACCCAAAGTAACTAGTAACTAACTACTTGAGTAGATTTTTTATCCAATACTCTTTTACTCTTACTCAAGTAACTATTCAAGACTAGTACTTTTACTTGAGTAAATATTTCTAGAATTACTTTTACTTGAGTAAAGTTTTTGGGTACTCTACCCACCTCTGATGGTAATACAGTGCATCTGGCAGGCCATCCAAATGATTACTTATCATTTGTCCACCACAAATATGGCTTATCTGAAAAATTTAAGTAGCAGCAGCCTTACATGGCCACTCAGTCTGATGTTAACCTTGAGAAATGTGCACTGTTTAAGTTTCTGTGCAGAGAGTGGAAGCTGAACAGTAGCACTTGCCGCAGGACAGATGAAGGCACCGGTGCATAGGGCTTTGTATTGTTCAAAATCTTTTGATCCGGTGCCAATTTTGATACCTCAGTTTCGATACCTGTTCCTAACGATACTTTTTTCGATACCATATGTTTTGAAATCCATTTCAACATCAGCACAAACACATTAAACACAAAACTTTTATTTTTCACCTTAATTAAAACAAATTCTGGTAACACTTCACACTCAGGATAACATTATTAATACAACTGATTGTGCTTTTTGGATAGGGGTGTGCTATTCAGCGGCGGACTGGGACCAAAATGTTGCCCAGGCTTTCTGGCCCACAGCAGCCCACCACATCATAACGCAAAAACCCCTGTTTTTATTTTTTATGTCATTTATTAATTTTATATTTAAGTAAACAGTTTGGGGATTTTAACCAATAGGGCAACTGATCCTCCGTTGAAAAAAAAAAGAACAACAGCTGTTCATTTAGCGACTCCAAGTGAGCGATACATGCTCAAAGACACAAACATTCTTCTAGAACTCACTCTTTGCATTCAGTTAGCAGATCCATGCGAATCATGCATGAAATAGACTCAAACAATAGCTTTATGTGCTTTACAGATGAACTTGAAGTCTTTATTCATTCGAGATGTTCAATAATAGCTAATCTTTGACTCAGTAATACAAGTTCATGATCAGATTAGTGAACCCATGATTCTTTTGAGTCAATGTTTTAAAATAATCATTTATTTTGTTTAACGAAACCAGTGTGGAAACCAGTGTTTCACAAATAGATCTGAGGTGCAGGGCTCGCAAAATCGTTAGCCCCCACCTCCTGGGGCTATTGTGTTTTCCAATCCGTTGGGCTATCGTGAATAGTGATGTAAAATTCCGCTCACGGTGACCTGTGGGACTCTCAAATATCATCGATGTGATGCGCGGGTCATGCTTTTATGAAATTATTTGGCCCGCTCCAGCCCACAAATAAAGTGAAATTTCTTTACCCACCCCGACCCGTGGATCGGGGACATCACAGAAGATACGTTGCTACTAGACTCATATTTCTTGTTCACTGAAGTTCCTCCCTCCACAGCAGCGCACGAGCTCGGCGCTATGAGCAGCGCATGAGCAGCGCATGCGCAGCTCATGAACAGCTCTGTGAACTGTTTCATCCTGTCAAAGAGTTACTCAAGATGTGACGGAGCATGTGATTTGTTGAATGTAGTGAACAAATCCGTCCTTCACTGAACTAGATCGAGAGATCTTCTCATTCGTGAAAGAGTTGAATGAACTGATACATCTTGTTTGAATGAATGAAATGAATGAGTATACAGGGTCAGTGAGCCAAGCATGTAAATCTCGATCAGCAATCAGCAGATACAAAGCGCAGTTATAGGTGCTGTGCAGATACGCTCGTTTTCATATTTAGCATACAGAACATAACTATATAATGAATATTATATACAGAATGAACTATCTGACTAAACAATTAAAATGTTAATTATGCAAGAAAACCTTGTGCTTTGTTCATCTGAACAACTTAAATTATTTAATGCGATTATGCACTCAGTTTAGTAAAGCCACTTATGCAGCCATCTCGCTTTAGTGCTTTTTTGCTGCTTGCGTGTGGAGAAAAAACACAGACGTCCATAGGGAGGCACTGGAAGCATGCATTGCACACACCAACATGAAATACTTCTCTTACAAATCTGGAACGCAGTCATTCTTTGAAGTATCGATACTAATAAATTTAGGAATCGTGACGTTTTTAATTTCTGAGAATCGCGATACTTTTGAAGTATCGGTGCACCATGCAACACTACACTAGACGGCCCTCGGCGGATGGCACGACACTCCTCCGCCGTTTTTTGGGCAGCCGGCAGGAGTCACCCGTTCCCTGCTCCTCCCCATTCCATCATGGATGGCAGCAGTCTCCGGACCCCTGGCGAACGGCACCGACTCCTCTGCTCCCTCACGGACGGCAGCCGCCCTACTACATCATGGGCGGCCAGCAGCGAGTTCGCCCATCCCCGGCAACTCACTCCAGCCCACCGCCTCGAGCGTCCATGGTGGCACACTTCCTCGCCCTCCTTGATGGCACCGCGGGTTCACCACGGCGAGGGATCTTCAGCAGCATGTCCCTCCTTCTCCGAGGCTTCAGCACCACTGTAACGCATTAAAACTTCATATTCATGGGAAGGAGGCGGGAACCGGCGGACAATCAAATAAGACTTTAATAACAAAATAAAGACAAAACAACACGGCAGCCCCTCACGGCCGACAAACAAAATCAAAAATCAAAAAAATCAAAACACAAACTAAAATCCAGGCCTGGTCCTCTCTCGTCCTTCACTGTCGCCGCTCCTGTTATGTCTCCTCCGTGGGACTTGAGACCGGTGGGTCGAGCAGGTGTTGCTCATTTCCAATCACTCCATGTGATAATTAGTCAACTAATGTGTAAAATGAAAAACTACTTGTCGACCAGAAAAATAAATCCTTGGTCAAGGGCAACCCTACTGTTATTTTAGGTAAGCGATTTGCACTGAGACATATAATGAAAAAGGTAAGTAGAGCAAACCTTTTAAAAATCTGAGCCTAGTGGAAAAGGAGAAGAAGAGAGGAGCTCAGGTTGGATGAGGATAGATGTTTATTAGATGTTTTATTAAATATTATTACTAGTTATTTTTATGTTTTTATTTAATAATAATCACTAAAAAAAAATATATATATTTTTTATAGTGACTAAATGGGTCACCCCGCCCCCCCCCCAAAAAAAAACATAACCAAACACACTTGAACAAGCTAACATGATCTTCAGAATTACTAGTTAATTATAGGCAGATGAGTGTGATCAGGGTTAAAACTAAACTTTGCATGATAGTGGCCCTCCTGGAGCAGGATTGAAACAGTCTAACCCTCTCTTAGCAACTGCATGACATTGCACTGTGAACACACACTAGCAACTTGGTGGCATTATCTTGCCAACCACCTACAATACCCATTTGATTTTTCTGAGAAAACAAAAACTTTAGTTTGTTTTTTCTGAAAAATGTAAAAAATCTAGTTTATTGTCACTGAAGTTAATCTGTGACGCACTGCTTTTCGTACAATATTTGACGGTATTTCCCTGTTTCATGGCAGGTGATAAATCTGTCCCACCTAAGCTTGAGCCATCTGTTTCTGTGCCACCCTTCATCAATGCGGGACGTCACTCTGAGCCACCCAAACTGAAACCCATTGAACCCGGTCCCGACAAAAACTGGCACCACCAGGATGGAATTTCAAAGCCACTCAATGGACAGTCCCATCTACAGTTAGAGGACAGTGATGTCAGTGTATTAGCTACATCAACTCTAGCCGAGCCATCAAGCCCAGTAAACCAACGGACGTCTGTGCTTTTCCGCAAAACAAAAAGCACAAGCCCTCATAAACTCATGAGAGGGGATGAAACTCCAAAGGGGAGTTCTCAGCTAGGCACAAAAACATTCTTGGCAGTCGTCATACCACGCCTAGAGACATTGCTTCACACTAGGAAGAGACCACGGAGTACCAGTAGAGAAAGTGTTAAGGACGAGCCCCTCATCAAACGCCTGGACACAGGTAGAAACTGCAGGAAAACAAACAAAAATGCAAGACAGATACACTATGATTGATTATATATGTGACCCTGGACCACAAAACCAGTCTTAAGTGTTAATTTTTCAAAATCGTGAATTATACATCATCTTTCCGTGGATGTATGATTTGTTAGGATAGGACAATATTTGGCCAATATATAACTATTTTAAAAATCGAAATACTGAGAGCATTGCCTTTAAAGTTGTCCAAATGAAGTTCTTAGCAATGCATATTACTAATCAAAAATGTACTTTTGAAATATTTACGGTATTTTTTTTTTGGCATTTTGAAAGAGTTTTGATTTGATTACCATGACAAACAACGCAAGTTATTTGGTCTTGTGCAGTGCTCGCCATCTCCTCGTTAGATGCACCTTTAATAAAAGCATTTATATGCATTATGATTAAAATAAAAGCATTTTTGTTTTCAATATGTTTTATTTCGTTGAGTACTAATTTAAAGCTTTCTATAGATGTATTTATCATGTCTGTGAGCCATGTATTTGCTGAGTTTTGGTTCATTTTTGTGAAGCGCTCCTATTCAACACCATGTGGAAGAAAGCTTACAAATTATGTTTGTTTTATTTATTTTATAAAAGCATTTTTTGTTGATATTGTGAATGAACAAAAATAAAATTAGACCTTTTACAGTTATGAATTACTCTTACCTTATGAGCAAAAATGACAGCGTATCCACAAAAAAACATACAAGTGATCTCTGGCACCTCCAAGTCCTGCAAAAGCACGCATAGCTTCCACTCTCTGCACAAACTATTGGATATAGTGCTCATTTATCTATGTTAAATGTTTAAACATTGTTATATGCTTGAACAGTTTTAGTATATCTATAGACACGGGCATGGGCCTGAGCATGACTCTTAATACTAATTATTTTTGGCATATACAATTGTTTTAGCTATTTAAAAAAAAATAGACTCCAGCAACTTAAGAATGGTTTTATGGACCAGGGTCACAAATGCATTTTAATAATAAATGCATTTTTTTTTGACAGGTCAAAGTGCATTTAAGGCTTTTTAGAATAAGGTTACTAGAATTGCATCATGGGAAAGTGTAATATATGGTGATTTCCTCAGTCAAAAAATAGTCATGCATGTCAGTAGTAGACATGTGCTGTGTGATTTGTCATGTAAACAACCTGTCTGCTATTAAAGTCTCTTTGCTTGCTTGAACTACTTCACTTTGTGAGTTTCTTTATTAATTTCAACATTAGTTTCATTAGATTAAATGGGAATGATTTCTCTTTTTCTCTTTTCCTTGTGTCTTTCAGGGCTGTCAAATGGTTTTGATCTGGAGCCGGAGAAAGAATTGGATTCTAGCAGGCAGTTGGAGGCTAGGTACAGGTGCGCATCTGAATCCAGCATGTCCTCCAGCAGCAGGTGGGTAGTTGACAAGTACTTTTGAAAGGATGCAATGTACAGTCGTGTGACATGCTGTATTCCATCAAAAATTATTTTCAACAGCATTTCATCTCTCGCATGGAATATTACAATTATGTGAAGACTAATTAAATTATGTCTAAAAAGCTGCATCATTTTTGTGAATTTTTAATTGCTATTGTGATTACCAAAAATAAATACATACAGGTTTTCTTTGTTTGTTTTTAGGGCTATTCAGTATGTGCAATAAATATGCCTATGAAACCCTTATTTAACACCTTTTGACATCCTCACTAAAATGCTATAGTGGATTTTTTATGTAGTGGATATATAGTAGATCATGCCGGATATGCAGCCAATGAGCTTACTGCCTTGCATTTATATGGCTTGCTAGCATTCACTTGAGATTCTTGCAGCATGCTTTCAGAGATTTTCCAAAACTTAACAGTTAGATAAGTAAATGGTCTTCACTCTGATTTTTTGTGCATTATTGCATTAATCAGATTTACATATTTAAACTAGAAAATATAAGTTGTAAAGCTAATGTGGTTATTCATGAGAGGAGTAAATATTAAGCATGTCTTGTACATGTAAAAGCAGTAGAATTAGCAGCAAGCAGATGTTATATTTAGTGTGTGAGAATACAACGTCAAGCGTAGTGGATTTTATAACAGTAAAGGACATGGGGGAATACCTTATTTGACTGAAATCTCCAGTGCTTTAGAATATCTTCTGTGGGCATTCACTTCTAAATCAACCACGAATTGATCGCTTTCAACTGCACACTTCACTAGTGGGGTCGGTTTGCAGTTGGCATTTCACAGTTGTTCACAGTCTGTAATCATGGTGAACCAGGATAGCTGTCTTTCATACACCTCATATTGTCAAAAGCCTTACCCTTTATAACCATAAGAACATAATGAGCAACGGAAAACAATATACCGTATTTTTCAGACTATAAGTCGCACCTGAGTATAAATCGCATCAGTCCAAAAATACGTCATGATGAGGAAAAAAACATATAAGTCGCACTGGACTATAAGTCGCATTTATTTAGAACCAAGAAAAAACATTACCGTCTACAGCTGCAAGAGGGCGCTCTATGTCTTCAGTGTAGACTACAGAAGCACTGAGCAGTATAGAGCGCCCTCTCGTGGCTGACGGTAATGTTTTCTCTTGGTTCTAAATAAATGCGACTTATAGTCCAGTGCGACTTATATATGTTTTTTTCCTCATCATGACGTATTTTTGGATTGATGCGACTTATACTCAGGTGCGACTTTTAGTCTGAAAAATACGGTATATTGTTTTCTCTTGGTTCATTTCTCTCAGTTCATGTCAAGTTAATTTTGATAAATAAATCGCACCTGACTATAAGTTGCAGGACCAGCCAAACTATGAAAAAAGTGCGACTTACAGTCCGGAAAATACGGTACCTGCTCATATGTGTACTCGTGCCGATTGCAATGCACTTCAGAAGAGGGAGTGCTCACTCTTAAAGGGTATGGCACTTATAATATGACAAAATGAATTGAATTTGAATTTTGGCAAATTTGAATTATTGACAAGTGTAGGGATGTTCATTTTGGTTATTTTTCCTAACCGATTATTAACCGTTAACAGACAATATTATTTCAAATTAGAATTGAATTAAATTATAGAGGATAAGTGTGTGTGTTTATATATATATATATATATGTGTTTATATATATATGTGTATATATATATATATATATATATATATATATATATATATATATATATATATATATATATATATATATATAAATATAAATATAAATTAGGGATGGGACAATATGCTTAAACTCACGATACGATGCACCTCGATATGCCAGGGTCACGATATGATACATCACGATACGATATCAAAAAAGAAAAAAAAAAGAAGAAAATATTACTGTATAACAACAACTTATTTATTTTTGTTTCAGCTGCACACAGGGAAACACAAGGCCTAACTGGCCAAACACAAACAAGAACACTCCCTTAGTGCTGCTCTAATCCTAGGTTAAGTTATCTCAGGACTGGTTCTTCTTCAAAAAAACTAACATATCAACATGTTCTGGTGTAATCAGTGATCTTTGAGCAGACACAATGTCTCCTGCTGTGGAAAAAACACGCTCACTGGGCACTGACGTAGCAGGAATGCAAAGGTAGGCTTTGGCCAGGGGGGCAAGTATGGGGTAAGCATATGCATTAACTTTCCACCACTCAAGTGGACTACTGTACAGTGGGATAGGAATCCCATTTCTGTAGGAGTGTATCTCCATTTCAATCCCTCTGCTGGACTGCACTGTCTCAACAACAGTAGTGTAGGAGCTCCCAAGGAGATCTTCTAACGCTGTCTTTTTTGGTGGGGGAGGCTGTGTCACGTCCTGCATCTGACTTTCTCCTTCCACTGGCTCTTCCTAGCTCTGCTCTGCTCCCTGTGCTGTCTCAACCATGGCCCTGCCCTGCTCTGCTGCTTCCCCTGATGTTGAAGCACTGGCCCTAGAGTGGTTCTTTCATCTATGTCACTGGTCTGAAAAAAATAAAATAAAACTAGCTCAAACATTTCTGTCTTTCAATCCTTCACTCCCTCCCTCTCTCACAGACACACGCACACAGAGACTCTCTCTCTCTCTCTCTCTCATCGACTAATAAAAAAACAAAAAAACAATATGAGAAATAAGTTTTCGTGCTCTGGCCTACACATACAGAGTTACACACACGTGCAGGGCACCTCATTTTATTTTTTCAATAAAAGTTAGCCTACCTGGTTGCGCTGCTCATGAAGTGCTGAAGCTTTTTCACATATTCGGGCATAGACGGACTCGCGTTGTTCATCATTCAGATGGGACAGGCTTCGGAATCGTGGGTCAGGCACAGTGCACTCCTGCAGCATGTCATTACAGTCCCCAGAGTACCGGTCCGAGATGTCGAGTAGAACGACGCTTTTCATGTTGGCGATGGTCTGTGTGTCATTTTCGTCTGGTGACATGCTTTGCTCGATCATGAACTTCAGTGGGATTATCAGTGAAACAGTGGGCTCTTTTTCATCACAGACAACTGTTGTGGCTGTCTTCAGTGGCTTAAGCAGTTTCACTATGTCCTCGACATCTGATATATCACTGTTATGCAGAGTGTCAATTTCTCTCGCATTCCTTCGGATTCCCGGGCAGCTCAGCGCAGCTAAGACAGCTGCTTGTTGCTCCAGATAGCGCGCCAGCATGTCATATGTGCTATTCCACCTGGTTTGGATATCGGTGATAAGTTTATGCCGAGGCAGCTCTAACTGGGTTTGCTTGTTGGTCAGGGCGGCGGTGGCCCTGGTGCTCTTGTGAAAGAATGTAGTTATTCTTCGCACACTACCAAGAAGGCGCGTGATGCGGGATACAGCCAAGCCTCGCTTACTGGCCAGATTCTAAGCACTTGATGTGAGGGTGGAGAGAGCCTGCCACCATAGACTGTATGTCTGCCCCATATACATACACACATATAATACACTAAATTATTTATATACTACGCAAATCATGCAGCAGTGCCATTTATCTTTATTTCGCGATCCATTGCGCTTTGATGTAAACAAGCACACATGGGAGAACACATGACAGACACGCTGAATGAAAGAACTTTCACTCTCTGACAGCAGATGGCGCTAAACTGCAGAAAATGTCCTTACCCTGGAAACCCCATAAATACAGCAGCTGCACTAATTTCTAAAACATATTTAAATAAATCGAAATAGCCATTCAGATTTATGTATTTGCTATAATGTTCATCACAGTGCCAAATACTTAAGTATTAAGACTGAAAGGGTTAGTTCACTGAAAAATTTAAATTATGTCATTACCCTCATGCCGTTCCAAGCCCGTAAGACCTCCATTCATCTTCGGGACACAGTTTAAGATATTTTAGATTTAGTCCGAGAGCTCTCAGTCCCTCCATTGAAACTGTGTGCATGGTATACTGTCCATGTCCAGAAAGGTAAGAAAAACATAATCAAAGTAGTCCATGTGACATCAGAGGGTCAGTTAGAATTTTTTGAAAAATTGAAAATAAATTTTGGTCCAAAAATAGCAAAAACTACGACTTTATTCAGCATTGTCTTCTCTTCCGTGTCTGTTGTGAGAGAGTTCAAAACAACAATCTAGTGATATCCGGTTCACGAATGAATCATTTGATGTAACCAGATCTTTTTGTACCAGTTCACCAAATCAAACTGAATCGTTTAAACCGGTTCACATCTCCAATGAGCATTAATCCGCAAATGACATAAGCTGTTAACTTTTTTAATGTGGCTGACACTCCCTGAGTTAAAACAAACCAATATCCCGGAGTAATTAATGTACTCGAACAGTACACTGACTGAACTGCTGTTAAGAGAGAACTGAAGATGAACACCGAGCCGAGCCAGATAACGAACAAAACATTGACTCGTTCTATGCTCATCTCTTCATAATGGAATCAGACAGTGAAGAGGTCGCAGTTGGGGTTAATGTCAACTCTTACGATGGGCCATTGCCATATAATTTATGAGCCGCCTAGGTGAGAGAGGGGTCAGGCAGAGTTAAGGGGAAGGGTAAATGGACAGAGGAGAGAGAGTTGTGGTGTGAGGAGAATATGTCTCCACAGGCTATAGCTAAGTGTGGCTAACATTCTACGTTGTCTCCATGTTTATCACATTGCAGTATCTTTAAGAAATCATATTTAGCAATATTGCTGTCGACTTTGTTGTTTTTCAAGTGATTTTAAATGAATGCTGTAGGCTGTAGGCTATAGCTTACGTCTGTGACGGTCAGCTAGTCTGGACAGGGATGCAAATGTTGTGCTTTTCTGCACAACATAGTTTATAGTGAAATTTTGTAGAAATCGCTAGCTGATTTTTAATCAGTAACTGCTTTCAGACCTAGGTGTCCGCATGTTCTGCTTCTGCAGATGTCAAGCGTTTGGGCCGTATATCTGAAGAACATAACCAGCCAGCTGGAATTCTGAACTTAGCCAGCTGCTATACTACTCCCCTCTTAGTATTTCCGATGGTCATTATGTAAATGTACAATATAACAATATAAACAGACGTTACTGCGCGTGCCCGTATTGTGGACCTAACTTAACTTCCGGTAGACTTCCAAATAGAATAAATAACAGCAGCCAAGTCCCTCTAGAGTAGATATTTTTGATAACAAACAAAATATGTTTGCTGCGTGGATCAGGCGGACTTAATGAATATGCAAATTCATTATTTGCCTGCAGGAGATGTTTTAAAGCATAGACATAAAGCGCGAGAAATAGAGGTTTCCCCAGTAACAGCTGTAAACGAAGCAGAGCTACGCTCACACGCTGCTTTATCAGGCATATAACATGCAAGTCCTCCTCCAGAAATACAGCGATATAAAAACACCTGTGACTCGCTTTGATATTTAAACATATAAATGTAAGGAATTATTATTAATAAAAGTGCAGTACGTAACGTTACTCATGTTTATTCAAAGAAGCCTTTTTGAAAATCGATCAGTTTTAAAATTGTGGCGAGTCTCCAAAAATAAAATAAATGTATGGGAAACACATCCCACAGTACAACCACCTGAGCCCAACTTCAGTCTACTCATCACCTTAACTTTAACTGTGTTTGTAGAAGGCAAGGCACTGCAGCCAACAGACCGGAAGTTAACTTAGGTCCAGGCGCGTGGGCCCGATGAAACAGTCTATAGTCTTTGTGATTTGATTTCGATTAATCGTGCAGCCCTACTGTCAAAGAATGTCAGAGACAAGATTGTAGATCTGCACAGGGTTTGAATGGGCTACAAGACCATCAGCAAGAAGCTTGGTGAGAAGGAGATAACTGTTGGTGTGATTAATTCAGAAATGGAACAAATACAAAACAACCATCAATTAGCCTTTATCTAGAGCTTCACACAAGATATTGACTCATGGGGTAAGGATGATCATGAGAAAGGTGAGGGATCAGCCCCGAACTACATGGGAGGAGCTTTTTAATGATCTTAAGGTAGTGGGGACCACACTCACCAAGCAAACCATTGGTAACATACTAAGCCAAAATGGACTATAATCCTGCAGCGCCCGGAGGGTCCCACTCCTAAAGAAGACACATGTACAAGCCGTTTAAAGTTTGCCAAAGAAAATCTAAATGATTCAGAGAAGGTTTGGGAGAAAGTGCTGTGGTCAGATAAGGCCAAAATTGAGCTCTTTGGCATTAACTTGACTCGCCGTGTTTGGAGGGAGAGAAATGCTGAATATGCTTAATTTCTTTGTAAGTGGGCAAACTTAGAAAATCAGCAGGGGATCAAATAAATATTTTCCCCACTGTATCACTTTATTCATCCCTTAAGAATCAAATCCATGGCTTAGGCATTTCTAGCACCATGCTTGGTGAGCTGCAGGAACACACATTGCATCCCCAAGTACTCGAGCACTCTGCTAATTTATGATTTATCTGTCAAGTGCTTGAGTATTCAACATGAACATCCCTGTAACGCTGTACAATTCCTGTTTTCACGGGCATCCCACACCACACCATCATGTTTTCTTGTCTGTCTTTAGTAATGCAGTTAATCTACCAAAGTGTGGAAAGGGGAAACCAGCCCTCATCCGGAGGAACACAGTGGAGGACAAGAATGAGATTATTGCTTGCATCGAGAGTAGAAACTTCGCCAAAGCTGCTAGAATAGCTGCTGGTAGGTATCCACATCTGTAAACTTAACTGAATTGTAATTTGATCTCAGTTTGACAGTGAGTCAAACCTCAGTGGCTTGGATATTTTTTAAGACAGATCTTGCTGCTCTGTATTACAGTGTAAACAAATAAGGCTATCATATGTTTTTTCTTATCCTTAACAAAGTTTTGATTATAATTGAAAGATATAGCCACAGTTTGTTCGGTGAACCACTGAACCACAGATACCACCTGTATTGTTCAAGCTCTTGTTCTGTCCAGGCTGGACTATAGCAATGCTCTCTTGGCAGGTCTTCCAGCCAGTTCTATCAAACCTTTACAATTAATCTAGAATGTGGCAGCAAGATTAATTTTTAATTAACCGAAAAGAATACACGTCACATCTATGTTTATGTTGACCTATGTTGACCCTCTAACTTTAGCACTCACTATTCTAATTCTATTCTTAAAAAATCTAACTACCTTTCTAATCTTTTTGTATTCGGTTTTCTTTTTATTTATTATACAATTATATAAAAAAGACCTCTAACACTAGCTTGCTCTATTATTATTTTTTAATCTATCTGTTTTCTTTTTATTTATTATATTATTTAAAAGCCCTTGCTACGTTTACTGCATTTAAGCTAACAGACTTGTTATAGCATTTATATATCATTGCCATTTTGTTGTTTTTGATTGCTTCCAATGTCCTTATTTGTAAGTCGCGTTGGATAAAAGTGTCTAAATGACAAAATGTAAATGTATTGAAAACGTACTGACCTGTTACTTAAGTACAGAACTGTAATTCTTTTGTATTTATATCCTATTTTCCACACACTATATATATATATATATATATATATATATATATATATATATAAAGATACCTGAATTGCCTATTTTTTTATTATTATTTGCTGCATCACTGTAGACATAGTATAAACACTATATTGTATGTCTGCACCATCATAACATGTTTGTTGATATTCCTGCTTTTATAGAAGTTGGCAACAGCAGTATTTGGATGCCTGCTAGTGCTGCTACAGTTCTGGAACCTCTCAAACTAGTTTGGGCTAAATGTAGTGGATACCCCTCCTACCCTGCCCTGGTGAGTATGCATGTGTTTAATAGCTATTTCTACCTATTTCTTTCCGTTATTTATATTCTCAAAGCTTGGATCTGTCCAGTCCTGCTCATTGTGCACTACATTCCTGCATAATTGACATAATTTAAACTGTTGAGCTGATGCTAATTTGACCGAACAACTTGGTGCTTATGGCTTCAGTCTTGTGCATGAGCTATGCTTCAGTTGTCACACTTTTCGGAGTCAGCCAAAATAAAATATTTGTGATAAATCAATTTACTTGTGGAAAATATATCTTCAGCATACATTTAAAGTCAGGAAACCCAAAAAAAAAACTTTCTTGAAGAAATAATTGGTCTGTCTAAACATAATAGATGTATTTAAGTAGTCATTTAGTTTTATCCTGTTATTATATATTACCTTATAATCTGCAGTGTCTCTATAAAATAAAAATCTATATTCTCTGTCAGGGGTTCTCAAACCTCTCCGTGATTTACCCCCAGCACTGCACATTTGTATGTCTCCCTATATCTGACACACACACTTTAGGTCTTGCAGTCTCCACTAATGAGCTGATGATTTTAATCAGGTGTGATAATTGAGGGAGACATACAAAATGTGCAGGGCATGGGGTACTGCAGGACAGGTTTGAGAACCACTGCTCTATGTAGCATCTGGCTGGATTCTTTCTCATATTATTCCTATAAGTGTTGCAACATTGCAGTATGTTTTTATTTTTCAGTTTTCTATCAATAGATAATTCAATAGATACAGATCAGACCCATCTACAGAAAACTGATTTTAAAAATAAATTGTATTATTGTTTGATGCATTCTTTTCAGTACTTACAAATAATCAGTTTTGATGTGACTTGAAAACACATAGCCTACTCAACACACAAGGCCTAGCTTACTGAAAAAAAGTTCTTCTTTCAGATGAAAATAACAACAACTTGATGTCTAGGATTCAATAAAAAAGATCACCCAAAATACTTGTTTAGAGGAATTGAAAGAATACAGAAACCAATGTAAACTTGAGGGCTTTTAGCTAATAGAGCGTGCTTTTCTAAAAAAAAAAAAAAAAAAAAAAAAAAAATTAACAGTGGGAGCCAGCAGCCTGTCATGGAGAAAAAAAAATCTATGAATGCTCCACGTGAAACTTTGGCGTTCCGCCCTTTTTCTATCGTGTCTAATGATTTTGGTTGATATGCACGAGGGAGAGAGAGAAAACGAGAGAGAGAGAGAGCAAGACCGCGCTCGTGTAGTTTGAAGACCGTGAGTGCGCGAGCGCGCGTGAAACTTTGGTGTTTCGCCCTTTATCTATAGTGTTCAATGTTTTTGATTAATATGCACAAGGGAGAGAGAGAGCAAGAAGCTCTCGTGTTGTTTGAAGACTGTGAGTGCGCGCGCACAGCCGGGGCTCTCTCTCAGGCGCAGAAGTCATTCTACATCACTCCCCGATCAAATAAGGCTTTGACAGCCGCCAAAAAAAAAAAGATCAATGCGGAAAAACCCCTGGATTGGTTATATAACGTTGGACAGAATGTTGATCCGGCCATTGCATATATTCAGCGCTCATAAGGTAAACGCTCACACTTTTTCTAGAGCAATACATCACTTAGAACAGGGATGTCCTGTTCCTGGAAGGCCACTGTTCTGCAGAGTTTAGTTCCATAACCAGTGAAACACACCTAAACCAGCTAAGCAATGTCTTACCAGGCATACTAAAAACTTCCAGGTACGTGTATTGAAGTGAGTTGGAGCCAAACTTTGCAGGACAGTGGCCCTTCAGGACCAAGTGTGGACACCCCGACATAGACTATGTATTTAATAACAAGTGAAAGGTTTTTGTAAATCATGTATGACCCAAGTAATATTTATAAACAATGACAGTTATTTTACTTTTCCCAGGGTTGTCCTCATTTTCTGTTACATGTTTTTGTTTTATGAAAGATCATAGACCCTCACATGCCACGAGTGGGGTGCCAGCACAATGGAGTCTCTATTCCAATGCCCCCACTGGATGTTCTACAGATTGGAGAACAGATGCAGTACAAGTTAGAAGAGAAACTTTACCTTGTTCTCTTCTTTGACAACAAACGTAGCTGGTGAGATTTAGATGCTAATTATTGTTGTTTGCCAAGTCAATTATTGCTCATACTATTATTATTGTGCGTACTTAGGGATTTGAGCAAACCATGCTTTGAACATCTGCAGTTATCTTGTAACTTTTCCTTTTTGTACTACAGACCATGATAACCATTTAACCTTGTATTTTAATTAGGGGTGGGTGATAATTTGTTAACGATAATTATCACGATATAATTTTCCTTGATAAAACAATACGAAGAGTTCAATAAATGTTAAATTAAATGTATGCGCCAAAAGCGTAACGAAACAGCGTGATTCGTTTGAATTGCGCTACATGGACTGTTAATCCTCTTAGATCACAGTTTAAACTGCCGTACGCCACAAGAGTGACGAGCACAAATTACAAATTAAAATTTGACTAACTAGTTTAAAGCCAAAAAGAAGAAACACTGTGCAATGAGACAGAAGGCTTTTCAATTTACACCTCGCCATCATTCACCATGGATTTACTGTAGTAACACTCACTCCATCACTTACATGTATTGTGGCAGAAATTTGTGATATTCACACTGAATTTTATTACAGGAGTAATGGTATGTAATTCTAGTATGTATTTGTAATTAAGCTATAACATGTTTGCATTTATACTGAATGTTTCTAGACTACTGTTTTTCATAGTTATATTTTTACCATGGCACGGAGTTGCTATATGTGTGTTTTTAACTGTGTTTATCATGATTTAAATATATGCTACAATAGGAGACCAGTGCTTAATTAAAAAATAAAATCCTTGGTTAGAATAAATGAACCATATAAAACTGTGGTTGCTACAATTTTTCCAGATGTTACTGATTTTGATAATTAACAAAAAATTTACCTCTGCATTCTAACTTAAGCTACTATCAAATGTGCATTTCTTAGACAAAAAACGTCTGGTTTCTACAATAATGATCTGGTTTCTACAACTTTCATTTTGGAGCAAAAATCTGGCTTTAAACTCAAAAGAATTAAAGATTTGACTATTATCGTGATAATTATGGATATCGACTGTTCTGAAAAAAAGAATTACCATGATCAGTTTTTGGCACCTGCTTTTTGCAATAAGCGTAAATAGCAGCATTTTTAGTGATATGCTGTTTACACTAGGTGCAAATAGCTATAGATTTTATTTGCACTATTAAAATGTTACTACTTACTGCAAATAGTGGCTATTATCTGAACCTCAGTATTGTAGTACATTGTTAAACAGTATGCAATATTAACTTATTGCGTTTAAATTTTAATTGTAATTAAAATAAATAAATGGATGCCACCTTATTGGGACATTTAAAGCGTTCTCTAAACCTATCCTAATCCAACCCAAAACTTTATTCTTCTGTTTTCTATATTCTATATAAATGCTTTTCTGATGTGATTAGAAATTTGAAAAGGGTGAAAAAAAGTTTGCCATAAGGCGGATTTGAACCCAGGTCGATCGCGTCAAAATTAACATGTCACAGGGTTTACCATCTGCACAACTTCAGTAGTATTGACTAGCCAAGTCACACGTTAGTGGGTGGAGTTGGTGTAAATAGCTTCAGCCAACAAGGCAGGTTATTTGCACTTAGTTTAAGTAGACACTCCAAAATTTGCCAGCCCTAATAACCCTTAAAATTCCAAATTCCAGTTTTGATCGCAGCAAAAACGAGTAGTCTTATTAATATAAAATTCAAACATTAAAGACAACAAGGTCTTTCTTGCGTGTTTATCTGATGGCATTTTATCTATTCGAGTCTGTAGATTTTATTTATAATTCATCTTTAAAGGCCATTTTCTCAAAATTAGATTTTTCTACTGTGAAGGGGGAAAAAAAACCTTCAAAAATCTCAAATTCAGTAGCAATTAAATACACTTTACAGTTTTATTCCAATCTGTATTCTGAAGGTTTTATAAAGGAGTTTGTTCATATGCGTTATTTGTATATGATTTTTCTTGCCTGATTGTATACAGAATTTTGTTCATTTTATATATATATATATATATATAATATTATTATTATTATTATTATTATTATTATTGTATATGTATGTTTTTTTTTTTTTAGCTTATTTTTATTTATTTTTTTTATACTTATGGGGTGTTAAAAAGAGATATATTTTAATAACCCATGACTAATATGTCAACACAATATTACAATTATTATGAACCTGGCTTCATCCAGTGTCCAGGATTTTGTTCTAGAAATCTATGCAAATTAGTGCATCTTTAACTAAAGACAATTTACACATAACATTTGAAACAAAGATTTAATACAGAAAATGTTTGCATTTCTTAATTTTTTCAATAAACTAGGGAGGTATAGTGATCTCTATTATTATATCTTTTCTATTCATTTATTTGATTGTATATATGTGTGTGTGTGTGTGTGTTTTACCTTGTCCAGGCAGTGGCTTCCTAAATCCAAGATGGTTTCTCTCGGTATTGACAAAACCATCGACAAGATTAAAATGATGGAGGGCCGCACATCAGCCATCCGCAAGGCTGTTCAGACTGCCTTTAACCGTGCCATGAACCATCTGAATCGAGTCAAAGATGAACCTATTAGTGACCTTAGTGATGTTGACTAAGACTGGCAAATGCAGACACATTTCAAAGCCTTACTAAGCACCATTCCTGACTGGCACCTGCTGTGTGACTCCTGTATTTTGTTTTACTCCATACCTGCCACTTCTGTCTCTTTTGCACAGAAGTCTCTAATCAGTTCTGTAAATAATGCCACTAACTTATTATTCAGGTTTACTGTAATGGGTACTGTACATACATTTTTTATTTTCCTGAATTATTCCCAGCATAATAATTCATTGATGCTGGAAAAAAATAACAAAATAAATTGTGTAAAACTAAAGTAAAAGAATACTGTAATCAGGGCTGGAACATGATGTAAGAGTACTTGCTTTTTTGTGTTTAAATTATTGAAGTTTGTACACAGGCTTTTATTTGGCTTTGTTTTTTGTAACTTAATGTTTTTACAACAATTTTTACATATTTTTATGTATTTATATAATTAAATATATAACTTTGTCTTTGCATATTAGTAAGTCATGTTGTTATGAAAACCACAAGTGTGTTATTTTGATATTCTAATGAAACTTAAAAAAAAGAACAAAAAATGCTACCCAGACTTTTGTTTGTGTTGAGTGAATGGTTTTGTTTGAACAATTTTTTATGTTTTTATTTGTATGTGGAAACTCCATAATGGCTGTAGGATACTGTTTTTGTACTGGTGTTCATTAATTGTGTTGGATGTTTATTCACTGGGAAAAGGATAAAAAAAAAAAAAAAAGGTTTTACATGACTTAAGAGTATTCTTGGATGTTTACATCGACTTCCTTAATTTAGTTTTCCACTTGGTTATAGTGGGAAGATTTTGGAATACTTTTTAAACTGTATGTCAGTTGTTTTAGTTGGTATTACATCTGTTGATCAAATTGTCCTTTTTTATTTTTATTTTTTATAAATTCATAAATCAGCTAGTTATGTCTTGAGTTTATTACAACAATTACTCTATATTAATATGTATTGTATAGTACATATGATTTGCATGGCACTTAAAGGCATCTTTAAGTAAATATTTTAACTTGTAATTAGTGTAAAGTGTGGAAAAGAAATAGAAGCTGATTTTTAACAGAAACAGATTTGGAAACAACAGAATTTTTCGATTTGAGTGTTCACATCTCTCTCTCTCTCTCTCTCTCTCTCTCTCTCTCTCTCTCTCTCTCTCTCTCTCTCTCTCTCTCCCTCTCTCTCCCCCTCTGTGTGTGTGTGTGTGTCATGTTAATCAGATTTATCACTTTATAGGTGATTTCATTTACTCTATTTTAACTCAAAATGCTTTTAAATGTAACCCATTGTAGAATAGCTTCTGTCTCTTTATAAGTAAATAGAATATTCATGTCAGACAATCCAAAGTAATAAACAGCATTGAAAGTTCGGACTAGGGCCGGGGTGTCCTGGGATTTTAATATAGTGCTCATAGGCTATATGCTCTACAGCAGGGACTGGCAATTTTGAATTTTTCTCCTTTATACCTTAAAGGCCAGATTACTAATCCATGTTCACACACCTTTTACATTGTCTTACTCAATTTCCTTTTAATTGAAGGAAATTAAAGTATGTTATTTGTTTTTAAAGATAAAACTTGTTCAGTTATTGTTATTAACTATAAAACTTGTGCAGTTAAGATAATTCAGAAGGAAACTTTGTTGTCAGTTGACAGAAATATCACCACAACAAATAAAAATCTCAATTTCATTGTAAATTTGCAACAAACAAAGGTCCTATTATTTTTTTTTTATTATTATTATTAAAGAACATTCTCAAAACATCATGAGAGGACCGTTAAAAAGGGCCTATTAAAAAGAAATAAATTGTTATTCCAAATGGTACCATAAAATAACCGCGTTACTGCAGGATTTTTTTTCATTAAATTTAAGAGCTTTAAATACCTTTTAAGCCCTGCACTTTATATTTCAGCCTTTAAACAATTTCTAAGAAAAGGGAAGAGTCCAAAGTATCAATTATTATATTAATTAAAACAATTGGGATAATATTAGTCAATGATTATATTTAATTGCATAAATATATCTTAGTGTCTTAATTGTTTAGATTTTTTATAATGCATTAGCTTTTTGTCGATCCACTGGTTAACATAAAATATATATATATATATATATATATATATATATATATATATATATATATACACACACACACACACACACACATATATATATATATATATATACATATATACACATATGTAGCGAAAATAGCAGACGGACTTGTTGAAAAATTCAATTGACTCGTTCTCTGCCGGCAAGTTTCACTTTCGGAATTGCAGAAATATAGCAGTTTCCCCGGTAACCGCAGCACACCTGACTTTGAAACGTGCAGCGCTCAAGATTATTCAGTGAAATCATAGCATTGAAGTTTAATCTACACACTTATCTATATTTACATTTTTGTCTTTCTGTCCCCAAATTTAAGACCTCTAATAATTATGACGTTGTATCATTTTAGAGTTTATATGAACATAGTTAAGTGCAAACATTTATGTAAAAAAAAAAGTTTTTTTACCTTTGAAATTTGAGGCAAGTGCAACTCTGACGTCCCCGTTGTTTGTGCTGTAGTGTTGTGATGACGATTTAAATAACAGATTTCAGAACACTCCAAACATATAAGCATCCCCTTGAACTTGGTAAAAAGATAATCTGTTTACCATCTTGACTGGACAATGCAGTTTTCATGGTCAGTTTTTCATTTATTATTTGCTAATATTAGTGAATGTTTACATTATAGTGCATATCCTACTATACTGAAAATTATACGGAGAGCGTCTGGAAACTAGCGACCTCTCCTGGTTGGAGATAGTATTCAACTGAAAACAATCTTTTTTTTTTTTTTTTTTTTGCATTGCTAAGAACATACACAATCAATGCCAGAGGTAAATACAATGACACAATTAGACAGTTTTTACGGGCTTTGGAGTTGCTGGATGTAAGAAGATTGTCCAGATAGGATTTAAGTTGCTTATGAAAATTTTAAAGTAAGGCTTAACACCCTGAAATGTACATTTATGTAAGAAAAAAATTAGCTAGAAAAAGAAACAAATTTATCAAGAAATATTGGTCCTTTGCATCTTTATCACAATTGTGCTGACAACATAAAACATCCTGAGTAATAAAGAAAAAAAATTGTGCATTCACAATTATAGAAATCCTTCCAGAACAGACTAGTATACGAGAATTGCCAGAAGAGATGAGAAATAGATTTGTCTTCATCACAACAAAAATAACATAAAGAGTAAATATCAGGAAACATTCTTTTTAAGTAAAGCTTTACAGGATAAAAAAGATAAAGTAATTTGCAGGACATATCCTTGACCTTATTGGTTATTAAATATTTTGAAAACAAAGACCACACTTTATTCCGTGGAATGTTAATAAACTGGCCATTTGAGTAGGACAAAATGTACAGGATAGAAGCCTAATATATAATATATATGTGTGTGTGTGTTATGAGAGCCCAGGTTGCTCTTATAGTGGCCTTCAGCTCTTCTCTTCTGGTCTGGCATATTGCATCTTCCTCTGCACAATACCCCATAGATTTTCTATGAGGTTAAGGTCAGGCGAGTTTGCTGGCCAATTAAGAACAGGGATACCATGGTCCTTAAACCAGATACTGGAAGCTTTGGCACTGTGTGCTGGGGCCAAGTCCTGTTGGAAAATGAAATCTGCATCTCCATAAAGTTGGTCAACAGCATGAAGAGCATGAAGTGCTCTAAAACGTCCTGTTATACGGCTGTGATGACCTTGGACCTCAGAAAACACAGTGGACCAACACCAGCAGATGACATGGCAACGCAAACCATCACTGACTGTGGAAACTTTACACTGGACCTCAAGAAATGTGGATTGTGTGCCTCTCCTCTCTTCCTCCAGACTCTGAGATCCTGATATCCAAAGGAAATACTAAATTTACTTTCTTTAGAGGACATAACTTTGGACTACTCAGCAGCAGTCCAGTCCTTTTTGAAGCGAGAGGCTTCTGACGCTGTCTGTTGTTCAATAGTGGCTTGACACAAGGAATCAGACATCTGAAACCCATGTCTTGCATATGTCTTTGTGGAGTGGTTCTTGAAGAACTGACTCCAGCTGCAGTCCACTCTTTGTGAATCTCCCCCACATTTTTGAATGGGTTTTGTTTGACAATCCTCTCCAGGGTGCGGTTATCCCTATTGCTTGTACACTTTTTTCTATCACATCTTTTCCTTCCCTTCGCTTCTCTATCAATGTGCTTGGACACAGATAGTGATGTGACATTTGAACCGATATGGAGCCAAAAGAGTATCAATCAAGATAAATGCACATACTACATTCACATATGCACACACAGGATTCATACATGCACACACATGATTCATAAATACACACACAGGATACACAAATGTGCACAACATTTAGAAATGCAGACACAAAATTTAAAAAGTACAGAAAATTCACAAATGCATACAAAATTCAGAAGTGCACACAAAATTCAGAAATACACACACAATTCAGAAATGCAAACAACATTTACAAATGCACTCAAGATTCACAAATGCACAGAACAAGATTCACAAATGTATTTCTGATGCACACACACATATATCTTGATTTACAAACTGGCTTATAAGTAAACAATCCCCCACGTGGGGTGCATTCTTGTGATTGGCTCAAACAAGGGAGATATCTGATTGGTTGCAGATCATTCCCTGTTTAAAAAAAGTTATTTGTGTGTCGAGCCAAGTAAGAGGAGTCTCAAAATTCACACACAAATGCAGTGAAGTTCACAGACCGCAAGCAGTTTGTAAATCAATATATATGTGTGTGTGCATCAGAAATACATTTCTGAATCCTGTCCTGTGCATTTGTGAATCTTGAGTGCATTTGTAAATGTTGTTTGCATTTCTGAATTGTGTGTGTATTTCTGGATATTGTGTGCATTTCTGAATTTTATATGCATTTGTGAATCTTCTGTGCTTTTTAAATTTTGTGTGTGCATTTGTGAATTGTGTGCGCATTTGTGTATTTATAAATTATGTGTGTGCATGTATGAATCCTATGTGTGCATATGTGAATGTAGTGTGTGCATTTATTACTGATACTCTTTTGGCTCCATAAACCGAGGCGTCGGAGCTTGTGTCAAGAAAAAAGGGGCGTGCCAGATGAAGCCGTGATTCAAGGCTTGTGTTGTTGACATGGAAATCACGTGACTGATCAATAAATCAATCACCTTTATTTATATAGTGCTTTAAACAAAATACATTGCGCCAAAGCACTGAACAACATTCATTTGGAAAACAGTGTCTCAATAATGCAAAATGATAGTTCAAGGCAGTTCATCATTGAATTCAGTTATGTCATCTCTGTTCAGTTGAAATAGTGTCTGTTTTAATTAGCAATCAAGTCAATGATATCGCTGTAGATGAAGTGACCCCAACTAAGCAAGCCAGAGGCGACAGCGGCAAGGAACCGAAACTCCATCGGTGACAGAATGGAGAAAAAAACCTTGGGAGAAACCAGGCTCAGTTGGGGGGCCAGTTCTCCTCTGACCAGACGAAACCAGTAGTTCAATTCCAGACTGCAGCAAAGTCAGATTGTGCAGAAGAATCATCTGTTTCCTGTGGTCTTGTCCTGGTGCTCCTCTGAGACAAGGTCTTTACAGGGGATCTGTATCTGGGGCTCTAGTTGTCCTGGTCTCCGCTGTCTTTCAGGGCAGTAGAGGTCCTTTCTAGGTGCTGATCCACCATCTGGTCTGGATACGTACTGGATCCGGGTGACTGCAGTGACCCTCTGATCTGGACACAGACTGGATCTGGTGGCCACGGTGACCTCGGAACAAGAGAGAAACAGACAAATATTAGCGTAGATGCCATTCTTCTAATGATGTAGAAAGTACGGTGTTATGTGAAGTGTTCCGGTTCCAGTTTACCTAATTAATGCAGCCTAAAAATCCTTTAACGGATTTGGATATTAAAAGCATATTAGTATGTTATGTGTATGCCAGGTTAAAGAGATGGGTCTTTAATCTAGATTTAAACTGCAAGAGTGTGTCTGCCTCCCGAACAATGTTAGGTAGGTTATTCCAGAGTTTAGGCGCCAAATAGGAAAAGGATCTGCCGCCCGCAGTTGATTTTGATATTCTAGGTATTATCAAATTGCCTGAGTTTTGAGAACGTAGCGGACGTAGAGGAGTATAATGTAAAAGGAGCTCATTCAAATACTGAGGTGCTAAACCATTCAGGGCTTTATAAGTAATAAGCAATATTTTAAAATCTATACAATGTTTGAAAGGGAGCCAGTGCAGTGTGGACAGGACCGGGCTAATATGGTCATACTTCCTGGTTCTAGTAAGAACTCTTGCTGCTGCATTTTGGACTAGCTGTAGTTTGTTTACCAAGCGTGCAGAACAACCACCCAATAAAGCATTACAATAGTCTAACCTTGAAGTCATAAATGCATGGATTAACATTTCTGCATTTGACATTGAGAGCATAGGCCGTAATTTAGATATATTTTTGAGATGGAAAAATGCAGTTTTACAAATGCTAGAAACGTGGCTTTCTAAGGAAAGATTGCGATCAAGTAGCACACCTAGGTTCCTAACTGATGACGAAGAATTGACAGAGCAACCATCAAGTCTTAGACAGTGTTCTAGGTTATTACAAGTAGAGTTTTTAGGCCCTATGATTAACACCTCTGTTTTTTCTGAATTTAGCAGTAAGAAATTACTCGTCATCCAATTTTTTATATCGACTATGCATTCCATTAGTTTTTCAAATTGGTGTGTTTCACCGGGCTGCGAGGAAATATAGAGCTGCGTATCATCAGCATAACAGTGAAAGCTAACACCATGTTTCCTGATGATATCTCCCAAGGGTAACATATAAAGCGTGAACAGTAGCGGCCCTAGAACTGAGCCTTGAGGTACTCCATACTGCACTTGTGATCGATATGATACATCTTCATTCACTGCTACGAACTGATGGCGGTCATATAAGTACGATTTAAACCATGCTAATGCACTTCCACTGATGCCAACAAAGTGTTCAAGTCTATGCAAAAGAATGTTGTGGTCAATTGTGTCAAACGCAGCACTAAGATCCAATAAAACTAATAGAGAGATACACCCACGATCAGATGATAAGAGCAGATCATTTGTAACTCTAAGGAGAGCAGTTTCAGTACTATGATACGGTCTAAATCCTGACTGGAAATCCTCACATATACCATTTTTCTCTAAGAAGGAATATAATTGTGAGGATACCACCTTTTCTAGTATCTTGGACAGAAAAGGGAGATTCGAGATTGGTCTATAATTAACTAGTTCTCTGGGGTCAAGTTGTGGCTTTTTTATGAGAGGCTTAATAACAGCCAGTTTGAAGGTTTTGGGGACATATCCTAATGACAATGAGGAATTAATAATAGTCAGAAGAGGACCTATGACTTCTGGAAGCACCTCTTTTAAGAGCTTAGATGGTATAGGGTCTAACTTACATGTTGTAAGTTTAGATGATTTAACAAGTTTATACAATTCTTCCTCTCCTATAGTAGAGAATGAGTGGAACTGTTCCTCAGGGGGTCTATAGTGCACTGTCTGATGCAAAACTGTAGCTGACGGCTGAATGGTTGCAATTTTATCTCTAATAGTATCGATTTTAGAAGTAAAGTAGTTCATAAAGTCATTACTGCTGTGGTGTTGGGAAATGTCAACACTTGTTGAGGCTTTATTTTTCGTTAATTTAGCCACTGTATTGAATAAATACCTGGGGTTATGTTTGTTTTCTTCTAAAAGAGAAGAAAAGTAATCAGATCTAGCAGTTTTTAATGCTTTTCTGTAGGATGGGTTACTTTCCTGCCAAGCAATACGAAATACCTCTAGTTTTGTTTTCCTCCAACTGCGCTCCATTTTTCGGGCTGCTCTCTTTAGGGTGCGAGTATGCTCATTATACCATGGTGTCAAACTGTTTTCCTTAACCTTTCTTAAGCGTAAAGGAGCAACTGTATTTAAAGTGCTAGAAAAGAGAGAGTCCATAGTTTCTGTTACATCATCAAGTTGTTCTGAGGTTTTGGATATGCTAAGGAATTCGGATACATCAGGAAGATAACTTAAAAAGCAGTCTTTTGTGGTAGAAGTGATGGTTCTTCGATACTTGTAACAAGAAGTAGAATTTACAATTTTGGCTATATGAAGTTTACACAGAACTAAATAATGATCTGAGATATCATCACTTGGCTGAATAATTTCAACACTATCAACATCAATTCCATGTGACAGTATTAAATCTAGAGTATGATTTCGACAATGAGTAGGTCCTGAAACGTGTTGTCTAACACCAATAGAGTTCAGAATGTCTATAAATGCTGATCCCAATACATCTTTTTCATTATCGACATGGATGTTAAAATCACCAACTATTAAGACTTTATCTGCAGCCAGAACTAACTCGGATGTAAAATCACCAAACTCTTTAATAAAGTCTGTATGGTGCCCTGGTGGCCTGTATACAGTAGCCAGTACAAACATAACAGGGGATTTATCATTAACATTGGTTTCTCTGGATAATGTTATATGAAGCACCATTACTTCAAACGAGTTATACTTGAAGCCTGCCCTCTGAGAAATCCTGTAAACGTTGTTATAAATTGAAGCAACTCCTCCCCCTTTGCCTTTTAGACGCGGCTCATGTTTATAACAGTAATCTTGGGGGGTGGACTCATTTAAAATAATGTAATCATCAGGTTTTAGCCAGGTTTCTGTCAAGCAGAGCACATCTATATTATGATCAGTTATCATATTATTTACAAAAAGTGTTTTCGTAGAAATGGATCTGATATTCAATAAGCCAATCTTTATCATTTGTTTATCCATATTGCATTTGTTTTTTATTTGTTGAACCTCAATTAAATTGTTAACCTTAACTTGGTTTGGACGTTTTTTGTATTTTCTAGTTCGTGGAACAGACACAGTCTCTATAGTGTGATATCTAGGTGAAAGAGTCTCTATGTGCTGAGAATTAACTGACCTCTGTGACGGGAGGCAGCTAGCAGACGGTCGGTTTAGCCAGTCTGTCTGCTTCCTGACCTGGGCCCCAGTTAGTCAAGTATAAACACTAAGACTATGTGCCATATTTCTAGACAGAAGAGCAGCACCACCCCAGGAGGGAAGAAGACCATCTCTTTTCAACAGGTCAGGTCTGCCCCAAAAGCTCGTCCAATTGTCTATATAACCTATGTTATTCTTTGGGCACCACTTAGACATCCAGCCATTGAGTGATGACAATCTGCTATGCATCTCATCACCACTGTAAGCAGGGAGGGGACCAGAGCATATTACAGTGTCTGACATCGTGCTTGCAAGTTCACACACCTCTTTAAAGTTATTTTTAGTGATCTCCGACTGGCGAAGTCGAACATCATTAGCGCCGGCATGAATAACAATCTTACTGTATTTACGTTTAGCATTAGCCAGCACTTTTAAATTTGCCAAGATGTCAGGCGCTCTGGCTCCCGGTAAACATTTGACTATGGTGGCTGGTGTCTCTATATTCACGTTCCGTACAATAGAATCGCCAATAACTAGAGCACTTTCATCAGGTTTCTCAGTGGGTGCATCACTGAGTGGGGAGAACCTGTTTAATGTTTTGAGCGGAACAGAAGAGCGGTGTTTTGACCCACGACTACGCTGCCTCACCGTCACCCAGTTGCCCTGCTGCAGGGGATCTGCTGGAACCGGACAATGTACAGGAATCCCTGAGCTAGACGCATCCAAAGCCATATCTAGAGCCCTAACATTCTTACTGTCCTCAATTAAAGTTTGGATGCGTGTCTCTAATTCTGAAATCTTCTCTGTCAGCCTAACTGTTTCCCTGCATTTATCACATGTGAATCCCTCATCAGCGACAGAGATAGATAAACTGTACATGTGGCAAGAGGTGCAAATAACAATTGTAGGAGAAGCCATTACTCACCGTGCTTGATGAAATATTCTTACTGCGGTTGTTTGATGAACTTGTGGAAAACTGCAGCGTGAGAGAGGAGAGGAGAGGAGAAAAGAAAACGCTAATGACAAGCTAACGAGTGCTAACGCTTTGCAGGTGTACTGCAGTCACGGAAGAGTGACCGATCAAAGTTAATCTGATAAGATTGATCGGTAATATCAGAAATATGGTGTGAATTAAGTTATATTTTACAATTAAAAAAACAAACAAACAGACAGTGATAGTAAGAAAGATTATAGAGAAAAAAATATAAAATAAAAACAGCTACATGGAGCTATGATTAGCTACAGAAGGCCAACAGGAAGTAGAGAAAACACTGTCCAACAGCGACACCAACAGTAATTCTGTTATGAACTGATGACAAACGAGGCCTCGGTTTGTGTGGACATGTCATCGGTTTGGTCTGAGTGTCGGTTCCGGATAAAGGTGGTTCGAAACTCACACCACCTTGTGAGTGTTGTCAGGAGTAGATTAATCAGTTGTAGTAGAGTGAGCGAGTCAGAATTAGAGTTAGATAGTTGTGTCGTCATCGTTATTGTGTCATATATGTGTTATGGCTGTATATTATTAGATTATATCAGGTTATATTAGTTATAGTATATTGTTATTATTAATTAAAGTAGTTATATTATAATATTGTTATATTAACTAGATAAGATTTTTTGGATTGCTTTGGTTTTTTGGATTTGGACTGGACTGCTTTTTGATTTGGATTGCCCTTTTGGATTTGTATGCTTTTTGTGACCTCTTCCTTTTTCCTTGTAATGGAGCCAGCAAGAAAGAGGAAATCCTCCTCTGTCTGGGAGTTTTTTTTAAAAGGTTGGTCACAATAAGGTATGTGTATTATTATTGTTTTACGGTCTTGATCTAATAATAATACTCACTATAAGGTTGTATTATATTTAATGTCTATTCATTTATGTTTCTAGGTGAAATGATTGCTGTGCCTAAAGGAGCTGACATACAACAATAACACCTCCTCCATGCACAGGCGTTATCGAGCACTGCACGAGCATGCACAGACTACTAACAATCTTTATCAATCAAATCAATATTTATCCAAAGTGAATCTCACAAGATCTGAGGATCCACTAGTATATTGGCCTCAACATAAACATCTGTATTCTCATTTATACCAGCTGGCACTGAAATTTTTTTGTTCCCCCGCATCCTCTGTTCCATGCGAAAGGACCTTTTCCCAGGCTGGAGAGGTTCTGTCCAAAAGGAGGAATCGTCTAGCCCCAACACACTTGAACAAATTCTGTTCCTCAATAAAAAGAATGTGTGATCCTTCCTTCACCCACCCCAAACTGCAGTGTTGCAGTTTGTTCCTCTAAATCCATAGTCCCATAAGCACAACACTGCACTAAAACTAGTAACAGTTTAATGCACAAAACACACCAGAAACAATTCTTAACCTTTCCCACCTCACACTTTTCTGTTGCAATTTGCGTTATTACACTCCCTCCCCCATAAGAACTACACTCAACACAGTCTCACTTTTGTTGTTCCTACTGTCACTATCCAAACAATTTATGAATAATGAATGTGTGTGACAGTTGTCTCTGCACAAGTAAATTCAGACAGACAGAGAAACATATTTTATTTGATACCCAGGCAATGGACAAATGTCTGCTCAGGTCATTGATTCAGTATGTTTTTATTGGTCTGCTATTTCTTTGCACAGTAGCTAGGTGTCACTAGTGAGCAATAATGAATGAAGCTTCGAATAATGAACCTTTTGGTGAAGCAATGGGCTGTGAGGTCTCACAGGTTAAGGAAGCCTCATTTTGCCATCACTAGACACAGAGATCTGTGAACAGACAGCCTCTTTTGCAATGACGTTTTGTGTCTTGCCCTCCTTATGCAAGGTGTCAATGGTCGTCTTTGGGACAACTGCCAATTCAGCAGTCTTTCCCATGATCGTGTAGCCTACAGAACTAGACTGAGAGACCATTTAAAGGCTTTGCATTAAGTAGCTGATTAGAGTGTGGAACCAGGTGTCTTCAATATCGAACCTTTTCATAATCTAATTTTCTGAGATACTGAATTTGGGATTTTCCTTATAAAGTTATAAACATCAAAATTAAAAGAAATACAAATTTGAAATATATCACTCTTTGTGTAGTTAATAAATATAATATACCTATATATATATATATATATATATATTCCCAATCATTGTATCAAAAGAATGAGCAACTGAAAAATAATCTCTGAGAAGAGTTGTTACTCCGTAAGGAATGGCATCCATTACTACAGCAAACTCTCAGGTATGTTATACTTGTTCAAAACTCTGAATATGAATACAAGTGTCCATCAGCATTGATTAATTGTGAAACCAAATTAAAATGTTATTCACCAAATCTGGATAAAACAATTACTTGTTTTTTATAAAGAATATGACAATTATTCCAAATAAAGTACCAGTGAGGACTAAAATTGTTCTTATATATAAGTTGCCAGCCCAAAAGTGCTTGTTCATGAAAAAATATATAATTTAAGAGGAAATTTAGTGATGTTGTAGTGGCATAATAATAAGAAAGGGACACCTCCCCCCCTTGAAAAAACAAGATTAGGAAGAATATTCCAGAATTAAAAGGTTTTAAAATTAAAAAGTTTGTTAAGTACTGTTTTTACTAATTTAAGTAAATTAAGATTTAGATTTTTAAAGTAAAATCTAAAAAGTATAGACCACCACAATCATAATTATTAATAACCACAGACTTTTAACATGATACCTCTTATGCTTCCACAAAAATCAAGCACTCAGCTTTAGCAACAAGGGTTTGTCCTCTAAGGGATAAATCTTTTGGTAACCATTAATTTTTTTGAACCATGAATTTTCCCCAAACGAGAAAATACAAAAAAAGTCCAAACCAATTTAAGAATAACAATTTAATTGAGGTTCAACAAATAAAAAACAGATGCAATACGGATAAACAAATGATAAAGCTTGGCTTATTGAATATCAGATCCCTTTCTACGAAAGCACTTTTTGTAAATAATATGACCACTGATCATAATCTAGCTCTGTTTGACAGAAACCTGACTAAAACCTGATGACTACATTATTTTAAATGAATCTACTCCCCAAGATTACTGTTATAAACATGAGCCGCATCCAAAAGGTAAAGGGGGAGGTGTTGCTTCAATTTATAACAATGTTTTCAGGATTTTTCAGAGGGCAGGTGTGATGTGGTTCAAAGGGTGGAAGGAAAACAGGGTTGACATGACTGGAACTCGAGTTTTATTTAAACAAATAAAGAAACAAACCAAAAACCTTGCCCACTGTGTTCTCCATCACTCATTACACAACTCAGAATATAAATCTGCCCACAACTCTTGTTACACCAACTCCCATGTTGCTCCAGTTCCCCGTCAGTCTCTCTTCTCCTCCTTCCTGATTACTGGTGGTTTTTATACAGTCTCTCCACACCAGTTACTGCAACAAAACACAGGATCAATCACTCGATGGCACCACACACAGCTGCTTCAGTGCTTGGCTCTCCAGTGTTTGTACTGTTTTTGTTTGTTTTTTTCCAGCTTTTTTGTTTAACAAACACGATCAGTTTCACCAGGGATGAACTGCTGAACATTCGGCAGAACACACCACAAGATCTTTTACCGGATTTAAATTATTCAGACGTTTTACTGAACGTTGTTATCGGAGGGGCAGCGGCGCTGTGATCAGATCACAGAGACAGAACAACAACACTCAAACTTTGTTTTAATCATTCTTGAGGACTTTAATAAAGCCGATTTCTCCCATGAACTGCCAAAATACAGACAGCATGTAACATGTCCCACCAAAGACAGTAATATATTGGATCACTGTTACACCACAATAAAGGATGCATATCACTCTGTTACACAAGCAGATTTGGGATGTTCTGATCACTGTCTGGTTCATCTTATAGCGATCTAAAAGCAGATACTTAAATCTGCAAAACCTGTAGTAAAGACTAAAGATATGGACCAGCGAAACAGAGCAGGATTTACAATCTTGTTTTGAACTCACTAATTGGAGTGTTTTTGAAGCTGCTACCGCCGATCTGGACGAACTCACAGAGACTGTAACATCCTATATTAGTTTTTGTGAGGATATATGCATTCCTACCAGGACTTATTTAACATTCAACAATAAGCCATGGTTTACAGCAAAACTCAGACACCTTCGTCAGGCCAAAAAGGATGCCTACAGAAATGGGGACAGAGTCTTGTACAATCAAGCTGGAACACACTTAACAAAGAGATTAGAGCGGCTAAAAAGACCTAAGCTAAAAAGTTGGAAGACAAGTTTACTTGGTAAATGGACTGCATTTATATAGCGCTTTCAACAGACCACATGGCTTTACAAGTTGCCTCACATTCACCCATTCACACACGGTGTCAGCCATTTAAGGTGCCATCCAGTTCATCCAGCTCGGAGCCAGGGATTGAACCACCAACCTTTTGGTTTGTACATGAACCACTGAGCCACTGCCGCCCAATGACTCAAATTCAGTGCGGAGAGGACTGAGAGTCATCACAAACTACAAGACACCATCCCCCTGCACCGAGGCTAATCCACGACTTGCTAATGACCTGAATGAGTTTTATTGTAGATTTGAAACCACCAACACCCATTCTGCCCATCTCCCTGTTAATCTGTTAACACCTCCTGCAATCCCCTCTCCACACATCCTGCTTTTCAAATCTGTGAAGATGATGTGCGCCAGGTCTTCAAGAAGAACAAAAGAAGAAAAGCACCAGGCCCAGATGGCGTTACACCAGCCTGTCTGAAAATCTGTGCTGACCAGCTGGCCCCCATCTTTTCACAGATCTTCAACAGATCCCTGGAGTTGTGTGAAGTGCCTTCCTGCTTCAAACGTGCCACCATAATCCTCATTCCAAAGAAACCCAAGATAACAGGACTTAATGACTACAGACCTGTGGCTCTAATGTCTGTCGTCATTGGATTGCACTTCATCCTGCAACATCTGGACAAAACAGGGACTTATGTGAGGATCCTGTTTGTGGACTTTAGTTCAGCTTTCAACACCATCATCCCAACAGCCCTCCAGATCAAACTGACCCAGCTCTCTGTTCCTAGCTCTATCTGTCAGTGGATCACCAGCTTTCTGACATATAGGCAACAGTTAGTGATACTGGGGAAATTCATGTCAAAAAGCCACTACACCAACACTGGTGCCCCTCAGGAATGTGTTCTCTCCCCTCTGCTCTTCTCCCTGTACACCAACGACTGCACCTCTAAAGACCACTCTGTCAAGCTCCTGAAATTTGCAGACGACCTGCAGTTTAACCTGCCACAGGAGCTGCAGAAACAGTTCTACTCAGCCGTCATTGAGTCTGTCCTGTGTACTTCAATAACTGTCTGGTTTGGTTTAGCAACCAAATCAGACATCAGAAGACTACAGAGTTCGACTACTGTTCGAACTGCTGAAAGGATTATTGGTGCTCCCCTACCCACCCTTAAAGCAGGGGCGGAGCTAGGGGGTGGCCAGGGGTGGCCATGGCCACCATGAAAATAATCACGGCCACCCCAATGGCCACCCCGATCGTAATTGCGATCTATTATAAATAATAATAATAGTTTCTTAGATTTTGATCAAAATGACCTCGGTCGATCATGGCAAAACAATTACGTTCAGACTGCGAAACTATCACGACAGTTGAATCACTAGTCGCTTAACGTTACAGGCAAATGCGCAATCGTGAGAGTTTCCGTAGCACCGGTTTCTTTCCAGCATTTGTAAAAAGTCGAGGACTGAGAGAGACGAGGAGTGAAGCTTCGCTTTTGTGACTGGTTCAGCTCGTGTTTTAGCAGGTGAGTTACGCTGCTTTTTCTTCTGTGTGGGCGTATTCAAGCCTCGGGCTTCAGAATCTGAATAGAGCGTTCAGCGCGGGGGCAGAGTAACATTAGATAAAATGAAGGGAGACGTGAAAAAACGAACATCGCGTTGTTTTCATATGGGATTCTTTATCACAGAATATTTGCTTTTCGGCGGCACTTGTTTAGTTTAAAAGTAGAAGTGTCAGGCTTTCTATAGATATCTCTCTCATGTCTCTTCGTTTAGTATTCACTGAGTTACAGTTCATTTTAATGACGTGTTTGTAAATGAAGATCAGCGCAGACTAAGGCTGCAGAATAGCACACATTGTTGTTATCTTTATCTTATACGTGCACAAAGTTTTGTTGTTATTATGTCTGTATAGAAAAAAACTAGACCCTTTACAGATTCGATTGATGTATTGCTCTTATATGTACAATCAAAACTGAAAGTGTAATTTAAGTTATTTTCGGGGTTATCAGGAGAAAATGACTCATAACGCATATACGTGTTAATAGACTCCAGAGGGTTGGATAAATTATTCTCCACGCAAGTTACTGCAACAAGACATGGGTATTTATCATTAGCACTTGACCTAATTCCCACTCGTCCCCTGCCTATCTCTCTCAGTGCTGACCTTGCTGAACCACGCCCCCCTTGCCACATACCCCCACCGCCAAACTCGCTGATTCTTCTCTTCCTTCCTGATTACTGGTGGTTTTTATACAGTCTCTCCACACCTGTTACTGCAACAAGACACAGGTATTTATGATTAGCACTTGACCTACTTACCTCTCCTCCCCGCCTCTCTCTCCCACTGCTGACCTCGCTGAACCACGCCCCCCTTGCTACATACCCCCACCGCCCAACTCAGGCCGGCCTGCAGCTCCCCCCTTTATTTCTGGAGAGAAAGTCAGCTAAAGCCATCTGCACCCCCGGCCTGTGGAGTGGACCACCTTGAATTTAAAGGGCTGTAATGCTAGATACCAATGGGTGATCTGCGTGTTGGTATCCTTCATGCAGTGGAGCCACTGCAGGGGCATGTGGTCCAAACAGAGAGTGAACTCCCGCCCCAGGAGATAATAGCAGAGAGTGAGCATGTCCCATATAATTGCAAAGCATTCTTTTTCTATGGTGCTGTACATCATCTCCCTCTTCAAGAGTTTCCACCTGATGTACAGCACCGGTTGTTCCTCACCCTCTATCTCCTGGGACAGGACCGGATTTAATGCCCAATAGTTTGTGGAGAGTCTGTGACATAAACGCTGTGCCTGGATCGGTGAGAATCTCTTTTGGGATTCCCACCCAGGAGATTAGATGAAGCAGCCCATCCACTATACTTTTTGGGATATTGCTGTAGAGTGCCACTGCCTCTGGATATCGTGTTGCCTAATCCACTAGGACTAATGCAAAGTGATACTCACGTGCCAATCGCTCTAGTGCTCCGATGAGGTCCATGCCAATCCTTTCAAAGGGGACCTGCATAAGAGGGAGAGGGCAACAAAGGTGCTTTTGGGGTGGCCGGCGGATTCACCAGCTGACATCCATGACAAGACGCACATCATCTGTGCATGTTCCATGAATGCCCGGCCAGAAAAATCGGGTCATTAGACGATTAAATGTTGCTGCTTGTCCCATATGTCCGGCCATCGGATTACAGTGATCTGCCTGGAAAAGCATTTCCAGATGTCTTTTTGGTACTAACAATTGAATTGTATCTAGTTTTGACAAAGTCACTTGATACAACCTATCTTTTCAAATAGCAAAATCAGGATAGGAGAGCGGTCAAGTCAGTTGGAGAAGCTGCCCGTCAATGGCACGGAACTGGCATTTTTGAGCGTTTCATCCTGAGACTGTTCCAGGGGAAAATCATCACACTCTGTGAGGTTTCTCCTCTCAACAGTGCTTCGTTCCCCTGTCTCAGTTCCCATTGGTCCTGGCTAAGCATCTCCCACCTTTGCAACCGCCCCCTTCCCCACTGTTCTTTCCCCCAGGATACATCCACACATAAATGCCCCAATAATACACAAAAATCTGGCCAATTTGTTCCCAAAATTAGCGGATGTTTGAGGTTCAGGCTAACTGCAACCTCTACTCTATGTTTCTGTCCCCGAAATTGAATAGCCATCGACATTAAGGGGTAGTTCACCACATCCCCATGAATGCACTGAACTTTAACCATGCGGCTCTTATCCAGTGCCTCTGGCTGAATCAGGCTATGATGAATTGAGGTCTGGTTACTTCCTGGATCCACCAAAGCATGATAGTTACCCCCCTTAATACTTACAGGTATTTGGTACAGGCCAGCTTGATTGGTGGCAGCCTGTGGGGCACCTGGAACCCACCTCCATCACTGGTCACCAATCAATAAAATGACCTGAGTCCCCAAAACGCCAACAGGCCGGTCCAGGCCTCCCCGCCACCCTAGTGGCAGGAAGCGGGTCAAGGAATTGGTGTTGAGAGAGTGAAGGATCGGGAGCAGCTGCAGGGCTGACGCTGGTCAATCTCACCCCCCTGGGCGGTGCCCTCGGGGCAGCTGTGGGTTCTGCCCCTGGACCACTTCTACAAGGGTGGGGCTCGTGGAGGGTGATTTCCTCTGGACCTGGGGAAAGGGACAGGTTTGGGGAGAGAAACAGGGGAAGGGAGAGAGAGAGAGAGAGAGAGAGACAGATGGCAGGGGTTCACCGACCCCTGGGCATGCCACCATTTGGTCCTCCACAAGTTGGATGGCCTGGTTCAGCGACGTTGGGCGGGAGCACTGGACCCACTGGGCAGTCTTCCTTAGTAGCCGAGACACAAACTGCACCAGCACCACTTTGCCAATTATCAGCCATCGGTTGCGCCATCACAAAGGGTCGGTCACACTTTCCAAGGTCCAGCGACCTGAAGCGCTGGTGGTGATGTTCTGGACTCCGGCTGACCTGCTGAAGAATGGCGTGCTTGAGGTCATTGTAGACCAGGAAGTTCTGGGCTGGCAGTTGTTGTGCGGCCAACTGCGCTTCTACAGACAGCAGGGGGATGAGCTGCACTGGCCAGTCCTCTTGGGCCACCCACATGCCTCAGCGGACCTCTCAAACAGGTCTATGAAGGCCTCTGGGTCGTCCTGGGCACCCATCTTATTGAGAGGCATGTGAGTGGGCAGGGCTGGGGCAGATGGAGTTCCCCATCCAGCTCCGTAACAGCTTGCAGTCTTGCAGTCTGGGCTTGGATGAGTGCTCGGAAACGCCGTTCCTGATCATCCCTAAGGTACAGCAGTGCCTGATCTTATTCCTGGTGAAGACCAGCGAGCGATTGGATGACATCCGCAAATGGCGATCCTGGCGGGGACTGCATGACGACGCCTGCGTTCTTCTTCCTCTCCCGGGTTTCCACACCAGTGTGATGTGGTTCAAAGGGTGGAAGGAAGAAGACAGGGTTGGCTTGACTGGAACTAAATATATATTTAAACAAAGAAACAAACCAAAAAACGGCACCCACTTCACTCTCTATCACTCATTACACAACTCAGAATATAAATCTGCCCACAACTCTTGTTAAACCAACAGTCTCCCATGTGGCTCGAGTTTCCAGTCAGTCTCTCTTCTCTTCCTTCCTGATTACTGGTGGCTTTTATCCAGTCTCTCCACACCAATTACTGCAACAAAACACAGGTGTTTATCATTAGCACTTGACCTATTTACTCACCACTTGTCTCCTGCCTCTCTCTCCCGCTGCAGACCTAGCTGAATCACGCCCTCCTTGCCACAGCAGGTTTCAAGTATAATGGTGCTTCATATAACATTATCCAGAGAAACAAATGCAATTGATAAATCCCCTGTGATGTTTGAATTGGCTATTGTATACAGGCCACCAGGGCACCATACAGAGTTTATTAAAGAGTTTGGTGATTTTACATCCAAGTTAGTGCTGGCCACAGATAAAGTTTTAATTGTTGGTGATTTTAATATCCACATTCACAATGAAAAAGATGCATTGGGATCAGGATTTATAGAAATTCTGAACTCTACTAGGGTTAGACAACAGGTCTCAGGACTTACTCGCTGAAATCATACTCTAGATTTAATACTGTCACATGGAATTGATGTTGATGGTGTTGAAATTATGCAGCCAAGTGATGATATCTCAGATCATTATTTAGTTTTGTGCAAACTTCATACAGCTAAAACCGCAAATTCTACTTCTTGTTACAAGTATGGTAGAACCATCACTTATACCACAAAAGACTGCTTTGTAAGTAATCTCCGTGATTTATCCCAATTCCTTAGCATATCCAAAACACCAGAACAACTTGATGATGCAACAGAAACTGTGGACACTCTCTTTTCTAGCATTTTAAATACAGTTGCTCCTTTATGCTGACACCTTGGTATTATGAGCACACTCACACACTAAAGAGAGCACTCTGGAAAATGGAGCGCAGCTAAAGGAAAACAAAACTAGAGGTATTTCTTATTGCTTGGTGGGAAAGTAACTTATCCTACAGAAAAGCATTAAGAACTGTTAGATTTGATTTCTTTCATCTCTTTTAGAAGAAAACAAACATACGCCCAGGTATTTATTTAATAAAGTGGCTAAATTAACGAAAAGCATCAACAAGTGTTGACATTTCCCAAAATCACAGCAGTAATGACTTGAACTACTGAATGAATGAATGAACTACTTTACTTCTAAGATCGATACTATTAGAGATAAAATTGTAACCATGCAGCCATCAGCTACAGTATCGCATCAGACAGTGCACTATAGATCCCCTGAGGAACAGTTCCAAACATTCTCTGCTATAGGAGAAGAAAAATTTTATAAACATTTTAAATCACCTTAACCAACAACATGTATTTTAGACCCTATTCCATCTATGCTCCTAAAAGAGGTACTTCCATAAGTCCTAGATCCTCTTCTGACTGTTATTAATTCCTCGCTGTCATTAGGATATGTCCCCAAAACCTTCAAAATGGTTGTTATTAAGCCTCTCATAAAAAACACACAACTTGACCCAAAAGAGCTAGTTAATTGTGGTTCAATCTAAAATCTTCCTTTTCTGTCCAAGATACTACAAAAGGTAGTATACTCACAATTATATTCTTTCTTACAGAACAGTGGTATCTGTGAAGATTTCCAGGATTTCCTGAGACTGCTCTCATTAGAGCTACAAATGACCTTATCATCTGATTGTGGTTGTATCTCTCTATTAGTGCTATTAGTTGTTAGTGCTGTGTTCGACACTATTGACCACAACATTATTTTGCATAGACTAGAAAACTTTGTTGTCATTAATGGAAGTGCATTTGCATGGTTTAAATCGTACTTATATGACCGTCATCAATTCATAGCAGTTAATGAAGAGGTATCATATCAATCACAAGTGCAGTATGGAGTACCTCAAGGCTCAGTACTAGGGCTGTTACTCTTCATGCTTTACATGTAATCCTTGGGATATATCATCAGGAAACACACTCTTAGCTTTCACTGTTATGCTGATGATACTCAGCTCTATATTTCCTCACAGGCCGGTGAAACTAACCAAACCAATTTGAAAAATGAACAGAATGCAAACTTGATATAAAAAACTTGATGACGAGTAATTTCTTACTGCTAAATTCTGAAAAAAATTGATTATCTGACCTAAAAACTTTGCATGTAATAACCTAGAACACTGTCTAAGACTTAATGGCTGCTCTGTCAATTCTTCGTCATCAGTTAGGAATTTGATAGCAATCTTTCCTTAGAAACCACGTTTCTACCATTTGTAAAACTTCATTTTTCCATCTCAGAAATATATCTAAATAACAGCCGATGCTGTCAATGTCAAATGCAGAAATGTTAATCTGATGATCTCAAGGTAATTGGATGGTTGTTCTGCATGCAGCTAGAGTTCTTAATAGAACCAGGAAGTATGACCATATTAGCCTGGTTCTGTCAACACTGCATTGGCTCCCAATCAAACATTGTATATATTTTAAAATCTTTCTCATTTCGTATAAAGCCCTGAATGGTTTAGCACCTCAGTATTTGAACAAGCTCTTGTTACATTATAGTCCTCCACGTCCGCTGCATTCTCAAAACACAGGCAATTTGATAATATCACGGTGCAGGGTGCCGTCTCAGCTTCCCCTGTGGTCTGTGTTGTCCTGTCTGTTCAGTAGCTCGTGGTCTGGGCAATCAGCGCTAATCATGGCGGGGTTGTGCATATCACAAGCTTATTCTCCCCACCGGTCGCTCATTCCCCCACTCCCTTTATATGTCTCTGCTTTTCTGTCTGTGGTCGTGAGTAGATTGTTTTGTCTTTGCCCATGTTTTGCACTGTTTCTCAGTATCAGTCTCACCTTCTGTTCTTGTTCCAAAGGATCCGTAACTCGGAGATCCGGCAGCGCGAGTGGTCCGCAGTGTGCCGGCCAGCTCGGAGATCTGTGTGCGCCAGAGCTTTTCGTTATTGTTTATGTTATTTTGTGTTTTGTGGCGAGAATAAAGATTCTCCTTTTCTAAACTCTGCATCTGAGTCCTCTGTCCAGTACGCACCCCGTGACAGATAATACCTAGAATATCAAAATCAATTGCGGGCGGCAGATCCTTTTCCTATTTAGCGCATAAACTCTGGAATAACCTACCTAGCATTGTTCGGGAGGCAGACGCACTCTTGCAGTTTAAATCTAGATTAAAGACCCATCTCTTTAACCTGGCTTACACATAACACAATAATATGCTTCTAATATCCAAATCCGTTAAAGGATTTTTATGCTGCATTAATTAGTTAAATCGGAACCGGGAACACTTTCCATAACACCTGATGTATTTGCTACATCAATAGAAGAATGGCATGTACATTAATATTAGTCTGTTTCTCTCTTATTCCGAGGTCACTGTAGCCACCAGATCCAGTCTGTATCTAGATCAGAGGGTCATTGCGGTCACCCAGATCCAGTACATATCCAGACCAGATGGTGCCTAGAGAGGACCTCTACAGCCCTGAATGACAGCGGAACCATGACAACTAGATGAGCCCCAGATACAGATCCCCTGTAAAGACCTTGTCTCAGATGACCACCGGGACAAGACCACAGGAAACAGATGATTCTTCTGCACAATCTGACTTTGATGCAGCCCGGAATTAAACTGCTGGTTTCGTCTGGTCAGAGGAAAACTAGCCCACCGACTGATCCTGGTTTCTCCCAAGTTTTTTTTTTTCCATTCTGTCACCGATGGAGTTTTGGTTCCTTGCCACTGTCACCTCTGGCTTCCTTAGTTGAGGACACTTCATTTACACCAATATCGTTGACTTGATTGCAAATGATTGCACAGATACTATTTAAACTGATTTGAGATAATGACATCAACTGAATTCAATGATGAACTGCCTCTAACTGTCATTTTGCATTATTGACACACAGCTTTCCTAATTAATGTTGTTCAGTTGCTTTGACACAATCTTTTTTGTTTAAAGTGCTATATAAATAAAGGTGATTTGACTTGTGTTTTCTTTTAGTTTTCCCAACAACTGGATCTAAGTTCAGTCTGCCTCTGACTTTATCATCTTTACATATGGATATGTGGAAGATTTTTATTAGTAAAGTTTCAATTAATCAAGTATATAATCAATATGAATCTAGCCATTTTTGTTTTAAAGTTATTATTCTATTAAACTCTTACAGGCCTAAAATCTAATAGACAAGTTGCCTATGCCCTGGAATGCACAGAGATAAGCATATGGTCAGACATACCTTAAAGGCCTCCCCTCCCCTTGTGATTTATGATGGTCTAAAAGGAGACATGTCTATGTGGGACCGCCCCATGTATGATGTATATAAGGAAAAACCAAATAACGCACGGGAGAGTTCCTTGCAACGTCCTCTCGACTTTGTTTTGTTTAAAATAAAGTCTTTTCTTCGGTGAGAAACCCCTGACTGAGTGTGATTCTTCTGAGAACCGGCGAAATACACCACAGATTTGGCACCCCAGATGGGACTGGACAAGAGTGGCAGAGTGGACAGCCGCTTTTGAGCTGACCGATGATCAACACAACCGGGTGGCCACCATAAAACAAGGTAAGCATTTTTGCTTATAAAATTTGTTTGTGTTGGTTGAGGTCAGTTCTGAGTGGTAAGGACACTTAAAATCTACTCTTCCAAATTTAGAAAAAATAGGATATCCAAATTGAAAAAGGGGTTTCACTCCAGAAGAAATAACCGCATGCACATATTTGGTTTATTGAAAGGAAAGCCTTGTAAGGTAACCTAGATTTAAAACAAAAAGGGTGTAGGCAAAAAGACATTGTATGCAATGGTCTGTGTTTATTGGATAGCTGTGACCTAGGAAAGGGCAGTGATAAACGGATAAGCAGACAGAATAAGTGGGCCCTTAAGGACGCTCTAGGTAGAGCGAGCTCTAGAAAGAGCTGTGTTTTGTTGTGTGGATGAAACTGTGTCCGGACGAATGACCGTATGAACGATGATGAATGTATGAACAAATAAATTCCGTATTGGGTGGGTAAGGGTCGAGCACCGTTCCTGGACCTTCACTTAGGTGTGAACCGGCAGAATTGGACTCGTCCCAGATCCACTTGAGAGGGATGAATGTATGATGAGCCTTGACAATAAAAGGACAATTAATGAATGATTATCCCTTAGATAAAGGGAAAAAGTATGCAAGCATAAGCACTCTGGCTCAATAAAGAGTGTAGCAAGTGTGAATGGGCTTAGGGAAATAGTATCAATAAAGTTTGAACCGAGATCTATAATAGAGTTTTGAAATTTGGATGTCTGTGTGAAAGGGGAGAACATTTTCTGAGCCCAGTACAGTGGGAGTGAGAGCAAGGGAGGAAGTTCCCACATTAAAGATTTAATACATGGGTGGACAAAAAAGGAAAGAGAAGTAAAAATAAAAATAAAGAATTATTGTTAGAAATAGTTATCTAAAAAGTGATAATAAAATAGGATAAATAAAATAGACAATTAAATAATAATATAAATTTAAAAAAGTGTAAACGCATGAGACAATAAAAAACTAAATTCAAAAGGGTATGACACATAATAAAGAATAGAAAGTAGGGTGAAAGGGGTAAAAAATAGTAAAATTCAGTGAAAGGAAAGGAAGAGATTGTAACCAAGTTTATTATATAAAACTAAAAAGTTGATTGTTGGTGGTAATAATATAAATAAAGATATGGCAGCCACACCAGTGGAAATCCTTGGATTAAAAAATCCACTGTGTAAAGAGCAAATAGACAAAATCTCGAAGAAATGGCAGAAGAGAACAAAAAATATGATGACAAAATGGCCAAAGGAAGGGACATTTGATGTGGCATTGTGTGAGGAAATGGAAACTCTGATAAAAAACTATAAAACTAAAAGCATCAATATGAAAAAAGAAAAAAGAGAAACAAAACGGGAAAAAGAGAAAGAAGTACTTGCGCTGTTTAAAAAAGAAGGTGAAGATATGTTGAAGAGTATAAAACAGGCTAGGAAAGTCCTAAAGGAGGCAGAGAAAGATAACATGAGAAAAGAAAAGATATATGCAGACCCCCCTCCCTATCTGCCTTTAGGAAAAGAATTCCCATTACTCAAGGGAACCATGGAGGTAACAGGAGAACTAGAGTTAGAAGGGCAGTTAGAGACGGAAGATAGAGAGGAACCAGCTGTAAAAACACAGAAGCAAACTAGACAGGAGAATGCAGAAGGTCTGCAACTCGACTGTTATAGACAAGCACGTACAGCGTTAGAAAAAATGAAAGCATGTCAGGAAGACAAAACCTGGTTTGAGGAAGGATTAGAAAGAAAACGGAGGAAAGATAGAGATATTGTAGCACAAGCACAAGCTTTGGAAGAAGAAATGGAAGAGAAAATTAGAGAATCAGGGAAAAAGATCAGAGAGGTAAATAAATTGGAAAGAAGAAAGAGTAAGTTGTTCTATGGTAGTGAGGATGAGAATCAGGCAGAGGAGTTATTTGAGAACGGTAAATGGGAACAGGGCAGAGATAAAGGGACACTTAGACCACTGGCCGCACAGCTCCCAATTTTAATCAAGGGTGAGCAGGGACAGTATGTCCCCTGGGCTTCACAGGACCTCGAGGGGCTTGTCACTCGCCTTCCTGATATTCATGAGGGTGCAGGGAAATTCATTAAAGTGTTTGAAGAGGAAACAATGGGAAAGCTATTGGCAGTGGGAGATGTTAAAGCTCTGCTTGCTAAAATTCTTGGAGGGACAAAGATGGATGAAATTCTTCTTACCACGACTCTAAATAGAGCAGTGAACTCTCACAATATGGATGGGATTGTTTTTGATGCATTCCGCCCAGCAGTATGGCAGGCATTGCGTGCGGAGTATCCGATCAGACTGAATCCTAAATCACTGAAGGGAGAAGGAATTGGAGATTTAGAAAATCCAACCACTTATGTCCAAAAAGAGCTGAAAAGGTGGAAACAAGAAACTGAGGGGGATCCCGAAAGAGACCCATTAATGTCAACATTGTTTAGACAAGCTGTGATTGATGCTATGCCGCCAGCGGTAAAAAGCAAGCTGGAGGATGTGGTCGGTTTAACGTCTAAAACACACAAAGAGTTTTGTGACCATGTGTCTCATGCAGTGGAACAGCAAAGAAAAAATGAACTAAAACTTAAAAGTCAAGAGAAAGAGTTACAACGTAAACTAACTCAATTACAGCTTGAAGAACTCACAAAGAAAAATAAGAAAAATATTCAAGCTTCAGTGACAAATGCAACAGCCGAACAAATGACTCTAATGCCTCCAGTAATTGCTCCACAACCTACTACTCAGTCAAGCCTACTTACAGCAGTCCCTCCAAATGAACACTTGAACTCTGTGCCCATAATAAATGTTTATACTCAACAGCCAGGACAAATGGGATGGAGAAAAAACCCCATACAGCAAAGAGGCAGAGGCAGAGGCAGAGGCAGAGACAGGCCTCCCCCCTTGTGCTGGGGCTGTGGACAGCCCGGACACATCAAAGCTGACTGTCCAACTCAACAATGGCCACAGCAACCTCAGGGTAGAAGGGAGATGAGCTGGCAACAGCCTACTCGGGGCCCAGTGCAGGGCCCAGTAAACCCTTGGGGAGGTCCCAATCCAGGCTATTAGGGGTGCCCAGAGAATCCTAAAGGGGAGAGTCAGCTTCCAATTTTATCAACAAAAGCTGATCAAGAGCCTATTATGCAGATTAAAATAGAGGGAGAACCATTTCCATTTATGGTAGATACGGGGGCAAATTTAACATGCATTAATTTGAAATATGCTTCACATCTCCCCTTGTCTGGAAAATTTGCAAAGACAATAGGATTCTCGGGAAAAATGCAATTGATTCCCATAACAGCTCCAGTGTGTCTACAAACAAAAGATCAAAGTATAACAATGCCCATTCTGGTATCAAATCAAACTCCTATTAATTTGTTAGGAAGAGATGCATTATGTAAATTAGGACTACAAATTTGGTGTTCTCCAGAAGGTATATATATTGATTCAATAGGAACAGAAAAACAAATGATGGTTGCAGAGCCAAAAGCAAATGTTTTTTGGATAGGACAGATAGAACAAGATGTGAGACAGACAGTCAATAAATGGGGAAAGTTTATTGAAGCACAGATACCTGAAGCACAGCTATCAAAGTCTGAATTTCATTGCACAATGATGTATGATCAAGAAAGGGATGAAGATATAGAACAGAAATGGCAAAAAGAAACAAAAGGACAGCAGATTGAAATAGTCTCCCAGTACATCATCATAGGTAAGGAGGGAGCAGCTTTAAACATACCAGAAAGTGAGTTTGTCAAAAAATGGTTCAATGTAAATAACTCTGTCCCGCATATTGCAGTATATGTAGGAAGAAATTGGAAAGCAAAAGATTTAGGACCAATGATGAAAAGGGCAGAACAAAGCAAATGGGAATCAACAGAAAACCCATTGATTTTTCATTCAGCTGACAAAAATTACATCAAAATTCTGTGTGCAACCAGTTTGCTGGGAATTCCACAGGAAGTAGTTATCAGCCAAAATAAAATGACACAGATGACTACAGCATCTGATTTAATAAACACAAATGAGACTGAATTATTTAAGGAAATGGAGTGTCAGGTACCAACTGAGCTATGGTCTCAACATGACACAGATATTGGATTAATAAAATCAGCAAATCCAGTAAGAGTTCAACTAAAGCCAAATGCACGTCTGCCTAGAAAAGCACAATATCCCTTACGGGCAGATGCGGAAGCAGGAATAAAGGAGACAATTGAAGGCTTAGTGAAGGCAGGGGTATTGATAGAAACTACTAGTTACTGTAACACTCCAATTATGCCTGTAATCAAATCAGACAAAAATAGATGGCGACTTGTTCATGATTTACGAACAATAAATGAAATAACAGAAGATATGCCAGCTGAGGTACCAAACTCGCACACTTTACTGACAAATGTCCCTCCTGATGCCAAATACTTTACTGTAATCGATCTTTGCTCTGCCTACTTTAGTGTACCGCTTGCAGAAGAGAGTAAATATTTATTTGCATTTACACTTGCAAATAAGCAATATACATATACCAGGCTTCCTCAGGGATATAAACATTCACCACATATATTCAACAAGATTTTGAAGGATGATTTAGAAGACCTTGTAATAGACGGTACACTATTACAATACATGGATGATTTGATTATCTGTTCTACCTCACTAGAACAATGTCACAAAGACTCAATTAAGGTGTTGACAAAATTAGCAGAAGGAGGGCACAAGGTGTCTAAAAACAAATTGCAGTATTGCCAGCCTCAAGTGGAATACTTGGGAAGATTAATTGCATTTGGTACCCGAGCTATAGCACCAGCTCAGTTAGAAGGTATAAGTAAAACACCGTTACCTCAGACAGTAGGACAAATGATGACGTTTCTAGGAATGACAGGCTTTAGTGCCGATTGGATAGAAGACTATGCAGTTAAGACAGGGCCTTTGAGAGAAATTATGAAACAAGCAGGATTACAACATTTAAGAAATCCATTAAAATGGAACACAGATGCCTTACTAGCATTTGAAGCAATAAAAAAAGAATTACAACAGGCCCCTGCCCTGGGAATGGCAGAATATGATAAAATGTTTCATCTATACGTGGCAAATAGAGTTGATGGTTATGCATCAGCTGTATTAATGCAAGAGACCTGTAGTGGGAGGAAAAAACAGCCTATAGCATACTATAGCACAAAATTAGACAATGTAGCCCAGGGATACCCACCATGTTACCAACAGGGTTTAGCTGCAGTGTATTATGCTTATGAAAAAGCATCCACAATAACTATGGGGTATCCAGTAACAATATATACCCATCACAAAGTTGTGGAATTAATAGAACAAGGGAAATTTGTTCTGACACAAGCTCGAATTCTAGCCTATTCCTCATTACTCACATATCCAGATATTACTATTAAAAGATGCCATACAGTTAATCCAGCTGAATTAATTCCTTTGGCTTTTGAAGGAGAACCTCATGAGTGTGTGAATGAGTCCTTGGCATTTACTAGATTACGACCAGATCTAGAATCAACACCTATTACTGAAGCAGAAGTAACTTACTTTGTAGATGGTTCTAGCTTTAGGGATCACGAAGGAAATCATACAGGATATTCAGTAGTGAAGAAAAACAAAAAAGAATTTGAATCTGTGATATCACAACATTGTGTACAGCCCTGCTCTGCTCAATTAGCAGAATTAAAAGCTCTCACAACTGCATGTCAGTTAGCAAAAGGACAAACTGCTAACATTTTTACAGATTCAGCGTATGCTCATGGTGTATGTCATCTATTCAGAGCAGTGTGGAAACAAAGAGGTTTCAAAAAGAGTGATGGGACTCCCATTCAACATAGTGAACAAATAGGGCAATTGATTTCTGCTATGATGCTACCAAAACGACTAGCAATAATCAAATGTCAAGCACACAAGAAGGGAAATGACTATGTCATCAAAGGAAATAATGCAGCAGATCTAGAAGCTAAAAAAGCTTCAGGGTGTCAAGTAGCAGTATTAGCACCTGTTGTACTTATCGAGCCTCATCCTCAATTGGATGACATTATTCGAATACAACAACAAGCAGGCCCCTATGAACAATCAATGTGGCAACAAAGGGGAGCTAAAAAAGACTCACAGGAAATTTGGCGTACACATGAAGGACACATTGTTGCACCTACTTCACTGTTGAATATTCTTATTACAGATGCACATGGTTTTGACCATTGTGCAAGGGGAGAAGTAGTAAGAAAAATTAAACAGCAAGGATATTGGTCTCCTTATTTATATGCAATGGTGGATGAATTTTTGTCCACATGTGAAGTATGTGCTAAATACAATGTAAGAAAAGGCATGGTGACACCAATAGGCCATATTCCAACACCTGAAGGCCCCTTTAAACATCTTGTATGTGATTATGTGGATATGATAAAGCGTGTACAAGGCAAAAGATACATGCTTGTTATCATAGACAGGTTTAGCAGATGGGTGGAAGCAGTACCATCCGCGGATCTAGGAGCAGGAACTGTAATTAAATTCCTAACAAGAGAGGTAATTCCTAGATTTGGAATTCCATCAGAAATAAGTTCAGATAATGGGTCGGCATTCATACAAAAAACTGTGAAACAAGTGTTGCAACAATTAAGAATAAAACAGAGACTAGGATGCGTTTATAGACCTCAGTCACAAGGGATAGTGGAGAGGGTTAATGGAGTTATCAAGGCTAAAATAAACAAAATATGTGAAAGTACTAAACTTAATTGGATTGATGCATTACCGCTCGCACTAATGAGCTATCGCATGCAAACTAACAGGAGCACACACTTAACACCGCATGAAATGCTTACGGGTCGACCCATGCCTGTGCCATATTGTAGAGGTCCCTATAAAGGACCTCCTCTAGAACAATTACAAATGGAACTTCGCTCTTATATGAAGAAACTAACTGCCATACATAAAGCTATCTAGTTACAGGAAAAAAGAAAAGAGCCCAGTGAGGAATCGGAGACGGTCTGTCCAGTTGTTCCAGGGGACCAAGTTTATCTGAGGGTATTCCGGAGAAAATGGAATGAGCCCAGGAGAGAAGGACCCTACACAGTGGTGAGAGCTACTCCAACAGCAGTCCAAGTGGAGGGAAGCACAACCTGGTATCATCTAAACCACTGTACTAGAGTTCCCACAGGAAAGGCAGAAAGAAAGGAAAGCAGACAACCAGACAATACAGGAGAGAGCAATGAGGAAGAATCAGAGACACATGATGAAGTGCAAACTGACGAGAGCTCTTTCCTCCTGTCAGACAAACTGGAGAGGACAGAGAATAAGTCTGACAACATGTCTGAAGACCATTCTATGCCTAATGAATCTCATAATGCAGACTCAAACTCAACCGATAGAAAGCAACCTGACTTCCCTTCAATTGACTTTACAACCTTTGAACAAAAGTGATAATGTGATCAACCCAACAGAACCAACGATAATCAAAAATCGTAGAGACATTGATTATGATGTTCAAGGTGATGAAGACGTTAGTCAAATTGATGCATTATGGGATACAGCCCAAAATAATGAATGGTATAAATGGGCAGCCTTTACAGCTAAAGAAACAGGAAAAGAAAATTGCTTGCTGTGCTCCAAATCTCTGTTAAACAAAGTAATAGCCATACCAAATCCATATGACTACCGAAAATGTGCCCAATTTGGAAGAAACTTTTGTCATTTAACAGATTTTACCAGGCCATATTGTATTGCCGAATGCCTTGGATTTTTAGGAAATCCTAAATTAACAGATTATTTCTTTAGACCACTCTGGGGATCCTGGTGTCAGTATTCAGATATCGGTCAAAATATAAAAATTGAAAAACAAAAAGTAGAGATTCCAAAATGGTATAGCATAGATTATAAACAAGAATATGAGTGTTTCCATAAACCAAAAGGAACCCAAGATGTGGGTAAATTTAAAGGAAGATGTGCTATTATTTGGTATATAGATAAGAAAAATTATTGGAAATCAGGAGTTCCTTCTAGAGCTCCAGATCTTTTAGCATTCGGAACAACTAAAGGAAGTAAGATAGCACCTGAAAAATGTGAAAATCAAACTATAGCCTTACCTCCAATAGAAATTTATGAAGATCAATCATTAATAATAGCAGATTTCTTTTGGATCTGTGGAGGTGAAATATTATTGCCGTCTTTACCAGCTGGATGGAAAGGTATATGTGTAAGAGTAAGGTTACTTCAAGAAGTTAGCATGGCACAATGGGGAACAGAACAGAGCACGAAAAAGGAAGACAATAGAACTAAAAGAGGATACGAGCCAGACCCTGACGTATATTTAGACTCAATTGGACAGCCAAGAGGAATTCCTAATAAATTCAAGGCAAGAAGTGAAATAAAAGGAGGTTTTGAGTCAATCCTGGTTTGGATCACACCAAACAAAAATACAGAGTGGATTAATTATATCTATTATAATCAACAAAGATTCATTAATTATACTGATGAGGCTTTAACTTTACTAGGCGACCAAGTGCATGCAACAAGCAGAATGACATGGCAAAATAGACAGGCTCTTAATTGGCTCTTGGCAGACAAGGGAGGAGTTTGTGTTATGTTTGGAGATCAATGTTGTACATTTATCCCAAATAACACCGCCCCTGGAGGAGCTTTCAGGGAAGTTATGACAAAAATTTAAAAATTAAGAAATGAAATTACAACAAATGCCGGAAGAGACCAACACATTTGGGATTGGATTGATGTGAAATTTGGAGCATGGGGAGCATGGTTTGTTAAACTAGGAATGTTTTTAGGAGTTGCCATATTAATAGGAGGATTATTATTTTGCTGTGTATTACCTTTATTAAGATCATTAATCATCAATGCTACTGTTAAGCAAATGGGAGTGATAAAAGTCCCAATTAATCAACAAAGGATCATTGAAAAGAGTCTGGAGGAATATTATGAAGGATGGCTAAACAAACTGAACTTGAATGAGCAAACTTTGGACGATAGTTCTATCAACTCTGATGATGATGAAGATGTCTAAGGGTTAACCATACCCTGGATATAAGTGCCAGTTGAACTTTGGCCCAGGGAGGCTCTCTACGATACATAAAGTATCTGAGCCGAAGATCAACTTTTATAATCTTGTGATATTCAATTATTGATGTAATGTATGTATTTTATGTCTTTTATACATAACTGTGATAACCACAGGCAAGTGCTGAACCAATTACACGCTCACGCTTTTAACATTGTGTACTATTAAAGAAGGAATTTGGGAGACTGGATCTTTTACTCCCTCCTCGTCAAATAAGGAGAGAGATGTTTGGTCCAGTAATTCCTCAGAGTGGAATTCCATAATCTAGTCACTGGTGATAATACAATGTGACTTATTTAGTCACTAGGTAGTGTAACTAATATGACTGGATTATGGAGTAGCACTCTGGATAAGAATAATCAAATGTGAGACTTATTAAGTCTCAAAGGGGAGAATATGTGGAAGATTTTTATTAGTAAAGTTTCAATTAATCAAGTATATAATCAATATGAATCTAGCCATTTTTGTTTTAAAGTTATTATTCTATTAAACTCTTACAGGCCTAAAATCTAATAGACAAGTTGCCTATGCCCTGGAATGCACAGAGATAAGCATATGGTCAGACATACCTTAAAGGCCTCCCCTCCCCTTGTGATTTATGATGGTCTAAAAGGAGACATGTCTATGTGGGACCGCCCCATGTATGATGTATATAAGGAAAAACCAAATAACGCACGGGAGAGTTCCTTGCAACATCCTCTCGACTTTGTTTTGTTTAAAATAAAGTCTTTTCTTCGGTGAGAAACCCCTGACTGAGTGTGATTCTTCTGAGAACCGGCGAAATACACCACAGATACACCAAGATTGGTCACCTGTGGCTTAACTGGAATACTGTGAAGAGAGGGAGAAGGACAAGCTTTGACAGCTAACAGCTCACATTTATAAGATTTAAATTTAAGCCAGAAGCTTTAGAGAAAAAGTTAATGTATTGGATGGCAATCTGAATCTTTGATTCATCTTCTAAAAACAGGATAGTGTCATCAGCTAGCTGACTTTTAAGTATGAGTTTAATAGTAATACCTTGCAGTTGACTACTTAAAACAGAGGAGGAAAGAAGTTGTGCAGCCACAAGAAATAAATAAAGGGATACAGGGTAACCCTGACAAACTCCTGTTGACAACTGAAATCTAGGGAAGGTGCCTGACTTAAGGTTGATGGAACAGTTGACATTATTATAAAGAGTAAAAAAAATTGCAGAATGGCTCACCAAATCCAGGCTTTTTGAGAGATAGAAAAATAATCTTGCATTCGAAAGAGTCAAATGCTTTGTAAAAGTCTACAAAAAGAATAAGACTGTCATCATTAACTAATTCGCTATAGTCTAATGAATCTAGAACAAGTCGGATATTGTTTGATATATGTCTTTTTGACATAAATCCTGATTCTGACAACTGAACTTAGAACATACTAGAGTCTTTTGGTCAAAGTCCAAGCTAAAATTTTATAATCATTATTAAGGAGACAAATAGATTGCTAAATATCTATCAAAGTATCATCTTTTTTAGGTTTAGGTATCAAAGTTAAAATCCCATGTGTTAAACCAGAAGACAAAGTTTCTGACTGAATACTCTCCAAAAACATCTCTAGCAGGATGGAGCCAATTCTTGAGTAAAGACTTTGTAGAACTCAGCCATTAGGCCATCAGTTCCAGGAAATTTGTTATTTTTAAGGCCCTCAATCCCTCAATTACTTCAGGGATAAAAAAAATTTCTCATGCAAGCTTCTCATCTTTAGATAATGATTTAACCCCCTTTAATAAATGAAAAAAATAAGTGCTGAATCTTAACAGTAATTAGATTTATAAAGTTCTGAATAGAAATTACTACAGAAACAGGCAATTACCTTATAATTATCTGTCAAAATATCATTAATATCCCGAAAACTAATGCTTAGTTCTTACAATTATATTTTTCCATTCTAAAAAATAAGCAGAGCTCTGTTCTCTCATTGTTCTAGCCATTTGCTCTGAAGTGTTAAGATCTTTGATATAACCTTCTACTCTTACCTTCTCTGTATTGCCAATGGGATCTATGTAACTCTGAAAAACTGAACATGCGGAATGGTTTTTCAATACCATAACACCACCGGATTGCTCTGAACCATGAGCCATCCACACCTCACTGCCCCATTGATTTTCCCAAAAAGTGAGCCTCCTGGAAAAGTCAGACTCCTGGAAAAAATAATGGTTTTGAAAGATTTAGCATATAAAACCAACACTGTATGCATTACACTATCACGCAACCCCCTGGCACTGAGAGAAACAATTGAAATAGACATTCAACATTCAACAAAAAAAAGATTTTCAGAATTTCAGATCCATTTATAAAGACAAGACCTCGTACAAAGTGAGCCTTCTTTCCCTCTTTTCGAGCCTTATCTACAGCAGGCCAAAGCAGCTGTCTTCTTTTGCGATCAGACGTGATGAGATTCTCACCCAGACAGCAACATAGTGTTGGCCCAGATCAGGGGCACATCTAGCCCGCGTTAAATCCATGCGGCCAGATGTTGGCCGGATCTGGGACGAAACTGCTTGCTGTCTGGGCAGTGAAGCGAAGTGAAGTTGATTGGCACGAAGAAACTCCGACGTCCTCCCAGCCCTCCACACTTCATCCCTTGACAATCGCGAAGAAAATGTAATAATGACGGGTCGGGCTAGGTAGTAACTGATTACATGTGATCTGGATTGTAATCATATTCCAAAAATTAAGTACTTGTAATTAGATTAAATAACAAAAAAAAATAAAAAAATAAATAATAAATACAGTTATGATTTTAAAATACTCATAATCAGACTACAGTTAGGCTATTTTTATGAATAACATGATTACATATTATTTACACAATAGCATTAATTTCTTCATAATTTGTGATTATCCCTAATTCCCTAGTTTAATCTTTTACATTTTCCTTTTTGAAATAGCCTTCTTCTTATATACAGAAAGTCTTGTGGAAATTAACACAAAGTTCAATATGGTATGAGATTACTTACAATGTGCATACACTGCCATTGTCATTGTTTTTCTAAAAGAGAACTCCAAGGTAATCCCTACAACACTACAATGGCTGTTGCTTTTTAATGTTATTGTGTTACTATCTGGTACAATGACACTGCCTCAGTACTTTATTAGGTTTGAATTATTAAGTACTTATTACTGTCTTTATTTGATGCTTACAGTCATTTCATGGTAGTTACATTGTCAGATTTTGCCAATATTTCAGAGGCTTTACTGTCACTAGAGGTCACTGTGAATCTATGAAAGAAAAGCAAAAAAAGCATTCTGCATTTTCACTGAGACAATATCATCAGGACACTTCTTCAGAAAGAGTGAAATTAAGCAGCTCCTGATTTATGGGATTTTTCTCAGGGTATTAATGCATCACTTATGTTTATGTCAACCTGAGCTCTTGAAATGCCAAATAAGCAATGCATAGAGGAACCTAGTGAATTTAAACTCCTTTATTGGTGTTGCGCTGAGATTGACCTTGTGAAAAGTGTTTAGAAAGCTTTTGATTTTGCTGAAATACTGACAGTGGTGTTTTGTATCTTCAATTCAAATATGTTGCTCTCTCTGTTTGGTGTCTAATTGCTTCAGGAAGTAAACAGCATGCTTGAGTGGAGGGCAAGTGAGGTGAAGCGTGAATATCAATCTCTCACATCAGTATTATCAAATGACTTCTACAGAGTTGATGTGCCCTAATTAGCTACTGCCCTAGTGGCCCCACTCTGGCGCAGGTCTCTGAAATGTACTGATGGATATCAGCAGGTGCACCTAGGTGTAAATAATGCATTATTCTGTCACTTGTCATTTGGTTCAGCCTAGAGGTTATGCTTTATGTAGCTCTTCTGTGTCAGTTTTCACTATTAAGGGCTTTTCACACTGAAAGCAAAATTCATTGTGAATGTTCAGCGGATTGACACTTTTGAATCGAAACAATAGATCCATATGGGGCTATTCATGTCAGGCACAATTATTCGTGGTGTGCAAAAGAGAGGATTTTTTTTTTTTGTCATTTGTGTCGATTTTTCCCCCGTCACTCCACGATGAAACGGGCCATCCCATCAGATTTGAGCTTAGACCACGTGCCCAGAGCAGCTGCTGTTGCACAAAAGGGTGAGAGTGGTGGCGTTGTTTCAAAAACCTGTGTTAACTAATACCGACGAAGAGTATCCCGTTAGAGAGAAGGGAGTGGATACCAAGTTGCTGTTATTGTTGGTATCTGAGAACAGATTTATTCTCACATTTCCTTAATATAATTTCTAAATTCTCCCCTGAATTATGTGATCTGGAATGTCCGTTTTCTTCCATGTGCGCAAGTGTTATGAGTCAGAGCGTGTTAACTCTCGTCCTTGTTTAAAAAAAAGAATGAAACATTTTTCTACACATGAAATATGAAAGCAAATAGACATGATTATGTATGTTTTTATTTTTTATAACAATAATATTAATTTTATAACAATAAAGGATTCTTATGACAATAAGATTACAGTCGGAAGTTATTACAAGTACTCAATTATGGTTTATAGTGGGTTTTAAGCAAAAAAATTAATAAACATACTTTTTAAAATGTGGCTTGATGCTAATTGTACTCATGCTAATTGTACTTATATTTATACTTTAAAATGTTTTCTTGTAAACGTAATAGATAGTTTGTGTTTCTGGTGTAGAACCAAACTTTATTTCAGACAGGAACCACTTTGGCAAGTTTACTTGAGTTTATTGAACACAATTTATCTTTGGCGGTATGGTTCCTTATGGGGGTTCTTGCTCCCAGAATAATTGAACATACAAGAGCTTTAACATTAACCCCCCGGAACCATGAATTTAGAAATACATAATAATTAAGACTTTTAATAAAGTCTTTAAAGCAAACGGTGATGTAGATGTGGCAGTGGTACGTCTATCCTGTAGCCTGGTTATGAAGATGGGTGTCTCTCCGCAATGAGGTCCATGCCAGCTAAGATTTTTGTAAGCCTTAGTGATCTGAAACAAACAAGACAACAGCCAGAAGTTGCGCAGTAATGTGCTCATGCTTATAATGGGGAGGGAGGGAGGGTTGCGAGTCGTTGAGCATACTTACCAAGCCGTAGTGCCACGTATATATAGGTCCCGTGTCTAATAGGAGAGTGGTAGTGATTGGAGCGATTTGACAGCTGACCGCATCAGCTGTTCACAGCCTTGCCTCCGTGGCCTGACTGAACTGACGCTGCGCTCGATTTAGCTATATTTAATCCTGTATACTGAGCAGTGGACCATGTTAAATCTGTAAAATACATATCTGAGTAAAAATGCATTTCTGGTAGGCAATGCCTAGTGTGCAGGCATGAATTGGCAGAAGGTGATCAATCGTTTTGTGCTCAGTGAGAAAGCAACGTTTATCGGCGATTCGCCTTGCTTTTACACATCATGCTCAGTGTGAAACGGTCTTTATGCTTTATGCTCTATATTCCTTCGTGGCCTGACGAAACAAACCAATTTGCTAACTAACAGAATGCATAGCTGATATAAAAAACTGAATGACTAGTAATTTCTTACGGTAAAAAAGGTTTTAATTATAGAACAAAAACCTATGCATGTAATAACCTAGAACAGTCTAATACTTGATGGCTTCTCTGTCCATTCCTTGTCATTTGTTAGGTGTGCTATTTGATTGGAATCTTTCCTTCAAAAGCCACGTTTCTAGCATTTTTAAAACCGCATTTTTCCTTCTCAAAAATACATCTAAATTATGACCTATATGCTCTCAGTGGCAGTGCAAAATCAATAATTTGTGTGTTCATGACCTCAAGGTTAAATTATTGTAATGCGCTATTGGATGGTTGCTCTGTGTACATAATATAGAAACTCTGTATGACCATGTAGTGTATCAGAGTGAAGCAATTTAAGCAAGGAATTTAAGATTTGATCAGAACAATGTTGAAACACAAGGAGCTGAATTCCACAAAGAGGCCCAAGACAACATGGATGATTGTAAATCAGTAAGCCTAACCAACCACCTTCTTCACAGCATGCATATATGTACCTAAATGATGCTAACAGGATTAATGAGCAACTAATCATGTCCATATCATGTACTCTATATCATAATGTACTCCATATCAAGTATGTAACCCACACATTTGACTATCATGTCCTAATCACTCATTGAGTAGCCTATGCAATTTTTAATAACTATTGAATAGTTTATAGGTTTATAGTTGTGTTTGGTAAGCACATGTTTGAAGCACATCTTATTTTATTAACCCTTAAGTATTTTCTATCAATCAATTCTTTTTAAACTGTGTTATATTCATGTTATAGAAATCGTGTTTGAATTATACTCTGCAAGAACGGGAAAATTAAGACCATGTGACTAATAATATAACATGTTGATTTATGTATTGGGAGGAGAAACATAGTATGGAGCCAAACATAGTATGGAGTCTCAATAAAGATAAATGCATTACATTCACATATGCACACATAGGATTCATACATGCACACACATAATCCATAAATACACACACAGGATACACAAATGCGCACGAAATTCACAAATGCACACACAAAATTTAAAAAGCACAGAAGATTCACAAATTGTATTCAAAAGATTCAGAAATGTATTTTTGATGCACACACACATATATCTTGATTTACAAACTGCTTGCGGTCTGTGAACTTCACTGCCTTTTTTTAAACAGGGAATGATCTGCAACCAATCAGATATCTCCCTTGTTTTAGCCACTCACAAGAATGCACCCCACGTGGGGGATTGTTTACTTATAAGCCAATCAGCGAACGACTCTCCTCAGCGAATGACTCACTTTCCTCACGCAGCGAACGACTCACTTTCCTCAGCGAACGATTCACTTTCCTCACGCAGCGAACGAATCACTTTCCTCAGCGAACGACTCACTTACCTCAAGCAGCCGGCGACTCACTTTGCGCAGCCGGCGACCCACTTTGCACAGCAGGAGACTCACTTTCCGCAGCCGGAGAGTCACTTTCCTCTCGCAGCGAACGACTCACTTTCCTCAAGAGTCACGCAGCGAATGACTCACTTTCCTCACGCAGCGAACTACTCACTTTTCTCAGCGAACGATTCACTTTCCTCACGCAGCGAAGTTAAGCGAACGATTCACTTTCCTCACGCAGCGATCAACTCACTTTCCTCAGCGAACGACTCACTTTCCTCACGCAGCCAGCGACTAACTTTGCGCAGCCGGAGAGTCACTTTTCTCTTGCAGCGGACCTCTGACTCTCTCTTCATGTAGGGACCGATTATTATATTATTAAAGTGACTTCTATATTGCATCCAAAAGAATATTTAGATATATTTAAATATTCAAAAAGGTGTAAATTTTTTTTTTTAAACTTTCATTAAAATATTTCAATAAAATGAAATAATTGCCTATTGCAAATTTATGAATCCATGGTTAACTTTTTTTTCCGCAGTCACTGGGCTATATGTATTGAGACATTTTTTAATTTATATTTTGTAAAAAATGATAAAAAAAAAAAAAAACCTGAATTGTAATCTAAACAACTGTATTTTCATACAATTTCATAAATAAGTAGGCTATAATATACTGCACCACAGGCATATTGCGCTATGAACGCATTCATGTGATTGGCTTATAAGTAAACAATCCCCCACGTGGAGTGCGTTCTTGTGATTGGCTAAAAGAAGGGAGATATCTGATTGGTTGCTGATCATTCCCTGTTTAAAAAAAAAGCATTTGTGTGTCGAGCCAAGTCAGGGGAGTCTCAAAATTCACACACAAATGCAGTGAAGTTCACAACCGCAAGCATTTTGTAAATCAATATATATGTGTGTGTGCATCAGAAATACATTTCTGAATCTTGTCCTGTGCATTTGTGAATCTTGAGTGCATTTGTAAATGTTGTTTGCATTTCTGAATTGTGTGCGTATTTCTGAATTTTGTGTGCATTTCTGAATTTTGTATGCATTTGTGAATCTTCTGTGCTTTTTAAATTTTGTGTGTGCATTTGTAAATTTTGTGCGCATTTGTGGATCCTGTGTGTGTATTTATGAATCATGTGTGTGCATGTATGAATCCTATGTGTGCATTTGTGAATTTAGTGTGTGCATATATCTTTATTGAGACTCTTTTGGCTCCATATTTGGCTGCGCCCAGACTCACCTCAAACTCAACCAGCCCACTGACTCCACACCATCCTTCAGCCAATACCGAAGACATCACTTCGAACAGCTACTGAACTTCCAGACAATCAACAAACATGGGAAACCCCTATCTGCAATAACGACAACAAAGGCGACTACCTACACAGGCAATGCATGTAACTCCAGATTCTAGCTAAACTCGTGCTTTTAATATAAAGTTGAATAGCCTCATTGATAAACTCAATGCGAGGGTTAGTTAAATGATTGATGGTTGTAAACAATTGCAGGTATTGCTATAAACTTGGGATTTCACATTTTCACTTTCCATAAAACTCATTCTTTCATCACTCTCTCACTCTCTCTCTCTCTCTGTAACTTGTGTGAATGTATGAGAGTGTGTTTGTATTAGATTCGTTTGTATGTCTTAGATTTATCGAAGTCTTATTTATACTGAAATGAGAAGTATATTTTGTTTTGTGCTTACCAGTTAATGTCTTAAACCAAACTTATCAATGTCAGGGTGTAAACTGGTGACCGAGAAGCTGATGGTCACTCTTTGAGCTCCATGATCATATATGGAGATGGAAGAAATTTACAGAATCATAAACATCACTGCAACACTCCACCAATCTGGACTACTTGCTCGTGTGGCAAGGTTTGTGATTGTAGCTCCAGGTAACTTCACTTTTCTGTTGAATCTTACCATCACTCTGTGTTGTCTAAAGTGAAAATATAAACTTAATTCACACCATATATCTGATATTATCTATCAAACTAATCTGACTATTCTGACTGTTTGTTTTAAATTATATAAGTGCTGTATAAGTACAGTGCACGTACAGCATGTTAGCATTCGTTAGCTGGTTAGCTTGTCATTCACGTTTCCACTCGTGTTTCTATTCGCGTCTATTACCGTTTTCTTTTTCTGTTGCCTCGTTTATTTTCTTTCTTGAGCCATTTTTCACAAGTTTATCAAACAACAGTGGTAAGTCAGAATCATTTTTTAATCACGGTGAGTAATGGCTTCTTCTCCTGTTATTGTTGGTTGCACCGCTTAGTAGGCCTATTTATTGTTTAGCTCTCTCTGTTGGCAACAAGAGATTCACACGATAAATGCAGGGTAATATTTAGGCTGACAGAGAAGGTTACAGAATTAGAGAAACACATCCAAACTGAATGTGAGGGATGTAGATATGAATTTGGATGAAACACCACTCTTCCATTCAGATTAAACAGGTTTTTAAACAGGTTTTCCCCACTCAGTGATGCTCCCACTGAGAAACCTGATCAAAGTGCTCTATTTATTGACAATCCTATTGTAAGCATGGCTTGAAAAAAAAAACAAAAACAAAAAAACATGAAGCTATCATACAATTTGATATTCAGCAGATCTACAGCCTGAAGGGAAATATCAGTTTCTTAGTTCAAACACACCTTTGTAAAAGGTGCATATGATACTTAATATATCAATTAATAAGACTAAGTTTGATACTTGCACGTCTCGCCTGTTTGAAAAAGAGTCCTGATGCACTTCAGGGCTCTAGTTGGACTCTGCTGAAGTGAGTTGATGAGAAAGATTGGTTCGAATCAGAGGATCTTGATGAATGGAAAGTCAAGGCCGAAGGCCTGGCGCAAGCTTATCTTCTCCTGGAATTCCTGAATCTAAAAGAACCGCCCAAATCTGGTGATCAGTGATCTATATGGGGTGACGATGTCACACCCTCAGGATTTGAGTGAGTCAATGAGGAATGGCACCTTTTGGAGGGAAGTTTTACAACTCTTTGTTTCTAGTATGGTGTCTTGCATAAGAAATTAGATTGGGGGGTTCAAGAGAAGAATATTTAAGATTCTTATAAAACTAATGTGTTGCATAGGTATCAACTTATAATATACACTCTCATTTAGATCATGAAAATACGAACTCATACATACCGAACAACATATAGATGAGGTTATATTAACTAGTGATCCATCATAAGCATAGATAAAACAAACAATACAAAAAATACAATATACAAGAACAATAACAGCATACACAGTGCCCTAAAGTATATGTGAATTAATTCAAAGAAAGGTTTTTCTATGAGTTAATTAGAGAAGAGACCCTTTTTATGTGCATTATGTGTCTGCTTTTGAGAGGCTTCAGTTAAGAGTTGCTTTTTTGAGGTGATAGTTGCATTTTGGGATAAGGGTCCATAGACCCTTTGGTTAGATGAGGGGGCGTTAGACATTATTTGTTAAACATAACAAATAGTTGTGTGTCTGATTGGTCCAAATGCTACAGAGGTGTGTGAAATTGCAAGTACAATGTCAAACACTGTAATATGCTCTGGTCTCCTGCCTGCTTACTATGGCGATGAGATACACAGCAGACTGTTGTCACTCAGTAGCTGGATGTCTAAGTGGTGCCTGCAGAATAACATAGGTTTTATAGACAATTGGACGAGTTTTTGGGTAAGACCTGACCTTTTAAAATGAGATGGTCTTAATCCCTCCAGAGGTGGTGCCACTGTTCTCTCTAGAAATATGACATATAGTCTTAGAATTTGCACTCCACTAACTGGGGCCCAGGTCAGGAAGCAGACAGAGTGGCTAAACCGACCATCTGCTAGCCGCCTCACATTACAGAAATCAGCTAATTTCTCAATACATAGACTCTTTCATCTAGAAATCACACTACAGAGTCTGTGTCTGTTCTCTTTTTATAAACATGAGCCACGTCCAAAAGTTAAATGGGGAAGTGTTGCCACGATTTATAACAATATTTTCAGTATTTCTCAGAGGGCAAGCTTCAGGTATAACTCGTTTGAAGTTATGGTGCTTCATATAATATAATATAATAGTCAAGAGAAACAAGTTTTTTAATGATAAATTCCCTGGGATGTTTGTACTGGGTACTGTATACAGGCCACCAGAGCATCATATGATGCATTGGGATCAGAATTCATAGACATTCTAAACTCTATTGGGGTAAGACAACATGTCAAGTCAAGTCACATTTATTTATATAGCGCTTTAAACAAAATACATTGCATCAAAGCAACTGAACAACATTCATTAGCAAAACAGTGTGTCAATAATGCAAAATGACAGTTAAAGGCAGTTCCTCATTGAATTCAGTGATGTCATCTTTGTTCAGTTTAAAAAGTGTCTGTGCATTTATTTGCAATCAAGTCAACGATACCGCTGTAAATGATGTGACCCCAACTAAGCATGCCAGAGGCGACAGCGGCAAGGAACCGAAACTCCATCAGTGACAGAATGGAGAAAAAAACCTTGGGAGAAACCAGGCTCAGTTGGGGGGCCAGTTCTCATCTGACCAGACGAAACCAGTAGTTCAATTATTGGATGCAGCAAAGTCATATTGTGCAGAAGAATCATCTGTTTCCTGTGGTCTTGTCCTGATGGTCATCTGAGACAAGGTCTTTACAGGGGAAGTGTATCTGGAGCTCTAGTTGTCCTGGTCTCCGCTGTCTTTCAGGGATGTAGAGGTCCTTTATAGGTGCTGATCCACCATCTGGTCTGGATACGTACAGGATCGGGGTGACTGCAGTGACACTCTGATCTGGATACAGACTGGATCTGGTGGCTACAGTGACCTCGGAATAAGAGAGAAACAGACTAATATTAGCGTAGATGCCATTCTTCTAATGAATGTATCAAGTACATCGGGTGGTATGGGAAGTGATCCCGGTTCCGGTTTACTTAATTAATGCAGCCTAAAAATCCTTTAATGGATTTGGATATTAAAAGCATATTAGTATGTTATGTGTAAGCCAGGTTAAAGAGATGGGTCTTTAATTTAGATTTAAACTGCAAGAGTGTGTCTGTCTCCCGAACAATGTTAGGTAGCTTTTTCCACAGTTTAGGCGCCAAATAGGAAAAGGATCTGCCGCCCGCAGTTGATTTTGATTTTCTAGGTATAATCAATTTAGGTATAATCAAATTGCCTGAGTTTTGAGAACTCATTTTTATAATGTAAAAGGAGCTCATTCAAATACTGAGGTGCTAAACCATTCAGGGCTTTATAAGTAATAAGCAATATTTTAAAATCTATACGATGTTTGATAGGGAGCCAGTGCAGTGTTCAAAGGACCGGGAAAATATGGTCATACTTCCTGGTTCTAGTAAGAACTCTTGCTGCTGCATTTTGGACTAGCTGTAGTTTGTTTACTGATCGTGGAGAACAACCACCCAATAAAGCATTACAATAATCTAACCTTGAGGGCATAAATGCATGGATTAACATTCCTGCATTTGACATTGAGAGCATAGGCCATAATTTAGATATATTTCTGAGATGGAAAAATATCAAATGCTAGAAAATGCTAGAAACGTGGCTTTCTAAGGAAAGATTGCGATCAAATAGCACACCTAGGTTCCTAACTGACAACTAAGAATTGACAGAGCAGCCATCAAGTCTTAGACAGTGTTCTAGGTTATTACATATAGAGTTTTTAGGTCCTATAATTAACACCTCTGTTTTTTCAGAATTTAGCAGTAAGAAATTACTCGTCATGCAGTTTTTTATATCGACTATGCATTCCATTAGTTTTTCAAATTGGTGTGTTTCACCGGGCCACGAAGAAATATAGAGCTGAGTATCATCAGCATAACAGTGAAAGCGAACACCATGTTTCCTGATGATATCTCCCAAGGGTAACATATAAAGCGTGAAGAGTAGCGGCCCTAGTACTGAGCCTTGAGGTACTCCATACTGCACTTGTGATCGATATGATACATCTTCATTCACTGCTACGAACTGATGGCGGTCATATAAGTACGATTTAAACCATGCTAATGCACTTCCACTGATGCCAACAAAGTGTTCAAGTCTATGCAAAAGAATGCTGTGGTCTATTGTGTCAAACGCAGCACTAAGATCCAATAAAACTAATAGAGAGATACACCCATGATCAGATGATAAGAGCAGATCATTTGTAACTCTAAGGAGAGCAGTCTCAGTACTATGATACAGTCTAAATCCTGACTGGAAATCCTCACATATACCATTTTTCAGTTTTAATAATAAACTAACTGAGGGGAACAAAAACCAAAACAGCAAACAGAAGTCCATGAAGGGCATGTTGAGGCACCCACAGGGCGGAGCAGAGGACCACCACAGCCGTGTGGTCAGGGCGGAAGCCCCCCAGGACGGAGCAGAAGACCCCCACAGCCATGTGGTGAAACCCAGAGCCCACCAGGGCGGAGCGGAAGACCACCAAAACTGTGTGGTCAGGGCGGAAGCCCCCCAGGGCGGAGCAGAATACCACCACGTTCTCAAGGTCCACCGGTACCTGACTCGACTCCGGAAAGTCCACAGGAATCTGACTCGACTCTGGAGAGTTTACGGGAACATGACTCGACTCCAGAGAGTCCACGTGAATCTGCCTTGACTCTGGAGAGTTCACAGGAACATGACTCGACTCTGAACTGTCTGTGGAGACCTGAGGCGCCTCGGCTTTGGGCACTGCCTCTGGAACGGTCTCGGGCACCGCCTTGGTCACGGCATCGGGTACCGCCTCGGCATCGGCCACCACCTCGGCCTCTGCATCAGCATCGGGCACCGCCTCGGCATCGGGCATCACCTCGGCCTCCGGAACAGCCTCGGGCACCGCCTCGGCATCGGCCACCACCTCGGCCTCTGGAACAGCATCGGGCTCCGCCTCGGCCTCTGGAACAGCATCGGGCTCCGCCTCGGCCTCTGGAACAGCATCGGACACCGCCTCGGCATCAGACATCACCTCGGCCTCCGGAACAGCATCGGGCACCGCATCGGGAACGACCTCGGGCACCGACTCAGCATCGGGCACCATCTAGACCTCCAGAACAGCATCGGGCACCGCCTCAACCTCTGGAACAGCATCGGGCTCCGCCTCGGCCTCTGGAACAGCATCGGACACCGCCTCGGCATCGGACATCACCTCGGCCTCTGGAACAGAATCGGGCACCGCATCGGGAATGGCCTCGGGCACCGCCTCGGCATCGGGCACCAACTCGGCCTCCGGAACAGCATCGGGCACCGCCTCAGCCTCCGGAACAGCATCGGTCACCGCCTCAGCCTACAGAACAGCATCGGGCACCGCATCGGGAACGACCTCGGGCACCGCCTCAGCATCGGGCACCATCTCGACCTCCAGAACAGCATCGGGCACCGCCTCAACCTCCGGAACACCATCGGTCACCGCCTCAGCATCAGGCACGACCTCGGCCTTCGGAACAGCATCGGGCACCACCTCGGCCTCCAGAACAGCATTGGGCATCGCCTTGACCTCCGGAACAGCATCGGGCACTGCATCGGGAACGACCTCCTGGATGGCAGCGGCCTGCTCGTGAACGTCCTCCTGGACGGCAGCGGCCCGCTCGGGAACGTTCTCCAGGTTGAGAGGAACGGTAGAATGCCTTTCTACTCATCCTCCGCCCTCTACGAGGGCGAGTCGGTGGCACCTTGACTGGCGACTCAGACGTTGAGTCGGCCATCTTGTGCTGTGGGTCTAAGCTGGCGACCATCCTGGGTTGTGGCGCTGGACCGGTGGCCAATTTGGGCAATGGCGCTGGGTTAGTGGCCCTCTTGTGCTGTGGCGTTGGGCTGACAGTTATCTTGTGCGGTGGTGCTGGATTGGCGGCCATCTTGGTTTGGGACGCTGGCTCAGCAGCTTTGACGTGAACAGTCTTGGGAGTTTCGAGGATCTGTGATTGGTTATTATTGTTCCTAAGCAAGTTGCTGCCATAAGTCTGCTCTAGTTACAAGATCTATTCTTTGAAAGTATTTTTGAATTGTTTTCCTGTGATTAGTTTTTCTGTTTTTCTCTGAGTTTTTGTTTTGGAGTCTATTTCACTCTTTTTGACCCTTTCTGGTCTGAAGATTTTTCTGTTTTTTAACCTAACTCTAAACAAAGGACATTTTGTTCCTTTTGCTGTTTTTGTTAAATAAACTCTTAAGTTAAGAAGGCATCTGACTATTGGGTTCAACTAACTCCTGTGGCTCAGCAGTATAAATTAAGACTCTGACATCAGAGACACAAGTTCAAGCCCCGGTTCTGACAGAAACATTGAAATAAGGATGAATTGAGTCACCAAAAGGAGATTCAGTCTAATGAAGTTTGTAATAAGTTATTCCTGATTTGTCAGCTTTTTTTATTTCTCTTTGGGTAGGCTCTTCCAGAATGCTGTCACTCCCGTAAAAGTAGCTAATCTTGCTTGTGGATATTTCATTACTGATGGAGTGTTCCTGAGGAATTCCTGGTGGTTCCTGTTAAGTTTCAACATATGATGACTGGATTTCTAAATGATTAATCAGGTCATCAGGGAATGTGTACAACTTATGATCTAGTAATCCATAGGAAGCCAAATCAAGTGTTGAAACCTGCCCCTTTGGAACCAATTCAAGCAACTGGTGAACCTTTTGAGCATCTTATCTTCGTTTGTGTTCAGCCACTTCCTCGTTCAAAGTCAAGAAGCAATTGTTCATGGTGCTGTTTGAACATGCTTTTTCCTGCAGCATTGCACATACACTGTGTGCTATTGTGCAGGTGTTAACCCAATTTATATCTGTCTTTGGAATTCCAAAAATCATCCAAAGTGTCGCAGGTTCAAACCTTATTTCTCATCTCCATCAGCAAGTTTTGAAACAACTGCACATTAAGCATAATGAATCTACTGTCACCGGGTGACACTGGATGTAATTCACAAACATTTTAGATACTCATAGTGCTATTAAAACAATGCAGTATGTTGTTCCATTTTCAAGAAACCGAGGTTACAAACGTAAGCGAGGCATTTACTTGTCTAAATGTACACGTGACAGAACTGTGAAATGGCTTACATCCATTTAAACGTAATTTGCATGCAGCTTCCCTCATGAGTGCTTTATATTTCCTCAAGAACAAAAGGTCTTTGGCTTCCTCATCTTCTTTGTGTTCACCCACTAGTTTTAGGATGCATTTTCCAGGTACATTATCAGCTTTTATATTATCTTGAAATTCTTAATGTTTATAATAATAAACATTGCTGTGGATAAATATGTTATTAGATCTCACATTGTGATGGCTTGAGTTGGCTGTATATTCTGTGCTTGTGTTATCTGAATAAGAACACAGTTAAACCTGATTAAAACTATCCATCCATCCATCATCTTCTGCTTAAAACTATAAATGTACTAAATAGAAAGAAAATCATACTGTTATATTTTGGTGATTAAAACAAATGTTAACATTCTCAATCATCCTGTGTTTTGAAACAATGGCTATGAAGAATGAAAATATGTAATAACTCTAATAAAAGCATGACATAAGTTTGTAAACCTTATAATAATGTTTTTTGTCAAGTGTTCAAAGTGTTTTACTTTTTAAAAAGTACATTAATAAAACATAATGGACATGAATCATGAATATATATATATATATATATATATATATATATATATATATATATATATATATATATATATATATATATATATATATATATATATAAAACATTACATTTGGCTACCTGTTTTATAGAATCTATATCTATATAAAATCTCTCTCTCTCTCTCTCTCTCTCTCTCTCTCTCTCTCTAATATCTTACTTGATTTATTTAATTTACTCTTATGTTACATGTGCAACATTTTCTGTTTATCACTAGATGGCAGTAGTACCTAAAATCAAGTTCCATTATGTCAGTCTGTGCTCAAATTTGTTGGATTACACACAAGGGAAACTCATAACATGTTATTGTGTTATAATTATTGTATGATTTCTGTAGCCTCATAGAAAACAACTATTCATTAAGACACGTTCATGAAAATAATGCTTTGTTTTGCATTTAATATTAAGAGGGCTATGTTATCTAAATTAATCTTATAGCTCTGCTTTCTTTCTGTATGTGTATTAGTCTCTCATTTCTTTGTTTAATGTTTCTGAAGAAATTTAAGAATAACATGAAATATTGATGTTTAAAACAACAGAGAACTTCCTGAATTGAGGAACCTATGAAAGAGAAAGAAAAGGATCTGAGCCTAGGAAATCAGCTAAAAATAAACAACATTCAAAGTTGGTGACAAGTTAATTTGCAAGTTAAGGTTTAACCTGGGCAAAAAAGGAAAGAAAAAAAATAAAGTCTGTTATAGTGCAGGATATTTACAATAACATTTGGCTGACTGCGATTTTGCCCTAAAATAATTTCTCATACTGTTCTATTTATTGAATGGAAATGATGACACAAGCAGCTCTATTTGGGTTTGTCAAAAGCATCTGCACAGCAAATCTAGCGCAGGTGTGTGGAGTGGTTTTGTAGACAATGCCTAATTGTTGGCCGTTTTTAAAACAGAAGTGCTAATCAGTGTTGTCCTAAAGAAAAATGGTTTACTATTGTTGCATTCCACCTCCAACCCCCCACCCTACCAAAAAAACAAAAACAAAATCAATTTTTTATTTTTTATTTATATAGTAATTTAGCAGTACACTCTAAAATTGGTTGACATAGAGAAGTCTACATCGTAACATCTTGGTTGTTGTAGGTCTGTTGACTGAATTACAGTTCTATATATAATTTACATTTCAAGATGTTTTGTAATTATATTCATTGTGAAAAGTGTTTTACAGATAAATCTGCATTTAATATTTTATTTGATGCAAGATAAAAATAATTTGATATTAAATACATATTTCCAGATAATATTTTTCGATTTGGCTTTAGCTAGTGGAAATTTAAAATACAATAATTTAATTAAAAATAATTTATATTTAAACTTACAAAATGACGCCTAACCTTTTTTCTCACACAGCATAAGTGGGTCTTTAAACATGTAAAAAAATATATGTATGTATTATAATTTAGGAGGGAACTGATCCTCCTGCAAGAGGATTTTCCAGTGTGTAATGAAAAAAAAAAAGAAAAAAAAAAAGGTTTTATACAAAGAGGCCTCTATGGAAACCAAAAGTACAAGGGGTGGCTCCCCTAACCTAAGTACTAGACAGAGGCATCCTATATTTTTTAGTGTATGTGACGTGACATTCCTACCTGTCTCATAACATAATGTAAATGCTGACGAAAGTTACTTCATCAAGAAGAATGGACATAGGATGTCATTGAACATACAAATAAAACAAGCAACACAAACAAAAGGGAACACGTGAGTTAGACAATGTGTTTTCAGATGAATAGCAGTGAAGATAAACAAACAGCAAAAGGGGGCTGGTGAGTGGTATGGCACACTCTTTTATCTGGGGTAATCTCTTTGGATTGGTGATGAATGGATTGATGACGTCAATAGCTGGTGATGATGAGTGACAAGTGACAGGACCAATGACCCGCGTCTATGGGTGTATTCACACCTCTTGTTTGGTTCGACTGAATAAAACTCAAGTTGATTTCCCCCTTGGTGGGGATCTTTTTGGCAGGTGCGAATACAGCAAATCGCACTCAGGTGCAGACTAAAGAACTGTACCGCGACCCAGCTGAAGAGGTGGTCTCTCTGTAAATTTAATCATCCCTACATTTCTGACTCTGATCCATCTGGTGATAATGATAATGATGAAGGGAGCAATATTTTAAGTGGTGAAATAGTTCAGGCAATGGAAGCAGACATTGCACAAGTAAAGGTGGATTTATTGGCCCTCAATAAAAAAAATACAACATATAGATCATGATTTTAAACAGTCATTTGACAGTAGAGTAAACAGGGAGACCAGTTTCATGTAGGACGTAGTTTCCTCTACTGTCAAATGACTGTTTAAAATCATGATCTATATGTTGTATAGGATCTCCGGGATCAACGTTCCCCACCCCTGCCATAGATGATAGCTTGGCTGGGTTCCTTGACTATTTTCTAAAATCACTGAAAAAAATTGTAACTGATTGTTTTCTGAGTAGAGATGCTAAATTGGAAAGTCAAATGAAAAACTAAGTCTAACTAATAGATTATAGTACGTTTGAAAAAATAATATCTAGCTGTGGTTTGGGCTGTTGAAAAGTTGAGGCATTTCCTGGAGGGGAGGCAGTTTGAAGTCTTTACTGATCATACTGCACTCATCTGGGCCTTCAACTGCCCCAAAACCTCCTCATGTCTCCACAAACCGACTCTTCAGCTGCAACAATTTAACTTTTAGGTCCATCACATGACAGGCTGCCTTAACATGGGTCCAGATGCCTCGTCCAGGGTATGCAAGCCACCTTCTAGTCATGCTGTCCCATATCTCTCCATAACTTCTCATAACTCGTCTACCTTACCACATTCATTGGTAGAAATTGCTGAAGCTCAAGGTTTGGATAACATCATCACTCACCTGCTGTCTGAAATCCAACCTTGCTCAACCAAAGAACAGCCCTTCTGAAGATCACCAGAAGAAGAATGGCATCTACGCTAATATTAGTCTGTTTCTTTCTTATTTCGAAGTCGCTGTAGCCACTAGATCCAGTCTGTATTAAGATCAGATAGTTACTGCAGTCACCCGGATCCAGTACGTATCCAGGCCAGATGCTGGATCCGCACCTAGAGATGACCTCGACAGCTCTGAATGTCAGTGGAAACCAGGACAACTAGACATGCCCCAGAGACAGATCCCCAGTCAAGACCTTATCTCCTAGATGGCCACTGGGACAAGACCACAGAAAACAGAGTCCTCTGCTCAATATGACCATGCTGCAGCCTGGAATTATGGGAGAGCATTTAAATTCCAGGCTGCAGCAAAGTCAGATTGTGCAGAAGAATCATCTGTTTCCTGTGATCTTGTCCTGGTGGCTGTCTGAGACAAGGTATTGACTGTGGATCTAGTTGTCCTGGTTTCCACTGACATTCAGAGCTGTCAAGGTCATCTCTAGGTGCGGATCCACCATCTGGCCTGGATACGTACTGGATCCGGGTGACTGCAGTGACCATCTGATCTGGATAAAGGAGTAATATATCAGCTGGTGGTACCACAGACAATAAGAACGGACTTCATGCACTATTAGCATGATAATCCTCTAGGAGGCCATCTTGGACAGCTAAAAATACTGCTGAAAATCCTGAAGGTGGCATGGTGCCCGTCCGTCAGGAGAAACATTTGGCAATACATCAAAAGCCGTGAGGTATGCTAGAAATATAAACCCAGCAATACAAAACCATCCGAACTTTTACAAAGGTCACAGATAACTGAGCCTAGACACACTCTAGGAATCATAATAATAATGGGTCCATTCCCCACCAGTAAGAAACAAACACTTACCTCCTTGTCATTGATGACTATTACATAAAGTGGGTAGAGATGTTTCCACTTAGTGATGCCAAGACACAGAAAAATAATGAAAATTCTGCGGGATGAGATTTTTACTCACTGTGGAGTCCCCAAGTTCCTGGTGTCTGACAGGGGTTCCCAGTTCACCTCAAGCATTCTGAGGGATCTGTGCAAGAAATGGGGTTGTGTTCAGTGACTAACAACAAGCTGTCTCCCACTAGCAAACTTAATAGAAAGAACCAATCAGACTGTAAAAACAATGATTGCTGCTTATGTTGGGCAACAACATCAAACTTGGGACCACTGACTGCTAGAATTCTGCTATGCCAACAACACTGCCCAGCAGGAAAGCACAGGGAAAACACCTGTGGAGCTCATGCTTGGTAGGCAGGTGATGAGACCTCTGGAACATCTAGATCCGGGGATTATATTGCGCTCAAATTTAATTGATTTTGATGCAATATTTACACTGAAGCTTGCAGGCGGCTATTATAAGGGGCATGACATTTCCTGACCATGAGCCGAGTGGTGCAAATCACAAAACAGACTGGTCCTGCTAACCAATCACAGCACATTTCATATTTCAGAAGGTGGGCCTTTATTTGATACATGAACTATTTGAGCCATTCAGGCCAGACTTGGGAGAGAGGTAATGTAATAATGCAAAATATGTGAAAAATTACGTGCTTCTCAATAAATTAGAATGTCGAGGACAAGTTCAGGGTCAGCAGAAAGAAGCAATGAAATGCTCCAAGATTTTTAAATGGGTACAGTGACTTTGTTTCAAAAAACACAATGGACCAACACCGGCAGATGACATTGCACCCCATGAGGAAACTTAAATCTGGACTTCAAGCAACTTGGGCTATGAGCTTCTCCACCCTTCCTCCAGACTCTAGGACCTTGGTTTCCAAATGAAATACAAAACTTGCTCTCATCTGAAAAAAAAGGACTTTGGACCAACGGAAACAGTCAATTTCTTCTTCTCCTTAGCCAAGGTAAGATGCCTCTGACTTTTTCTGTGTTACAGGAGTGGCTTAACAAGAGGATTATGACAACTGTAGCCAAATTCCTGTTTGTCAGAGACCATTTATAAGGAGCAGGAAACCTTTGCCGGTGTTTTGAGTTGATTAGCTGGTTGGCATGTCATCATATTCTAATTTGTTGAGATCATGAATTGGTGGGGTTTTGTTAAATGTGAGCAAAAATCATCACATTTAACCCTCTGGAGTCGATTCACGCGTATATGCATTATGAGGCATTTTCTTCTGATAAACCTGAAAAGAACAAAAATACAGTACAGATAAGAGCAATACATCAATTTAATCTATAAAGGGTCTACAAACATAATAACAACAAAACTTTGTGCATTTATAAAATAAAGATAACAAACAAGGTGTGCTGTCTGCAGCCTTTGTCTGCGGTGATCTTCATTTAGAAACGTATCATTAAAATGAATTGTAACTCATTGAATAATCAACGAAGAGACATGAGAGATATATCTGTAGAAAGCTTGACATGTCTTCTTTTAAACTAAACAAGTGCTACTGAAAACAAATATTCTGTGATAATGTAATCTATATGAAAACAACGTGATGTGCAGTCTTTCACGTCTCCCTTCATTATATCTAATGCGACCATGCCCGAGCGCTAAACGCGTTATTGTGATTATAATGTTTCACTGAAGGACAAGGCTTGAATACGCCCACACTGAAAACATAGCAGTGAGACTGTTCTTCAAGTTTTTTTATTTTTTACTTTTTGCTTTTCGATGAGAGGAATAAGACATAATTCACTCCAAAAAGATGTGATGAGGATTACCTCAGGATTTTGGACCTCTGGACCTGGGACCTCTGGAACAACTAATCCAACAACCACCTTCACCTGATCAGGCTGCCTATTCCCTAGTGGAATGACAAAACATCATGGCGGAGGAGGTGAAAAACAGGATGAGGATGAGCGAAGCCAAACAAGCTAGGTATTACAATTATCATAGAAAAAAAGTGCATTAGCATGGTTTAAATTGTACTTATATGACTGTCATCAGTTCGTAGCAGTGAATGAAGATGTATCATATCGATTACAAGTGCAGTATAGAGTACCTCAAGGCTCAGTTTTAGGGCTGCTACTCTTCACGCTTTATATGTTACCCTTGGGAGATATCATGGTGTTAGCTTTATCATGGTTTTAGCTTTCACTGTTATGCTGATGATACTCAGCTCTATATTTCTTCGCGGCCCGGTGAAACACACCAATTTGAAAAGCTAATGGAATGCATAGTCAATATAAAAAATTGGATGACGAGTAATTTCTTACTGCTAAATTCAGAAAAAACAGATGTGTTAATTATATGACCTAAAAACTCTGCTGTAATAACCTAGAACACTGTCTAAGACTTGATGGTTGCTCTGTCAATTCTTCGTCATCAGTTAGGAACCTAGGTGAGCTATTTGATCGCAATCTTTCATTAGAAAGCCACGTTTCTAGCATTTGTAAAACTGCATTTTTCCATCTCAAAAATATATCTAAATTACGGCCTATGTTCTCAATGTCAAATGCACAAATGTTAATCCTTGCATTTATGACTTCAAGGTTAGATTATTGTAATGCTTTATTGGGTGGTTGTTCTGCACGCTTAGTAAACAAACTACAGCTAGTCCAAAATGCAGCAGCAAGAGTTCTTACTAGAACCAGGAAGTATGACCATATTAGCCCGGTCCTGTCATCGCTGCACTGGCTCCCTATCAAACATTGTATAGATTTTAAAATATTGCTTATTACTTATAAAGCCCTGAATGATTTAGCACCTCAGTATTTGAATGAGCTCCTTTTACATTATACTCCTCTACGTCCGCTACGTTCTCAAAACTCAGGCAATTTGATAATACCTAGAATATCAAAATCAACTGCGGGCGGCAGATCCTTTTCCTATTTGGCGCCTAAACTCTGAAATAACCTACCTAACATTGTTCGGGAGGCAGACACAATCTTGCAGTTTAAATCTAGATTAAAGACCCATCTCTTTAACCTAGCATACACATAACATACTAATATGCTTCTAATATCCAAATCCGTTAAAGGATTTTTAGGCTGCATTAATTAGGTAAACCGGAAACGGAAACGCTTCACATAACACCCTATGTACTTTCTACATCATTAGAAGAATGGCATCTACACTAATATTTGTCTGTTTCTCTCTTGTTTCCGAGGTCACCGTGGTCACCAGATCCAGTCTGTATCCGGATCAGAGGGTCACTGCAGTCACCCAGATCCAGTACATATCCAGACATGATGGTGGATCAGCACCTAGAAAGGACCTCTACTGCCCTGAAAGACAGCGGAGACCAGGACAACTAGAGCCCCTGATACAGATCCCCTGTAAATACCTTGTCTCAGAGGACCACCAGGACAAGACCACAGGAAACAGATGATTCTTCTGCACAATCTGACTTTGCTGCAGCCTGGAATTGAACTACTGGTTTCGTCTGGTCAGAGGAGAACTGGCCCCCCAAAAATTCTGTAAATTCTGTCACCGATGGAGTTTCGGTTCCTTGCAGCTGTCGCCTCTGGCCTGCTTAGTTGGGGTCACATCATCTACAGCGATATCATTGACTTGATTGAAATTAAATGCACAGACACTATTTAAACTGAACAGAAATGACATAACTGAATTCAATGATGAACTGCCTTTAACTATCATTTTGCATTATTGAGACACTGTTTTCCAAATGAATGTTGTTCAGTGCTTTGACGCAATGTATTTTGTTTAAAGCGCTATATAAATAAAGGTGATTGATTGATTGATTGATTGACTCGAGCGAGCAGAAATCAGCTGAGCGAGCATAAATCCACTGCGCGAGCAAAACAGCAAAAACAGCATACCTGGATGGGAGACCTCCTAAAAAAACTAGGTTGCTGCTGGAAGAGGTGCTAGTGAGGCCAGCAGGGGGTGCTCACCCTGTGGTCTTTGTGGGTCCTAGCATCCCCAGTGTAGTGATGGGGACACTATGCTGTCAACAAGCACAGTCCTTCGGATGAGACGTTAAACCGAGGTCCTGACTCTCTGTGGTCAGTAAAAATCCCAGGATATCTTTAGAAAAGAGCAGATGTGTGACCTCGGCATCCTGGCTCAATTCGCCCATTGGCCTCTGACCATCATGGCCTCCTAACAATCCCCATATCTGCTGATAGGCTTCATCACTCTGTCTCCTCTCCACCAGTAAGCTGATGTGTGGTGGGCGTTCTGGCGCACTATGGCTGCCGTCGCATCATCCAGGTGGATGCTGCACACTGGTGGTGGATGAGGAGATACCCCCTGACTATGTAAGCGCTTTGAGTGTCTAGAAAAGCGCTATATAAATGTAAGGAATTATTAATTGCTTATTACTTATAAAGCCCTGAATGGTTTACCACCTCAGTATTTCAATGAGCTCCTTTTACATTATAATTCTCTACGTCCGCTACGTTCTCAAAACTCAGGTATAACAGTTTGATAATACCTAGAATATCAAAATCAACTGCAGGCGGCAGATCCTTTTCCTATTTGGCACCTAAACTCTGGAATAACCTACCTAACATTGTTCGGGAGGCAGACACACTCTTGCAGTTTAAATCTATATTAAAGACCCATCTCTTTAACCTGGCTTACACATAACATACTAATATGCTTTTAATATCCAAAGTATTTTTAGGCTGCATTAATTAGGTAAACCGGAACCAGAAACACTTCCCATAACACCCTATGTACTTGCTACATCATTAGAAGAATGGCATCTACAGTATGCTAATATTTGTCTGTTTCTCTCTTATTCTGAGGTCACCGTAGCCACCAGATCCAGCCTGTATCCAGATCAGAGGGTCACTGCAGTCACCTGGATCCAGTACGTATCCAGACCAGATGGTGGATCAGCACCTATAAAGGACCTCTACTGCCCTGAAAGACAGCGGAGACCAGGACAGCTAGAGCCCCACATACAGATCCCCTGTAAAGACCTTGTCTCAGATGACCACCAGGACAAGACCACAGGAAACAGATGATTCTTCTGCACAATCTGACTTTGTTGCAGCCTGGAATTGAACTACTGGTTCGTCTGGTTCAACTGGCCCCCCAACTGAGCCTGGTTTCTCCCAAGGTTTTTTTTCTCCATTCTGTTACAGATGGAGTTTCGGTTCCTTGCCGCTGTCGCCTCTGGCTTGCTTTAGTTGGGGTCACTTCATCTACAGCAATATCGTTGACTTGATTGCAAATAAATGCACAGACACTATTTAAATGAACAGAGATGACATCACTGAATTCAATGATGAACTGCCTTTAACTATCATTTTGCATTATTGACACACTGTTTCCTAATGAATGATGTTCAGTTGCTTTGACGCAATGTATTTTGTTTAAAGCGCTATATAAATAAAGGTGACTTGACTTGACTTGACTGTGGGGCCGAACCAAACACACACACACAAACTGACACACACATACTATTGTAACATATTGTATACACTGTATACCCTGTACTTACTGCTTATTGCACTTCTGGTTAGATGCTAACTGCATTTCTTTGACTTGTACCATATATGTGCAATGCCAATAAAGTTGTATCTGTCTATCTATCTATCTATCTATCTATTGGACTTTCAAGGACAGTACGCATGCATGCTCATACATTAATAGTATAATATATTTTGTATAAATATTTTTTTCATCTTCTCGTAAAATACACTCTGGGTTGGCATTTATTCTTTATATTGGTGGTTATGTATTGTGCCTGCATTCCTTCAACTCCACTATTAAGAGATAAAAGAGCAGACTTGTGTAGCCTGCCTTATTTATCATGACAGGAGTTTGTATTTTTAAAAGGGTCCTATTATTTTTTTTTTCAAATTAAGTTAGTCTGTGATGTCGCCGTTTGAGCATAAAAATATCTGCAAAGTAACAAAGCTCAAAGTCAATTTTTTTTTAAAAATTACAAGAACGACTCGTTTGGACTATAATGCATGTTTTCCGGGATTTGTGATATCACAAGTATTGACGAATGGGACGAGACCAGGTTGAGTGTTATCATTGTCAGAGATATGTTAGCTTTCCCAAACCAGACAAACTTAGTGGTTAAAATCATCCGTGTTTAAATTGTGCTCAAATTTATTTGATTTTGAATATTTACAAGCTCACATGACATTTCCCGACCATGAGCCGAGTGGTGCCAATAATAAAACACACTGGTCCTGCTAACCAATCACATCACATTTCGTATTTCAGAAGGAGGGCCTTTATTTGATACAGAAACTATTCGAGCCTTTCATGCCAGACTGGGTAGAGAGGTGATGTAATGATGCAAAATATGTGGAAAATAATGTGTTTTTCAAACAACATACAGGTGCTTCTCAATAAATTAGAATATCGAGGAAAAGTTCATTTATTTCAGTAATTTAATTGTATTAAATAAATTCAATGCACACAGACTATAGTAGTTTAAGTCTTTGGTTCTTTTAATTGTGATGATTTTGTCTAAAACAGAACCCACCAATTTACTTTCTCAACAAATTTGAATACTTCATAAAATGATTTGGATTTCCTCAGAAAAAAGAATGAAGCGCTTTATTTAGCAGAGATCATAAACATGAGTAAGTCTCTTTTTATTTATTGATATACTTGTATTAGGTTTCACATAATGTGTAAACATTTTACTAGTTACACTTCTTCCAAACTATAATTACTGATTAAATGTATAATCAAGTGAAACATTATGTTTTAATAACAATATACTCTATACCATACAAAAGCTTGATGTAAATAATAAATGTAACAAATAAATGTAACTGTAACAAATGAAAAAACTAAGCTGTTCTTTCAATTTATCAAAAAATCTAATGAAATAATAAAACCCTGAAAAAATATTCTCAGCTCTTTTCAGCAGTAATAATAATAATAATATTGATACTAATAACAATATATATATCAGTATAAATCAGTGTGTGACTGGAGCAATGATGCTAGAAATCCAGCTTTGAAAGACAGCTTTGATTGTTCCAAATAAACTGTTTAACTGCACTTGCAAGTGAATTTTAAATTATTATGTGGGATAATTAAATATATTCTAAATAAACTACAAACATAAAAATATATACATTTTTTTTCCCTCACATTCGTTCTTGTAACTCTTCCCTCTCAGTCTCAAACCTGACTAAAAGGCTCATTATGCAGGCCTTCGTGTTCTCAGGTGTAAATCATAATAAACATAATAATGATAGTTCACACCCTCTCGCATAGACCCTTTCTACACAAAAAGAGTCTTACAAAATTTTAATCAATATATTGTTTTCTGTGAGTAAGTAAACAAGATGATTGTCACATAATGTAATGTATTAATAAGATTCGGGAGGAGCGCATCAGATACTTAGCCTAATCAACACAGGTGGACCATAATCAAGTAATCAATCCCATAGTATAAATATCGCTGACTTACCTCTATCCATTGACAGTTTATCAGCATGCTGGTTCGCTTCATCTGTCACCTTATCACAGACCCAGTTTTCGTACCAACGAAGAGAGCTACACAGGGGATTTATAAGACCTGCTGCTTTTGCCGGACCTGCGATCATTCCTACCCAGCCAAACATGGCCGTTGAGCAGCATTAAGCGTCATCGCGACAGCTGCTCTCCTCGCCAAGCCACACGTCGTGGCCAATAGACCGTGCAAGCTCCGAGCTCGCCTCGCTTGACACAATGATCGTGACCAAGCTCTCCTCGAGCACTGGATTGCAGCAGAAAGAATCCAACCAGCCCGGGCCGAACCCCAATTCTCACCGCGGCTCAGCCTTTGACCCCAGTGTTCTGGCCGAGTGGCAGTTTGAGGCCGCTTCCTTTAGCGGTGCAGACCGCGCGGCGTTAACTAATACATTTTCAGGCGAAGACGCTAAAAACAGGTTCTCCTTTTTCTTCATTGGATTTTACGGCAGTTGGCATCCAAAGTGTTGCATATAAAAGCAGGTTCGCGGCTAAAGTTTGTTAAACGACGTCATGACGCAGTTCCTTCTTCTTCTACTAGTGTTTTATGGCGGTTTTGGCAAACCAGTGTAAAGGTGCATTACCGCCACCTGCTGATCTGGAGTGTGGATTGCGCATAGATTTGGACTACAGATACAACGTTCCGTCGGATGATGATGCCACCTTTAAAAAATATATAATTCCCAATGTCCATATGTGTGCATTGAGGTAAATGGTCCAGGTCTCTGTGCCGCTTGAGAGCTTCTCCAAATACCGCTGTTTTGCGCTTGGTGTAACCTAAAAAAAAACTGTATTCCATTGTTCCTATGTTTTCCATATGTATCGTGTGAGGTACTGCAGCAGTTTTTAACGCAGCAGTAACTTCCAGGCATGGTAAAACAATGCAGAATTGCGTCTTAACAACACATGTAAACAATCCTGTTTCGCCGACGGCGGAGACCGTGATATCGAGGGAGGGGCTTTGTGCTATGACGACAACTTCTCATTCTCAATACCTCCTCACTGCCACAGCAGTGTCTGCTCCCGCAGGAGCCTTTCCTGTACATCCCCACTGCCGCAGCAGTGTCTGCTCCCGCAGGAGCCTTTCCTGTACCTCCCCACTGCCGCAGCAGTGTCTGCTCCCACGGGAGCCTTTCCTGTACATTACCACTGCCTCAGCAGTGTCTGCTCCCGCAGGAGCCTTTCCTGTACCTCCCCACTGCCGCAGCAGTGTCTGCTCCCGCAGGAGCCTTTCCTGTACCTCCCCACTGCCGCAGCAGTGTCTGCTCCCGCAGGAGCCTTTCCTTTACCTCCCCACTGCCGCAGCAGTGTCTGCTCCCGCAGGAGCCTTTCCTATACCTCCCCAACGTCTGTTCACACAAAAAATAAAAAACACACATCACCTCCGCTTGAAGGGATGCCACGCATCCTAGGTTACGGTGATAGCATCATGTATCGACAATAACCAAGACGATATTAGGCCCATTCTCCAACCAATGTTTTTTATTATAATTATTAGGCGGCCTACCATAATTCGGCTATCAAACCACTCTGTTATCCCATCTCAGCAATGCACTTCACGCTCGCCTGTGCTCTCAAAGGATGATGTGAGCCTGTAGGTGGCAAAGAAATCTCCATCCACAAATAGACTTACATCATTTGCTTACTTTAACAGGTAATCTGATACGTGCTTTTGGCACGTTATACGTTAGAACGCATCTCATTCTGGTTTCAGGGGCAGCGTGTCGGTCCCACCATGAGGCATGTGGTCCGGAGCGCGTACGACCAAGGCATTTCAACCGAACTCACTCCAAATATATGAACTTACCGGTTTTGAATACCTTATATTTAAGGCATTAGTTTACGTCCATATTAGGGTTAAATCATTGGACTTAAAATGGAATCAACTATCGTAAAAAATAAATAAATAAATAAATAAAAATAATAATTCACAGGACAAACGAGATGACAGTAGTGCCGACTACATGAACTAGAAGTTTTAAATATAGTATTTTATATTTAATGCCAGTTTATCAGTAAGTCCGAAAGTAATTTATTCGATTATTGGTAATTCCATAGGCTCTTTTCGTGCACCTGCATGGTTAAAATGGCAAATATTAAGCCCAGACAAGTATAAAGAATTTTTCTCTTACTCCACCCATACACGATTACATCGTCGATATGTACCATCGATCTCACAAGATTTTTTCAGACTCTTTATCGGAAGCAGCTCATTGGATTTGCTAAACAATTATTCAAGTAAGCCTCACAGAATCTACCCTCGTAGACAAACAAATCATCCTTAGTATCGAACTCCCTGTCAGCCGCTGCAAGAGTGCTCCCGGTTGAGCCAACCTTTGCCTTCTCCGTTCAACTATCAGCAAAGCTTACTCGTATGACATCGCAGGTATTAAAATCCTGTCAGATGCTTTCCCACTTAAGCAATCTTGGAGTTTCCATCCGATCACCCGTGAAGCTTACCCAATTAAAAAGCCTGATTAACCCAAAAAAAAAAAAAAAAATCCGAACACCGAGTACATCGCAGCTAAAACATATTTTCCCTCCGATGGCAAGATGTACCCATCCAATACCACAAGTTACTCTTTTGCCGAACACTAACGGGGGCTTCGCAGATAAAACAATCTCAATTTTCCCTCCGATGGCTGGAGAGACTACCCATCTGGTGTCGCAAATTTTATAAGTAAAAAAAAAATAAATAAATAATAAATAAAATACAAAAATAATAATAAATAAAATAAATAAAAAGACACCGGATGCCGGTGTCCCGGCCAGATAACCTTACCTTTTTCTATCCTATGGCCGGCAAGGCTTCTCTCTTCGATGCCAGGAGCTCGAGCTCCCATCGGATGCTGACGAGAGCCTCCCGGCCAGACAACTTCACCTTTTCCATTCTGTGGCCAGCAAGGCTTACCCATTCGTTGCCAGGAGCTCACAATCCCTTCGGATGTAGGTGAAAGCCCCCGGCTACCTGTTTTGCCATTCTGTCTTACGTATGGAGAGGTTTACCCATCCAATGCATGGAGTCAGGGCTCCCATCGGATGTAGGTGAGAGCTTCCTGGCTAGACAACCTTTCCTTTTCCGTCCTTTGGCCAGCGAGGCTTAACCGTTCGATTCCGGGAGCTAAGCTCCTGTCGCACAAAGGTAAGAGCCTCCCGGCTGCACAACCTTTTCCATCCTTCAGCCAGAGAGGTTTACCCGTTCGATTCCTGGAGCTAAGCTCCTATCGGACGTCGGTCAGAGCCTCCCGGCTAGACAACCTGACCTTTTCCATCCTTGGCCAGCGAGGCTCACCCGTTCGATGCAAGTGCTCCCATCAGACGCTGGCGAGAGCCTCCTGGCCAGCCAACCACGACCTTACCACGTGGTTTAGGTTACAAACCTACAAGAAAGCTGTTCGATGCCGCAAGTACCAAACACACAAATAAACCCTCCCTCCTTCCTACGGTCACCAAGGCTTACCCGTCTCTTGCCACGAGTAGCAAACTCCCATAAGACGCTGACGACAGCCTAACGACCACACAAACTTACCTTTTCCATCCTACGGCCTGCGAGTCTCACCCAGTTGTTTTTGGGGAACAGGAAGTCCCTGTTGGATGCTGGCAAGAGCCTCCTGGCCACCTATCATTACCTTTTCTGTCCCACATCCGGAGAGGCTTACCCGTTCGATGCGTGTGCTCCCTTCGGACGCCGGCGAGAGCCTCCCGGTTAGACAACCTTACCTTTTCCTTTTCTATGGTCAGCGAGGCTTACCCATTCGATGCGCATGCTCCCTTCGGACGCTGGCGAGAGCCTCCTGGACAGACTTGCTTTACGTTTCCACTCTACGGTCGGCGAGGCTTACCCGTTCGATGTGTGTGCTCCCTTCGGACGTCGGTAACAGTATCTCGGCCACGCAACTTACCTTTCCATTTGACGGTAGGCGAGGCTTAACCGTCCGACGCTACGAGTCTCGTCCTCTCGCCAAATCCTGCAAAAACAAACAAAAAAACACTCTCAGCTAACCCTCACATCTTTTAACCCCGCCTGGCGAGGCTTACCCGTTCAATGTTCTGAGTTTAATGCCCCATCGGATGCTGCGAGAGTTCTCCCAGTCGGGTTTTCCTTTCCACTCTCCCCGTCCGGCGAGGCTTACCCGTCTGATGCGTGTGCTACCTTCAGACGTCTGGCGAGAGTTCTCCCGGTCGGGCCTATGCTTGCCGGCCACAAGTGAGTCGGGATCTCCCTTCGGATGTCGCCAGAGTCCTCCTTGTCGGCCAGCCCAAAGCTTTTTATCTGCCAAATCGAGAGGACCCAGACGTCCGTCATCCTGAGTCTCAATCTCCTGTCGGAGGCTTCATGGACCCTCTCGGTCAGCATTAGGCCCTTCACCCACTGAATAGCAGGGGCTGTCAGCCAGTAGGGCCCGTACGCCGACACCGTGACCTATTCCGGTCGAGGCAACTCAGGTCCTCCCTCCCAACCACGCTGCTCCTCCTCATCGGCCAGTAGGGCTCACCGTTCCAACGCCAAAAGCTCCAGCAACAACAACCACATAGTTCACTAGCTGCAGCCGGTAGGGCCTACTCTCCCAACGCCCAAGTCGCTCCCTCCAGAGTACGTAGGCCCTTCCAGCCTGCCAACGAGACGACTTCTCAGAAAACAAATCAGCCCCCCCCCAGTACTCTATGCTTTTTTGGGGAGGCATTCTTCAAACTGGCGGCTGTCCTCTTGCACATTTGCCTTTTGGGGGGTACTTCAGGTTCGGGGCATTCCCGAGCTCGGAGCCCTTCACCTGACAGCACGCCAAATACGCATACCATACCTCAGCTAAATATATGTAAGCGTGAACTAGTAAAATGAAATTTATTAATAATTTCGGGAGGAACACATCAGATACTTTGCCTAAACAACACAGGTGGACCATAATCAAGTAATCAATCCCATAGTATAAATATCGCTGACTTACCTCTATCCATTGACGGTTTATCAGCATCCCTCCTCAACCCCATCTCTTCACTTCAAGTTCACTTTATAAATAGACGGGGAAGGGGGGGGTACTCCAGGTTCGGGCCATTCCTGAGCTCGGAGCCCTTCCCTGGACAGCACGCCAAATACACATACCATACCTCAGCTAATTATATGTAAGCGTGAACTAGTGAAACTCATGCACTTTTCCACAGTAATAATAATAATAATATTGATACTAATAACAATATATATATATATATATTATTATTATTTATTTTTATAGTTGTTTATTTGGTAAAAAATCAGTGTGTGACTGGAGCAATGATGCTAAAAATTCAGCTTTGAAAGACAGCTTTGATTGTTCCAAACAAACTGTTTAACTGCACTTGCAAGTGAATTTTAAATTATTATGTGGGATAATTAAATATATTCTAAATAAACTACAAACATAAAAATCTATACATTTATTTTGTCCTCACATTCGTTCTTGTAACTCTTCCCTCTCAGTCTCAAACCTGACTGAAAGGCTCATTATGCGGGCCTTCGTGTTCTCAGGTGTAAATCATAATAAACATAATGCTGATAGTTCACACCCTTTAGCATAGACCCTTTCTACACAAAAAGAGTCTTACAATTTTTTTATCAATATATTGTTTTCTGTGAGTGAGTAAACAAGATGATTTTCACATAATTAAGAAAGAAAAATTATAGGCTACAAGATCCAATTTTCAAAAGTCCCAGGAACAGGCCTTATTCAAGTGATTTAACATTTTTTGTTTTTCACTAACCACACATACAATTTTCTTAAAAACACAGTTATGGTCATTAGACTTTAGCCATTTAGATGTTTATAAGCAACTAAAAAAAGCACAAATGTCAGGGCATGAGAAAACTTCTCCAGGCCCCAATAATACCCTTAGACCTTAGAGGGATACAAGAACCAAATACTTAGACTGTGTGCAATGAATTAATTTAATACGTGAGTTTCACAATTTGAGTTGAATTACTGAAATCAACAAACTATTCCTTGACATTCTAATTTATTGAGAAGCACCTGTAGTCAAGTCAAGTCACCTTTATTTGTATAGCGCTTTAAACAAAATACAATGAGTCAAAGCAACTGAACAACATTCATTTGGAAAACTGTGTGTCAATAATGCAAAATTACAGTTAAAGGCAGTTCATCATTGAATTCAGTGATGTCATCTCTGTTCAGTTTCAATAGTGTCTGTGCATTCATTTGCAATCAAGTCAACGATATCGCTGTAGATGAAGTGACCCCAACTAAGCAAGCCAGAGGTGACAGCAGCAAGGAACCAAAACTCCATTGGTGACAGAATGGAGAAAAAAACCTTGGGAGAAACCAGGCTCAGTTTGGGGGCCAGTTCTCCTCTGCCAGACGAAACCAGTAGTTCAATTCCAGGCTGCATAAAAGTCAGATTGTGCAGGAGAATCATCTGTTTCCTGTGGTCTTGTCCTGGTGGTCATCTGAGACAAGGTCTTTACAGGGGATATGTATCTGGTGCTCTAGTTGTCCTAGTTTCCGCTATCTTTCAGGGCTGTAGAGGTCCTTTCTAGGTGCCGTTCCACCATCTGGTCTGGATGAGTACTGGATCCGGGTGACTGCAGTGATCCTCTGATCTGGATGCAGGCTGGATCTGGTGGCTACGGTCGGGCCTATGCTTGCCGGCCACAAGTGAGTCGGGATCTCCCTTCGGATGTCGCCAGAGTCCTCCTTGTTGGCCAGCCCAAAGCTTTTTATCTGCCAAACCGAGAGGACCCAGACGTCCGTCATCCTGAGTCTCAATCTCCTGTCGGAGGCTTCATGGACCCTCTCGGTCAGCATTAGGCCCTTCACCCACTGAATAGCAGGGGCTGTCAGCCAGTAGAGCCCGTACGCCGACACCGTGACCTATTCCGGTCGAGGCAACTCAGGTCCTCCCTCCCAACCACGCTGCTCCTCCTCATCGGCCAGTAGGGCTCACCGTTCCAACGCCAAAAGCTCCAGCAACAACAACCACATAGTTCACTAGCTGCAGCCGGTAGGGCCTACTCTCCCAACGACCAAGTCGCTCCCTCCAGAGTACGTAGGCCCTTCCAGCCTGCCAACGAGACGACTTCTCAGAAAACAAATCAGCCCCCCCCCAGTACTCTATGCTTTTTTGGGGAGGCATTCTTCAAACTGGCGGCTGTCCTCTTGCACATTTGCCTTTTGGGGGGTACTTCAGGTTCGGGGCATTCCCGAGCTCGGAGCCTGTTCAGTTTCAATAGTGTCTGTGCATTCATTTGCAATCAAGTCAACGATATCGCTGTAGATGAAGTGACCCCAACTAAGCAAGCCAGAGGTGACAGCAGCAAGGAACCAAAACTCCATTGGTGACAGAATGGAGAAAAAACCTTGGGAGAAACCAGGCTCAGTTGGGGGGCCAGTTCTCCTCTGCCAGACGAAACCAGTAGTTCAATTCCAGGCTGCATAAAAGTCAGATTGTGCAGGAGAATCATCTGTTTCCTGTGGTCTTGTCCTGGTGGTCATCTGAGACAAGGTCTTTACAGGGGATATGTATCTGGGGCTCTAGTTGTCCTAGTCTCCGCTATCTTTCAGGGCTGTAGAGGTCCTTTCTAGGTGCCGTTCCACCATCTGGTCTGGATGAGTACTGGATCCGGGTGACTGCAGTGATCCTCTGATCTGGATGCAGGCTGGATCTGGTGGCTACGTTGACCTCGGAATAAGAGAGACAGACTAATATTAGCGCAGATGCCATTCTTCTAATGATGTAGCAAGAACATCGGGTGTAATGGGAAGTGTTCCCGGTTCTGGTTTACTCAATTAATGCAGCCTAAAAACCCTTTAACAAATTTGGATATTAAAAGTATATTAGTATTTTATGTGTATGCCAGGTTAAAGAGATGGGTCCTTTATCTAGATTTAAACTGCAAGAGTGTGTCTGCCTCCCGAACAATGGTTATTCCAGAGTTTAGGCGCCAAATAGTAAAAAGGATCTGCCACCCGCAGTTGATTTTGATATTCTAGGTATTATCAAACTGACTGAGTTTTGAGAACGCAATGGACATGGAGGATTATTATGTAAAAGGAGCTCATTCAAATACTGAGGTGCTAAACCATTCAGGGCTTTATAAGTAATAAGCAATATTTTAAAATCTATACAATATTTGATAGGGAGCCAGTGCAGTGCTGACAGGACTGGGCTAATATGGTCATACTTCCTGGTTCTAGTAAGAACTCTTGGTGGTGCATTTTGGCCTAGCTGTAGTTTGTTTACTAAGCGTGCAGAACAACCACCCAATAAAGCATTACAATAATCTAACCTTTAGGTCATAAATGCATGGATTAACATTTCTGCATTTGACATTGAGAGCATAGGCCGCAATTTAGATATATTTTTGAGATGGAAAAATGCAGTTTTATAAATGCTAGAAATGTGGCTTTCTAAAGAAAGACTGCTAACAAATAGCACACCTAGGTTCCTAACTGATGACAAAGAATTGACAGAGCAGCCATCAAGTCTTAGATAGTGTTCTATGTTAATACATGCAGAGTTTTTAGGTCCTATAATTAACACCTCTATTTTTTTCAGAATTTAGCAGTAAGAAATTGCTCGTCATCCCGTTTTTTTTTTTATATCAACTATGCATGATATTCGCTTTTCAAATAGGTGTGTTTCACCAGGCCGCAAAGAAATATAGAGCTGAGTATCATCAGCATAAGAGTGAAAGCTAGCACCATGTTTCCTGATGATATCTCCCAAGGGTAACATATAAAGCGTGAAAAGTAGCGGCCCTAGTACTGAGCCTCGAGGTACTCCATACTGCACTTGTGATCGATATGATACCTCTTCATTCACTGATACAAATTAATGGCCCTCATTTAAGAACAATTTAAACCATGTTAATACACTTCCATTAATGCCAACAAAGTGTTCAAATCTATGCAAAATAATGTTGTGGTCAATAGTGTCAAACACAGCACTAAGATCCAATAGAACTAATAGAGAGATACAACCACGATCAGATGATAAGAGCAGGTCATTTGTAACTCTAAGGAGAGCAGTCTCAGTACTATAATACGGTCTAAATCCTGACTGGAAATCCTCACAGATACCATTTTTCTCAAAGAAGGAATATAATTGTGAGGATACAACCTTAGCGTAGATACCCTAGTATCTTGGACAGAAAAGGGAGATTCGAGATTGTTCTATTAAGTCTAAGTGGACGTCCATGACATGCGGAGTCCCACAAGGCTCAATTCTTGCACCACTCTTGTTTAGCCTGTATATGCTTCCACTAAGTCAAATAATGAGAAAGAACCAAATTGCCTACCACAGCTATGCTGATGATACCCAGATTTACTTAGCCTTATATCCAAATGACTACAGCCCCATTGACTCCCTCTGCCAATGCATTCATGAAATTAATAGTTGGATATGCCAGAACTATCTTCAGTCAAATAAGGAAAAAACTGAAGTCATTGCGTTTGGAAATAAAGATGAAGTCTTCAAGGTGAATGCATACCTTGACTCACACCAGTCCTCAGGTCCTTACACTGGCTTCCAGTTACATTTAGGATTGATTTTAAAGTACTTTTGCTCGTATATAAGTCACTAAATGACCTAGGACCGAAATATATTGCAGATATGTTCACTGAATATAAACCTAACAGAGCACTCAGATCACTAGGATCAAGTCAGTTAGAAATACCAAGTGTTCACACAAAACAAGGGGAGTCCGCCTTGAGTTACTATGCTGCCCTCAGTTGGAATCAGCTTCCAGAAGAGATCAGATGTCCTAAAACACTAGTCACATTTAAATCTAGACTCAAAACGCATATTTTTAGCTGTGCATTTATTGAATGAGCACTGTGCAATGTCCGAACTGATTGCACTATATTTTCACTGGTTTATTTTATTTTTTTATGTAAAATCATTTTCTAACTGTTTTTAAATGTTTTAATAATTTATTTTTATTATTATCTTTCTTCATGATTATTTTACTTTCTTTCATGTAAAGCACTCTGAATTACCATTGTGTACGAAATGTGCTATATAAATAAACGTGCCTTGCCTTGCCTTGCCATGCTTATTATTAACTAGTTCTTTGGGGTGAAGTTGTGGTTTTTGGATGAGAGGCTTAATAACAGCCAGTTTGAAGGTTTTGGGGACATATCCTAATCACAGTGAGGAATTAATAATAGTCAGAAGAGGATCTATGACTTCTGGAAGCACCTCTTTTAGGAGCTTAGATGGTATAGGGCAGTGGTTCTCAACCTTTTTTTTTTCCAGCGGGCCGCATTATGGCCCAGTGCAAGTCTCGCATAATTTACATATTACGTCACCAATACAAACCAACCTGATTTATAATATTATAGCCTAAATATTATGATATCTAATCTATTACATTCATTGAAATAAATAAATAATTCTACTCTCCCATAAATAAAGCACCTGATGCTGTCAGGAGCTAACCAATTATGTGAGATTCAGCTCGAAAGGAGTAACACCACAAAGAAGTTGCGATTGTAAAGCCTGTGTAATACTTTCCGCATGAGCAATCCAGATGCGTACACGGCCAGCATGGAAGCAGACTTCAATCTATACTTCTGAATGTGCAGGCTGATGGTTCGCTCTGCAACAAACATGTTAACAAACAATTGCCAATAATTATTGCACATCGCTGTCTTTATATTAATTTATTGCTTCTTCACACTGCCTGAACATGTGCAATTGTGCTTTTTCAAGATTCAATATTTTTATTCGTCACATACAAAATTATATATAGCATATACAACCAGCAGTGAAATGTGAGTACCTTCTTTTGAAGACTACTGTCACCTGTCCACGGCACACACTCTCCGATGACGATTTTTATGTCATGCCTACCTAGAGGTCCATAGCTGACTCGCGGACGCAGAAAGTATAAAAGAGGCTTTAAGATGCAGTTTGTTAGATGCGCACGGGAGCATGACCCTGATGCGCAACATTGCAGAAAATGTGCGTTCACAAATGTAGCATATGTTGATCCAAATATGGAAAGCACTTTTGAATTTAATAATATGAGGTTCTCTCCAGAGATGTTTTGCCACATTTCTTCAATTAAGGATTGCTACGTAGTATATGGTCTTATTTGCCTGAACTTCTTCAAGTGAGTTGCGGGGCAAAGCAAAAATCCAGCACTTCTACTTCACTACTATTCTTCTTTGTACGTGTTCATTCGCTGGCATTTTTCACATTTCTTTTTTCTCCCTTAAAAACAAATTTGTCCATTTTGATGCTCAATTTTACCTTAACTAATGGCTGTTGATGACTATTTGAATTGAATTCTGCCAAAGTGCACGGTTGTATGTGTTCATTAAATGCACTATGTTATGTGAGTAGGTCTGCTCATGTCTGAAAATAATATATGAAAAACAAAATAATTTCACATAAAACATTAGGATATAGCTTTTATTTCATTTGTAGCCTAAATGTGTTAGTTCATGTAAAAAAAAAAATTGTAGAACTGAACGTTTGTGTCTCTCTCACGCCAGCACCCAGCCCTTAATCTGCCTCTGCCAGTGCCATGGCTATGCCTGCTTCCGAAGTGGGAGAACTAGCTGGATGTGGCGGCTTCCTCCTTCAAGTGATGCTGTATATAGAGATGCAGCTGCAGACCTGGGCTTGCGGACCTGTATTGACTGTAGAGGTTTGAACTCCTAGATGGTCAAACTTTCTTATCCACTTCCCCTATTCCCTGCCACTTTTGAGGAACTCTGAGGGGCATGTATCTTCTCCAAGCTGGACCTGCAAAACGCATATAACTTTGCTCGCATCTGGAAGGGAGCGATGAATGGAAGATGGCCTTCATTACCTCTTCCTGACACTATGAGTACCTTGTCATGCCATATATACTTGCCAATGCCACATCAGCCTTCCGGGGATTTATGAACTAGGTGTTCCGGGAGTTCCTCCACAAGTTTGTGATAATTTACATCGATGATATCCTCATCCACACTAGGAACCTGCCAGACCATTGCCACCACATTACGCAGGTCCTTTAGAGGCTCTGTCAGAACCACAAACTGAAGAAGTGCAAGTTCTACCACCGCATGGTGCAGTTCCTCTGCTAAATCATTGGCCAAGAGGGAATTGAGATGGACCGGGGGAAGATGACCGCCATCTCGTAGTGGCCCGTTCCCCGGTCTGTAAAGAAGCTTCAGAGGTGCCTTGTATTTTCTCATTTATATTGGCACTTCATCAAGAATTTCAGTTTGAGGAAAGCCAAAGTCCCTGTCTTGGAACTCCAATGCCCATGAAGCCATTGAGAACATTAAGAATGCATTTACCATGGCTCCAATCCTTCGTCATCCTGATCCCCATGTAACGTTTGTGGTAGAAGTGGGCACCTCAACCACAGTAGTCAGAGCCTTGCTTTCACATCAATTCAGTGAGTCTCCAAGCCTCCAGCAATGTTCATACTATTCCAAGAAACTGACCCCAGTGGAGCAGAACTATGATATTGGGAGCTGCTGACCATAAAACTGGCCCTAGAAAAGTGACGGCATTGGCTGGAGGGAGCCAACCATTCTTTCACTGTCATTACTGACCACAAAATTCTCCAATATTTCAGAGATGCCAAGAGACTCAACCCCTGTCGGGGCTGCTGGGGTCTATATGCTGGGGTCTAAAGTCGATGACCTAATTCATTTTATTAATAAAATTAATTCAAATAATGAACCAGTCTCTGAACATCCAGGCAGCCAATGGACCTTCTCGCTTTTCCAAACTTGATACTGGTGGCACATCATGTCCCGTGATGTCAACTGGTACATCAGCAGTTGCTCAGTCTGTGGCAGTGGATTATTTCTCAAAAGCATGCAAATTAATTCTCCTACCTGGGTTACCAATAGTCATTGAAACCCCAGAACAAACCACAAGAAACAACAGAACAATTGTTCACCCACGTCTTCAAGAACTTTGTAATACCCGAAGATTTAGTCTCTGACCGGGGACCTCAATTTATCTCCCATGAGTGGAAGGCCTTCTTCTGGCTGCTAGGGGTCATGGTAAGCCTGTCCTCTGGTTACCATCCACAGACGAATGGACAGACTGAGTGAAAGATCCAGGAACTCTGACATTACCTTCGGGCATATTGCAAATAAGATCAATACAGCTGGAGCCACTTCCTGCCTTGAACCAAGTATGCCCAGAACTCCCTTCGACAGAATACCACCAGCCTCATGCCCTTCCAGAGCATACTCGGCTACCAGTCCCCACTATTCCCAAGCACTGGAGAGCCATAAGAGGTTCCAGCTGTAGACTACTGGTTCCGAGCGAGCGAGAGGGTGTGGGACTCAGCTCATGTCCAGCTCCAGCATGCAGTACAGAGACAGAAAGGCCTTCGCAGATACCTGGCATGCCTCCACTCCCTCATACCATCCTGGAGACAAGCTATGGCTGTCTACCTGGTATCTGCACCTCCGTTTGCCCAGTAGAAATCTGAGTCCCTGCTACATTGGTACGTTCATGATCGAGAGACAGATCAGCAAGGTTACCTACCAATTACCAGTCCCTCCAGGATTTTGTGATTTTGTGATCGCTTAATTTATCGAAAAATCAAGCAGTCTCCGCAATTTTTACAAAAGTTCATGAATTTTCATTATTGCCACTCATTTTCCTGCAGAATTTGGGCTTAGACATGTCAAGTGACATCATCGCAGTGCGCATTCAGTCAAAAAAAGGTTGTTTCTCAGTTCCAAAAATGGAATGAACAGCCTTGTGTTCTCATTATGACCGACATACTAAAGCTACATTGTATAAATGAACTGAAAGTGGGACGAATTCACGCTACTAATTTGGGCTACAAAGCACAGCTGTGGGCTGACCTCGATCAATCTACACTGATATACACAATGCTGGGAGATACAGTGTGAAGAAAGCAGTCTAATTCGCCACAGAATCAACATCTCTGATAAATTTTGTGGGAAGTATTGATTGATTTAACATAGTAAAACTACAGGAACAAATTGTGGCAGAAATGGTCTAATGTTTAAGAGTGTTTTTAAATGCTTCACACAACTTTTCCAAGCACTTCAAAGCTTTTATTTTTAATGTGATGATATTTATTCATCCTTCATAGGTCAAACTTCAAACTAAAAGTTTCATAATATAGGAAAGCAAACAATTATTTACAAATCAAATATATATTAAATTACCACTGGTAGATCGCTGTAGAGAAGTACTTATAGGTCAATTCCACTCCCTAATATATGTATTTTTTGTTTTCATTAAATTACATTTAGAAATTATGAATGACAGTAATAAAAGTACATTTGATCAAATTAAATATATTTATTATATCTGTGAGACATCTGCTAAAGATCTGGGAAAAAATCTGCTGTGTACTCTGATAAATATCTCATAAGCAGTTTTACATGCATTCTAATAAATGTTTATTTGACATCTGACAGGAAACATCATAGAGACGTACCGCAGATGAACAAGCATTCTTAAAAATACATCTTGCATATGTAATGCAGATATTAAATAGACATCTCCAAGATGTACATGTGCGATTAGGGTGAATGCTTTACTGTCAGGTGCTGGTGCCACCTTCTGTAGAACTTAATGGCACTAGTGTCATTAGTCTGGAGCCCTAGAATGGTTCTCGAAGTCAGAAGAGTCATAACAGTGTTAGAAGAATGTTGTCTGTGATATATTTTTTTTACTGAAAAACAATAATAAATGCTACAAATATCACAACAAAATCTGAGAAAAGCCACTGCAAAATCAGTCATTTTGGGCTGCGAAAATCTGAAAAAAGTTCCACCCAGGTATAGAATTCACCCCTTGTTACAGGTTTCCCTCCTTAAACCCTTCTCCTCTGCTACTCCAGAATCCTACAAGCCTGACGAGGTGCCAGGAGCCACCCCTGGAGGAGGGGATAGTGTAAGAGAATCATCACAGTCACAGCAACCTCCATCATCAGTCACCTGTTCCCACTCAAACCTGATCCCTGTCACCAGATTACTGATCACCCGCACCTGCATTCACTAATCACATCAGCTACAAAGCCACTCTGAAAGATGAGGCCACCCACCTTATCCCTAGAACTCTACCAGTTCTTCTCAAACATACACTTAATTCAGAGACTACTGCATCAAGCTCTCTTGGAGTTTTCTGGTGACTCATTTTACAAATAGTATAACTTGTCAAGAAAAGCTGTGAAATGTTTGGTCTCTCTGCAATGTTTTAGTGCATCTGATACAGACATCTCCAGCCTATGGTTTAAACAATGCCAGCCAATAAGGCCAGGAAACCAACTTTTCAGTTTTTAGTAACTTTTTCCCCCTACCATTACAGATGCTTCATCTTAGCAGAATCCCACCAGGCATTCTTTAAGAAAAGCATAATGAAGACCATGTTTCTGCATAAAAGATTATTAGCTTACTACTGATTCCATCGGAAGTTGTACTCTCTAGCTCAATAAGATCTAAGAAAAAGGTCAGTTGCTCTGAGCTAGTAACTGGTGTTCTGAGGTACACAATTAAGCAAGACTTCTTGCTTAACAAAGTGCTTTCTGTGATGAAATGATGAGATGGATTCAATAGCAAATAAGAGAGTTTTATTAATAAATGTGAAACAGGGATGATGATGAAAACAAAGTCTGAGGAAGCCAACACTCAGTGACACAGGGACGCTGTGGTACAGCCCAGTCCAGTGTGAAGATCCTGGGAGGTGAGTGAAGACAAACTACAATCAGGAAGTTGATGGCGTTGATAATCCAGCAGATGGTGAAGACGAGAGGGCAGACGTGCAGGAAAAACAGACAGGCAGCGAGGAAACTGAACAGGCGGGAAACAGAACCGACATCCAAACAACGATCTCACAAAAGACAAGGGGAAAACAGAGAGACTAAATAGTCAGTGCAGATCCTCTGCAGCTGGTGTACTGATTAGTCCTGATTGCAGAGCTGATGAGCCCAGTGATCGGCGGCTCCACCCACATCAACACAAACACAGACAAGAGAGAGAGACAGCGAATTCATGAACCGTGACAGGACCCCTCCCCCTAAGAGCGCCTCCTGGCGCTCCCAGCCGAGCCTACCTGTTGATTGTAATCATCAATAAGGGAGTGATCCAAAATGTCCCTAGCAAGGACCCAACTTCTCTCCTCCGGACCGTAACCTTCCCAGTCCACCAGGTACTGGAATCCGCATTCCCTCCATCTTGAGTCCAGAATACGATTGACTGAATACGTAGGTTCCCCGTCTATGAATCACGGCGGTGGGGGAACTGGGGCCGGCGGATTAAGGTAAGAATGGAAGACAGGTTTTAATTTGGAGACATGAAAGGCAGGGTAAATTCTCCTGTATGCCGGAGGAATTTTGAGGCGGACTGTCACCGGACTAATGACCTTGGTGACAGTAAACGGGCCAATGAATTTGGGAGCTAACTTATTAGATACGGAGCAGAATATTTTTTATTTTTTAGAAAGCCACATTTTTTGACCCATGATGTATACGGGAGGCTTTGACCGGTCGCGATCGGCCTTAGCCTTAGTGCGCCCCCACCTGGAGCAGAGTCTCACGGGCTCTGGTCCATGTGCGGTGACACCTCTCGATGAAGGAGTGAGCGGAGGGGACCGCAACTTCGGAATCCAGACTCGGAAAAATAGGTGGCTGGTACCCTTATACTACAATTGAACGGAGATAGGCCCGTGGACGACACTGGTAACGAGTTATGTGCGTACTCAACCATAGAAAGTTGTTGGCTCCAGGATGAAGGATTCTTGGACATCAAACATCGCAACACTCTCTCCAAATCTTGGTTGGCTTGCTCTGTTTGACCATTGCTCTGGGGATGGTAACCCGAAGACAGACTGACTGTAGCTCCTAACAATTTACAGAACTCTTTCCAAAATTTGGACACAAATTGGGAACCCCTGTCAGAGACCACGTCCATCGGGAGGCCATGTAAATGAAAGACGTGGTCTACAACAGTCACCGCAGTCTCCTTGGCTGAAGGTAATTTGGGCAAGGGTACAAAATGTGCTGCCTTGGAGAACCGGTCCACAACGGTTAAAAAAACCATCATGCCATTAGAGGGCGGGAGACCGGTGACAAAATCTGGCACAATGTGGGACCAGGGTCTTGAAGGGACAGACAGCAGATGAAGTAACTCATCAGGAGGTCAGTTAGACGTCTTACCAGTGGCACAAACTGAGCAAGCCAAAACAAAACTGCATATGTCGCGAGCCATTAATGACCACCAGAATCATTGCTTAACTAACCGGCTACTCCGATTTACTCCTGGATGACAAGCAATGTTGGAGCAATGACCACATCAAATGACCTCGGACCGTAACTCTTCCGGTACAAATAATCGACTCGACTTGACCTTCGATTCGTCCTCCCATGTGAGTGTGGAGATAACTGTAATGGTTTGGTATGGAAGACAGGAGGCAAATGCAAGTTGACAGAGTTTATTGTAAGGAGATGAGATGGATGAAGGTTGGAGAGTAACGCAGGGACCTCGATGGCAACAAAGACTGGTGAGTAGGTGGGTTGAGTGCGCTGGTAGAGATGACGGTGTTGGTAGATCTGTGAGAGATGAAGATAATCCCTGTGAGAGAGGAACAATCCAGAGACGACCGAACAAGAGACAAGCAAGAGCAGGAACATGAGAATCAGGACAGACATCTAACATGGAGGACCTCAAACAACGATCTGACAAACAAGAGACGAAAGACAGGGTGTTAAATAGGCAGTTGGAATGAGATGCACCTGCCGCTGATCATCTGACACCCACATGAAACAATCAACATGACGTAACATGAATACAGCTGGAGACGGTGCATTCATGAACCGTGACAATAACTATCTTCTCTGGCAAAATGCACTCAGGAGTAACCGGGCATTCGGATGGATCAAAAATGCGACATAAAGCATCGGGTTTGATGTCCTTGGACCCGGGGCGGTACCAGAGAGAAAAGTCAAAACGTCCGAAAAAAAGTGCCCACCGAGCCTGCCTGGAGTTGAGTCTTTTAGCAGATCTAATATATCAAGGTTCTTATGATCGGTCCAAATGATAAAAGGTATCCCCGACCCTTCTAACCAATGACGCCACTCCTCCAGTGCTAACTTGACGGCCAACAACTCCCTGTTACCAATGTCATAATTGCATTCGGCAGGGGATAACCGGTGGGAAAAAAAAATGAGCAAGGGTGCATCTTGTTGTCTCAGGATGAACGTTGGGATAGAACTGCACCTACCCCCACCTCTGATTGTTATCACGTCGGCATCTGCGAACTCAAACACGTGTAAGTACCGATCTTATATACTGAAGAATAAAGACGTGATTGGATAATGATGAAGGTAATTAGTTACAAAGTAACTGAGTCTTCCTGGCAGAACTTAGGCTAAAGCTTTCATTTCTACCAGAAAGACTTGGGAGATAAAATGTCCGAAGCATACAATTATTGACATCTCAGCAAGCATAAATTTCTTTGGCGGAAGGCCCCGTCCATAGATCATAATCCGAGGGTAGCGGACCAGCATTTCCTGCCTGAAGACGAAGGCAGGGGCGCAGCCGACCCCCAAAATAGGTGGATTGTGAAACCTTCGGACGGGGCCAGCCTTCCCCCCAAAATAAGTAGATGAAGGTATACACGCTGGTTGTTAATCCTAAGGGCCCTGGAAGATATAAAGAGAGTTAACATAATCATTATGATAAACGTTAGATTAAACCTCATATGCCTATGTTTAATTGAATTTTTTTTTAAATATATTTTAATTTTATTTCAGACATATACAGGCCTCGATAGACCATACACAAATAGACACGATAGGTCAGACATATGCGGCCTCGACAGACCATACAGAAATAGCCGCGATAGGTCAGACATATGCGGCCTCGATTGACCATACAGAAATAGCCAAGATAGGCCAGACAAAGACAGGCCTCGATAAACCGTACAGAAATAGCCTCGATAGGACAGACATAGACAGGCCTCGATAGACCATACAGAAATAGCCACGATAGGCCACACATAGACAGGCAATGATAGGCCAGACAAAGACAGGCCTCGATAGACCGTACAGAAATAGCCACGATAGGCCACACATAGACAGGCCTCGATAGGTCAGACATAGACAGGCCAAGATAGGCCAGACAAAGACAGGCCTCGATAGACCGTACAGAAATAGCCACGATAGGCCAGACATAGACAGGCCTCGATAGGCCAGACAAAGACAGGCCTCGATAGACCATACAGAAATAGCCACGATAGGCCAGACATAGACAGGCCACGATAGGCCAGACAAAGACAGGCCACGATAGGCCAGACAAAGACAGGCCTCGATAGACCGTACAGAAATAGCCACGATAGGACAGACATAGACAGGCCTCGATAGACTGTACGGAAATAGCCACGATAGGCCAGAGATAGACAGGCCTTGATAGACCGTACAGAAATAGCCATGATATGCCAGACATAGACAGGCCTCGATAGACCGTACAGAATTAGCCACGATAGGCCAGACATAGACAGACCTCGATAGACCGTACAGAAATAGCCACTATAGGCCAGACATAGACAGGGCTCGATAGACCATACATTATTTATTTATTTTTATTTTTTTTTATACCGCCAGTAACACCACCACCAGTAATTGCATGAAAATGTACCTGATTTTTTACTGGAGAGCTTGCTGAGCTTCGAGAAGGTTTTATTTATTTTTTTTTTTTTTGAATCAGGTCTGATGTATGATTCAAATACTGAGGAAGACCATCTGCCTATGATCTTAATAGCTGACGTAGAGATGCCTCGTTCAGCTGCTGTAGTAGATGCCCCAATTCTGAATGAATGACCGGTATAGAGAGAGGGGGATAGACTGCAGCTTTTGATAACAGTGGTTAAGTGAGTTCTAAAATGAGCCTCGGAAAGGGGTGCTCCATTAGGTAAATTAAAGAATGGCGCGTTTTTTATCGGATTATATCTTGAAGGGATTTAGCTTATACAGTAGAGGAGATGGGCCACGATAGGCCAGACAGAGATAGGGGCCGAGATAGGCCGGAGCAGAGATGGGGGCCGCGATAGGCCGGAGCAGAGATGGGGGCCGCGATAGGCCGGAGCAGTGATAGGGGCCACGATAGGCCGGAGCAGTGATAGGGGCCACGATAGGCAGGAGCAGTGATAGGGGCCACGATAGGCTCGAGTAGTGATAGGGGCCAAGATTGGCCGGAGCAGTGATACGGGGCCACGATAGGCCGGAGCAGTGATAGGGGCCACAATAGGCCAGAACAGTAATATGTGACCCGTCACAGAAACCAGTGACACAAGTCGGCAGCACAACTTTCGAGCAAAATGAGAAAGAAGCGTTTTTTTTTTTTTTCAAAATTGGTGATTTTAGTTTTTTTGCAGAATCTGTTAGTTGATATCACAAAGAAGCCTCTCCGTGTTTGAGATAGCAGTATTGGTATATTTAAAAGCATACATTTTGAGGTTGAAATCAGCTAGTTTGTCGGAGATTCTAGCACGCAGTAGGGGCGTTTCATTGTCTGTCTGTATTTCCATACTGGATAAGCCGGCTTTTCTTTCTTTTGTTATTGCCCCCGCCCTCCGAGGGACGCGTGGCTACTTAGTATGCAGCGCTCTGACCGGCTGTAGCTGATATCAAAATTCAGTGAAGATGTACGCCGCAAAGATGAATGCAGACGAGCTGAACCGTGGCTGTTACACCGAAAATGCTTTGAAGTACTTCTTCGACAAGCCGGATGCTTATAAACAAGCGCTCACTGATTCTGAAGACGTTCTGAGTGACGATGAAAGCGGCATAATAAGACTGTATAATATCCCTAATCTACAACTGAGCGAAGATGACGATGAGGAAGAATGAATTGGACTCGTGTCAGATGAGTTGGACCGTAAGATATCAGAGGCTATATCGATAGTAACATTTGATGGGGATAAAGATAGAGAAATGGGGAAAATCCATAACATTTTGAGGCAAACAGACGCACAGTGCAAACTTCGGATCTGCAAGAATACTTTTCTGTTTCTTATGGGGTGAGTTTTCAGAAACATCAAAGTTTGTTGTTTTGTGTTCATTCTAAGAACACGTACACGTTATCTCATGTTTAGTCCATGTTTAGACCTGCCCATAGCTACCTATTGTTATTAGCTAGTTCATCGGTTATCACTGAATCCTGTTAAAAAAGTCCTAATGCTACACAAATAAATCAATTCACCAAGTTTTATGTAGAAAACCAGCAAATAGCAAATAAAATTAGCATCAATATGTACTTTTTGCTTACATAAATATTAAAATAATAACATTAAAAATGATGGCCACGTTTTAAAGATTAAATATTTTTTTATAAAAAGATAAAACTCTCATATTTCAGCCTCTAAATCATATTTATAAAAGTCAAAAAAAAAAAAAAAATACTGACATTTACAATGCACATTCTCCTTTATTATTAATAGTATGCAGTCCGATTTTTCGCGTTGTGTCTGTCGTTGCTATGCAGGGGGTATGGCTTATCTAAATGAGATGTAAATGAGCCCAATTGTCACTTGCAGCAGTGAGAACTACACAATCTTTAAAGGCTATTTTCTACTTTTTGAGGTTTTTTGAGCGCCTACATTCAAATGGCCACAACTTCTCCAAATATTATCCGATTTCCATGTGTTACACATCGTTGGAAAGCTTGGAGAGTACACTTCCAGAATCTGCAAATAACTCAAAATGCCCCAGAACCGACTTGTGTCCATACTTTCCGTGATTGGTCACATATGGGCCACGAGAGAAACGGCCCCGGCGGGCCACAGAAGATGGAACGGCCCCAATAGGCTTTAGGAAAAGCCTAGCTAGGCCGAGAAAACCATCACTGGCCAATTTTGCAAAGGACATTAATCAACAGTTGTAAACAATTCACTTACCTGAAGGTTACAATAGGTCAAATGAGCAAAAGCTGCTTTAGGGTGCGTAATGTGATGCCTCGTTAGTCCATGTAAAGTGAGGCCTGACGGATTGTGATGTGAAAGCCTCGTGTGTACAGTCGTGGCCAAAAGTTCCGAGAATCACACGAACACTAGCCCTCAAAACGTTTTGCTGCGAAACTGCTTTTAGATCTTTGTTTCAGTTGTTTCTGTGATACTAAAATATAATTACAAGCACTGCATACATTTCAAAGGCTTTTATCGACAATTACATGACATTTATGCAAAGAGTCAGTATTTGCAGTGATGGCCCTTCTTTTCAGGACCTCTGCAATTCGACTGGGCATGCTCTCAATCAACTTCTGGGCCAAATCCTGACTGATAGCAACCCATGCTTTCATAATCACTTCTGGAGTTTGTCAGAATAAGTGGGTTTTTGTTTGTCCGCCCACCTCTTGAAGATTGACCACAAGTTCTCAATGGGATTAAGATTTGGGGAGTTTCCAGGCCATGGACCCAAAATTCCAACATTCTGGTCCCCGAGCCACTTAGTTATCAGTTTTGCCTTATGGCACAGTGCTCCATCATGCTGGAAAATGCATTGTTCTTCACCAATCTGTTGTTGGATTGTTGGAAGAAGTTGCGGTTAGAGGGTGAATTGCTATTATAAAAACGTAGGCAGCAACTTTTCCAATTTCCGATGTTCATGGAATTCTCAAAACGTTTGGCCTCGACTGTAGATGACCACGATAGGCCATTGTAAGTGAAGACCGTGATTGACTTAACATGAGGAGCATGTGAAAAGGACCACCACCATTAGTTTGCGAAGAGTGTTTAAACTGTACCTTGAGTTTATGTGAAATAGTTTAGAGACTAATCTTGATAGAAATATGGTGGGGACAATCATGTACATAGCAATTGATGCGAATTGTGATAATTAAAAACCGCCGCATTGAATGAGAGAGGCCATTTCGTTTAGGCTAAAAGATAGAGGTAGAATTAGGGTCCTAACGGTGACTTAAGAGCATATACATATAAAAAAATTCCTTAGGCTAGAGTCCTGTGCACGCCTGATAGAACTCCATCTAACTGAGAGAATCCGCGGAAGAAACGGATTCCCTCCCAAATATAGAAAATGAGCCAGATCAGCGAGACCATAAAAAAAAAAAAAAAAAAAATCAATGTTAAGCAAAGACCTTGATAGACTATAATATGTGGAGGCCAAGATAGGCTGAATTTCATGAACCGTAATTGGAAAAACTTACCTGATAGACCACGTGGTAGGAGTTATGCAAGGTGCCACAACAGTGCATGTAATGTGAAGGCCCCAACAGCCAAGTAAGACTGAAGTCAATGGTATGAGAGACAGAATGAACCAACACCAGTAGATGCGTGAAATAAACAAGCCTTGATTGTAGCTTAAAGTCCGCATAAAATTGAAATTGACTTAAACTTACTAGCACACATTGTTAATCATGATTTAAACAATTAATCATTGTTTGTCTTCGTAATCTTTAATCGAAATCTGAACATTTCCACTCTGTAATGCATAGTTTTTCTGATGATGTCAGTTTGACAGCATGTGCAGAACATCCTTAACACACCCCTCCAGCCGTTAGTTTGCTATGAGTGAGATGGAGACCAGAGCGCAAACAAAACCATACCCTCTAATTAATATTCGGTTTAAACTGGAGATATGTCACTACTCTGAAATAAAGTCAGCAGCAACTTCCGTGTCACGTGGACTTTAAGATGCCTGCTGAGCATTAAGCCGAATCTTACCTACAACTCAAATGAAAGGGTCCATATATACATCAGCTTGACAGATCCAGTGTTCATAATAGCGCTAGTCTGAGAGTAAGCCGTGTAAAGATGAGGTGAGAGCAACGGAGAGCATATGCAACCATAGAATCCCATTCCGTACGAAGCATTCAGGAATAGACGCAATTGAAACAATGACTGAATAAACAGAGATTAAAGCGTAGGATTAAGATAACAAATATCTTAATTGATCTTAATTTTGAGAAAACCTGGCAACCCTGGAAAGCACACAGAACTCTGCCAATGTTTCACATCCTCTGCAGAGCAAAGCCGAAAGCCTGTATATCATCCAACACGAACGACCGCAGATAGTCACCGCAACACCGAGCAAAGCCAATGATCCCATGTGCATCGTGAGAGGAACGTCAAACTTGCGATAGTTTGCAGGACACAAACTTAACTATAGCTAGTAAATCAATAAACGCAACAATTTGAGCAAGGAACAATCACGTCGGCATCTGCAAACTCAAACATGTGTAAGTACCGATCATATATACTGAAGTATAAAGACGTGATTGGATAATGATGAAGGTAATTAGTGACAAAGTAATTGAGTCTTCCTGGCTGAACTTAGGCTAAAGTTTTCATTTCTGGAGGAGGTAAGAGCGGAGGTATCAAAGCAGTAAGATGTGCGGCTAGTTGGCTAAAGTTGCAAATAAAATGCATATAGAAGTTGGCAAACCCCAGGAACCTTTGTAGGGCCTTACGGGAATCTGGGCTTGGCCAATCTACCACAGCCTTAACCTTGTCAGGGTCCATACGCACTCCCTCAGAAGAGACGATGTAACCTAGGAAAGGAACAGACTGTACATGAAATGCGCATTTCTCCGCCTTGACAAAAAGCCCATTCTCTAGCAACCTCTGAAGCACTCGTCTGACATGTTGAACGTGTTCCTGGAGAGACGAAGAAAAAATCAATATGTCATCCAGGTAAACATATATGAAGCGATTTACCATGTCTCTAGACACGTCATTGACGAGTGCCTGGAAAAATGCTGGGGAGTAAACAGAGTATTCAAAATGGCCTCTGGGGGTATTAAATGCAGTTTTCCACTCATCTCCCCTCCTGATGCGAACCAAATGATAGGCGTTACTTAAATACAATTTTGTGAAGACGGATGCTCCCTGCAATTCTCTAAAGCTGAAGACATCAACGGCAAAGGATAAGTATTCTTTACCGTGATGTTGTTCAACCCTCTATAATCAATACGAGGTCGCAGAGACCCATCCTTCTTCCCCACAAAAAAGAATCCCACCCCCGCAGGAGAAGAGGAAGGATGGATGAATCCGGAGGCTAGAGAATCAGAAATATATTTCTCCATGGCCTGCCTTTCTAAAGCAGAAAGTGAGTAAAGCTTGCCCTTGGGCAGAGACTTACCCAGAAGTAGATCTATAGCACAGTCATAGGGACGATGCGGAGGGAGAGAAGCAACACTGGACTTACTGAACACTTCCTTCAGGTTGAGGTACTCTGGGGGCACGTTAGACAAATTCACCGCCTCCTTCTGCAAAACAGAACAAAACACAGACGAACAGGCAGACAAGACAAGACTCATAACATTGGGTACTCCATGAAGCACCAGAACTATGTCCCCAGTCAACCGTAGGATTATGCTGAACCAGCCAAGGGTGACCGAGGACAATAGGAGCCTGGGGTGAGTCCCAGAGGAGAAAAGATATATATTCTGAGTGATTGCCAAATGTGATGATTGTGAGGGACTTGGTAGCAAAGTTTATAGCGGGAAGCTCCTGAACGTTAAGGGCATTAACTGATATGGTGTTCTTTAGTGGAGTGATGGGAATCCCAAGAGTTAGTGCTAGTGACCGGTCCATGAAATTACCCTCTGCTCCAGAGTCCAAGAGTGCTTGACAGGTGTGGGACCGGGCCCACAGCAGTCTTACCGAAAGAAGAGTAGAGGATGAGGCCTTATCTACGGAGATCCCGCCCGACAGTAGCCCTCTATTTACTGCCGGGCTTGGTCTCTTAGCAGACAATTGTTCAGGTAGTGTCCCGCTCTGCCGCAGTAGAGGCAAAGACCCCGGGAAAGCTGAGCTCAACCCACCTGCATGGGCTCGGGATCGAAGACGTGGCTGACAGCAACAGCATCACTGCCACTGGCCTGAGGGCATTCGACACTCCCTGGGGGCAGACGTGCCCTAGAACGTTACTCCAGACAACTGAGACGAGCGTCCACCCTCAAAGCTAGCTCATTCAGTTTGTTGGGCAGCTCCAGGGGTGAAGATCTCCCTTTGAATACGGTCAGCCAACCCATGCAGGAACATGTACCACTGCACCTCCTCGTTCCAGTGGCACTCAGCAGCCAGGGTGCAGAAGTCGATAGAATAGTCGCTGACCGAGCGGTTGCCCTGACGGAGGTCGGCCAGTTGGCGAGCCGCCTCCCTACCTGCCACCGCTCGGTCAAACACCTTCTTCATCTCCTCAGAGATTGTCTGGAACGAGGCACAGCATTGGTGTTGATTTTCCGACACCGCTATCCCCCACAGTGCTGCTCGTCCCGTGAGCAAGGTTAACACAAAAGCCACCTAAAAGTCTGTGGCTGGAGGGCAAAAGACAGAGAACACTTAATTAGGAACACTCTGCAAAAATTCGGCTCACCAGAGTAACCCTCAGGGGGGGTAGATGCAGTTCAAACTGGCGATTGGGTGCTGGTGGCGCCGGGGGAGGCGGCAATGAGCTGGGCGCAGAGGGGACAGCGAGGTGTTGAATCTGTCGGGTCAGCTCTGACACCTGTGTCACCAAGGCTTGTACTGCTCTTCCTGTAAGAGCCAGATTCTCTTCCTGTTGATCCATACGTGTGCTGCTACGTGCTAAAAACTCCTGGAGATCACTGTTGCTTGCTGAATCCATAGTTTCATCCACAAATAAATTAATCTTTGCCCGAAACACTCTAATGCCTGTCAATGCTCGCCTCATCTCCTTGACTATAAAATGCTCAATGTCTATGCACAGAGGTGTCATCCATGCCCATTCAAATTAAAGGGGACACTTACCCCCTCAGATTTTTGAGCTAAGTGGATTTTGAATACAGCTTTCAAAAGACAAAAAATCATCAGCTGCTAAATTAAAATTTGCTGGCTGGCGCTGGGCCAGAGACAGATGCGTTTTTACAGCAATGTGCATAATAACACAATGCTGGTGTCTAATCAGAGGAGTTCAGATGAGTCATCGCTAAAATGCCTGTGTTTTCTTCACGCTCGCTGACTGAATACCTCTTTCTGGAGAATTCCTTTAGTATGAAACAACAGTGCACATGTATGTATGAATCTGTAGGTAAGATATTATGTATGACTCTGTAAGTAAGATATTAATTTCAGAGTGTAAACAGCTTCAGTGATTTTAAAGGGAGTTTAAAAAAGTGGTTCTCAAACTGTTTTGTTCCCGCCCCCTTTTAACCTATTAAAAAAATCCCCTTTTCCAAATCCCATCCCACCTCAGACTACCAAATAATTTTACTAAACATTATGAGAAATGTATGTTTTCTTAATTTAAAAAACCTACAAAGAGAGAAAAAAAAATGGCATCACTCAAACATAAAAAAAAACCATAGAGAGACTAACTGTTATAATTATTATTATATTATCTCTGTTATTTATTTATTTATTTATTGTTTGTTTGTGGATTTCATGCTGTCTGCTAAGGCATATGACATACACAGGCTTTCCTCCTCACCAATGACATTAGGGATTTTAAGCAACTGCCACTGATGGGACAGCATTGGCGGTTGCCATGATTTTGCCAAGTAAATATTTTGATCATCATTAATCTCCAAAAATACAGACTTAACTCAATCCATACCCCTAAACCTAACCCGACCCATAATTTATTACTAAAATTAGGGGGAAATGATAGCTGATTAACAATAGTGTAGAAGCACCTAAACGTGATTATAAGCCTAAAACACCTAAAACTAGTTATAAATCTATTCTAATTGGTCGATTGGAATGTTGTTCCAGGATCAACAAGGATGTTGATCCAGGAACATGTTGTACTTGGTGAAATCATGCAGATTTTATATTGTGCATATACCGTGTCTAGAACTGATTTGAGTTATTGTTGCACCACAACACCTAAGGTCTGTCTGCAATGGATGTGACAAAGCAACCATTGAAAATTATTTGAAATTTGTGTCAATATGTCAAAAATAAAAAGAAGCAACCATTTTCTGTCGCCAAGCTGCAATGCATGCAGTGTAGACATCACTGATTATAATGAGTTCTATAGTATTTTGTCTCACCATTCGCATCTGGTGTAGACACGGTGTAACTTTACTACTTTGTGACATTCTACTGTAACCGTCTACTATGGGAGAACAGCTGGTTTGCCGCAGTTTTTAAAATGTGACAGATTAGTTAAGTAAATGTTACGTTTTATGGTATATAATAGTGGAATTGCATCAGTATATGAATCTACCATAAGTTTTTATTTAATGTGTTGAAATGTTTTCATTCATCTTACTCCATGTCATTGAGATTAAAAAGCAAATATTGCTTTCATGGTAAATCTAGGTTTATAGATTTATTACTATCATACAGTAAAAACTCTTCTTCTGACAATAGATTATCATTTTATGCCAAAAGGAATCCTTATCTTGCTTTTTTTTAATTTACTTAAACTACTGAATGCTGCCAATGCTGCTTTGGGGCGTCTTGTTTACGGTTGCTTAGTGATTTTTTTTGCGTTCTAGGCTACGGCGGTGTAACAGCTTACAGACCTGACCTATTATAAAGAGATGGTCTTTATCCCTCCTGGGGTTGTGCTGCTCTTCTGTCTAGAAATATACCACTTAGTCTCAAACCCCGTTGACAACAAGAACAAAAACTATAATGAAAAGAATAAAAATATCAATATTTGCGTCCACACCAGTGAACTATATCGTCTTTATCCAGGTTCAGTCGGGGGGCCAGTTTTCCTATGACCAGACAAAACCAGCAGTTCAATTCCAGGCTGCAGCAAAGTCAGATTGTGCAGTGTTGTCTTGTACCAGTGGTTGTCTGAGACAAGGCATTAACAAGGGATCTGTAGCTGGGGCTCTATTTGTCCTGGTCTCTGCTGTTTTTTCAGGACTGTAGAGGTCCTTTTTAGGTGCTGATCCACCATCTGGTCTGGATACGTACTGGATTCGGGTGACTGCAGTGACCTTCAGATCTGGATACAGACTGGATCTGGAGGCTACGGTAATCTCAGAATAAGAGAGAGACAGACTAATATTAGCACAGATACAATTCTTCTAATGATGTAGCAAGTACATGCAGTGTTATGGAAAGTGTTCCCGGTTCCGGTTTACCTAATTAATGCAGCCTAAAATCCTTTAACGGATTTTGATATTGGAAGCATATAAGTGTGTTATTTTGTAAGCCAGGTTAAAGAGGTGGGTATTTAATCTAGATTTAAACTGCAAGAGTATGTCTGCCTCCTGAACAATGTTAAGTAGGTTATTCCCGAGTTTAGGCGCTAAATAGGATTGTTGATTTTGATATTCTAGATATTATCAAATTGCCTGAGTTTTGAGAACGCAGCGGATGTGGAGGACTATGATGTAAAAAGAGCTTGTTCAAATACTGAAGTGCTAAGCCATTCAGGGCTTAATAAGTAATAAGCAAGATTTTAATATATATATGATGTTTAATACAGAGCCAGTGCATAGTTGACAGAATTGGGCTTATATGGTCATATGTCCTGGTTCTAGTAAGAACTCTAGCTGCTGCATTTTGGACTAACTGGAGTTTGTTTATTAAGCATGCAGAACAACCACCCAATAAGCATTAATCTAAATAATCTAACCTTGAGGTCTTAAATGCATGGATTAACATTTCTGCATTTGACATTGAGAGCATAGGCCATAATTTAGATGGATAAATCAAGTTTTACAAATGCTAGAAATTTGACTTTCTAAGGAAAGATAGTTGTTACCCTGGGAGGGCGGTAATAAAATCTAGTGCGATATGGGACCAGGGTCATGAAGGGACCGCCAGAGGTTGTGGTAACCCATCAGGGGGTCGATTGGAAGTCTTACCAGTGGTACAAACCTTGCAAGCCAAAACAAAACTGTGAACATTATGAGCCATAAGTGGCCACCAGAATCGTTGCTTGACCAAAAATTTAGTACAGTTAACTCCTGGATGACAAGCCACATTGGAACAATGACCCCACTGAATAACGTTGGACCGTAATCACCCTCCGGCACAAATAACCAATTTGGTGGGCCGAATCGTTACAGAGGCGTTACCCCTTCTAAGGGTGACTTGACCTTCGATTCGACCTCCCATGTGAGTGTGGCGACCACAAATGTCTTGGGTAAAATAAACTCGGGAGTAGATGGCGTTTGGAACTTTCAAAAATACATGACAAGGAATCGGGTTTGGTGTTTTTAGAACCTGGGCAGTACGAGAGAGTAAAATCAAAATGTGAAAAAAAAGTGCCAAATGAGCCTGCCTGGAGTTCAACCTTTTGGGAGTTCTAATGTATTCTAAATTCTTATGGTCGGTCCATACTACAAAAGGAAAACCCCCAAGCCTTCTAACCAGTGGCGCCATTCCTGGACATGCTGCATGCGGACATGCTGCATGTGTTCCTGGAGAGAAGAAAAAAAATCAATATGTCATCCAGATAGACATATATGAATTGATCGACCATATCTCGCAGCACGTTGTTGACGAATGCCTGGAAGACCGCTGGGGATTTGGACAGCCCGAAGGGCATGACCAATATTCAAAGTGCCCCCTGGGCGTGTTAAAAGCGGTTTTCCATTCATCCTCCTCCCTTATACGGACCAAATGATAAGCATTACTTAAGTCCAATTTCGTGAAGGTCGATGCTCACTGCAACCTGAAGTCTGAAGACATCAATGGTAAAGGATAACTATTCTTTATCGTGATGCTGTTCATACCCCGGTAATCAAAAAAGAACCCCGAATCCCGAAACTAGAGAATCAGAAATATATTTTTCCATAGCCTCCCTTTCTGGAACAGAAAGTGAATATAATTTGCCCTTAGGCGGAGACTTACCTGTTAGTAAATTTATGGCACAGTCAAAGGGAAAATGTGGAGGGAGAGAAGCAGCACAAGACTTACTGAACACTTCATTCAGGTTGAGGTACTCTGCGGGCACAGACATAGAAACAGACGAACAAGTCTACCTATTACCTATTACTCCAGGACAAGATAGAACAAAGTTACCAGCCCACTTGGGTTGTGACGGAGGACCCAGGGGTGTTCAAGAACTATGGGTGTAAAGGGAAAGTCTAGGATATAGAAGGAGGTGATCTCAGAGTGGTTGCCTGATGTGATGAGGGTAATGTCTCCAGTGGCGAGTGAGATGACAGGAAGTCTTTGACCATTGAGGGAGTGAACAGCGATCCGGTGAGTGAGGGGGTGAATTTGAAGTTTGTGTGCGAGTGCATGGTCCATGAAATTACCTTCAGCCCCGGAATCCAGAAGTGCTTGACAGTCGTGCTGAGCATCTTAGTCTCAGTCCCACCCAATAGTAGTCTAAGGGTATTTTTGGAGCCTGAAGAAGTTTTGTCAGGCCCTGATATTTGTGCTTTTTTCAGTTTCTTATAAATATCTAAATGGGTAAAGTCTAATATCACTGTAATCAGCACAAACTGGGCTATAATAATATGTGAAATGTATGCATGTACATGATTGTATTTTTGAAAAAAAAATAATGTTATGCATGGTTAGTGAAATACGAAAAATGTTAAATCACTTGAATAAGGCCATAAAACACATTCATAACATTGGTTCCCGGGACTGTTGAGAACTGGAGCTTGTAGCTTAGAATTTTTCTTTCTAAATTATGTGAAAATCATCTTGTTTACTCACTCACAGAAAACAATATATTGATTTAAATTTTCTAAGACACTTTTTGTTGGTAAAAGTCATATGTGAGTAGGCGTCAACTATCATGAATAGCATTGTGTTTCACACCAGAGAAGACAAAGGCCTGCATAATGAGCTGCATAATGAGCCTCTCATTCAGCTTTGCCAATGTGAGTGAGGAGTTACAAGAAAGAATGTGAGAACAAAATAAAAGTATATAATTTAATGTTTGTAGTTTATTAAGAATATATTTAATTATCCCACAACATAATTTAATATCCACTTGGGGGAGCAGTTAAACAGTTTATTAGGAACAATCAAAGCTGACTTTCAAACAAATTTTTTGGCATCATTACTCCAGTCACACAATCCTTCAGAAATCCTTTTAACAATCTTATTTTCTACCAAAAAAACCCCATTTATTATTATCATCATTATTATTTTTTTTAATCATTATTAATGTTGAAAAGAGCTGAGAATATTTTTAAGAGTTTTTTTAGGGGGAACAAATTTAAAGAACTGCAATGTTTTTACATTTGTTAGCGTTATCTCTATTTGTTACATTTATATTATTTACATCAAGCTTTTGAATGGTATAGTATTGTATATTATTATTGAAACTTCATAATGTTTCACTTGATTATACATTTAGTCAGGAATTATAGTTTGGAAAAAGTATTTGGAAAAAGTCTAACTAGTAAAATGTTTACACGTTATGTGAAAACAAGTACAAGCATAGTACTAGCGTATTCAAGCCGCGTGCTTCTGTTTGAATCTGAATAGCGCGTTAAGCGCTGGAGCGTGGTCACATTAGATGGGACATGAAAAACAGACATCGCGTTGTTTTCATATGGATTACTTTATCTCAGAATATTTGTTTTCGGCAGCACTTGTTTAGTTTAAAAGTAGATATGTCAGGCTTTCTATAGATATCTCTCTCATGTCTCTTCGTTGAGTATTCACGGAGTTACAGTTCATTTTAATGACATATTTGTACATGACGATCAGCGGAGACAAAGGCTGCAGACAGCACACCTTGTTTGTTATCTTTATTTTAGAAGTGCACAAAGGTTTTTTGTTAGTATGTCTGTATCCAAAAAAAACTAGACCCTTTACAGATTCGATTGATGTATTGCTCTTATCTGTAGGATTAAAACTGAGAGTGTAATTTAAGTTCTTTTCGGGGTTATCAGGAGCAAATGACTCAAACCGCATATATGCGTTAATCGACTCGAAAGGGTTAAGATTCAGTTCCTGGGAGTCCATCCTTCGAACACTGGCGCTGAGGAACTCCTCTAACGACTATGATGGGTTATTCGCTGCTTCCATGTGGGTCAGATCGTTCTGTCAAGGATATAAATGACAGGAAGTTGCAAGTAACATATTTATTATAATATGTAAAATCAGGCTGGGTTGATGGTGAGTGGCGCAGGGACCTCGATGACAGCACAGATCGATGAGTAGGTGAGTTGAGAGCATTGGTGAGAGATGATGAGCAATCCTAACGATGATGATAAAATCCACAGAACACAGAACAGGAACAAAGACACAAGGATGAATTCTTGAGCAAAGGAGACACAGACATGAAGCACGCAGGACCTCAAACAACGATCTGACAAACAAGAGACAAAGATAGGGCGTTAAGTAGGCAAATGGAATGGGCCGCTGCTATGTGGGTAGTGCCCAAATGAAATAATCAACATGATGTAACATGAGATGAGCAGGAAACAAGTAGTCCATAAAGTTATTACTGCTGTAATGTTGGGAAATGTCAACACTTGTTGAGGCTTTATTTTTCATTAATTTACCACTGTATTCAATAAATACCTGGGTTTATGTTTGTTTTCTTCTAAATGAGAAGAAAAGTAATCGGATCTAGCAGTTTTTTTAATGCTTTTATGTAGGATATTTTACTTTCCCGCCAAGCAATACAAAATAGCTCTAATTTTGTTTTCTTCCAGCTGCGCTCCATTTTTCAGGCTGCTCTCTTTAGGATGCGAGTATGCTCATTATACCATGGTGTCAGAATGGTTTCCTTAAGTCAGGTGTTGCTGAAATGAAGGACCCAGATGCAGTGGAAATGCAACAAGAGTTTTATTCAGTGATAATTCGAACTGCTGAATTCCAGATCCACAATCCCAGAACTCAATAGAGGAGATCAAACAGTCCAAACAGATATGTTCCAGGCGAGCGGTAGTCAGAATCAGGCGATGGTCATTAAAGATGATTCAGAGAGATCCACCAAAAACGTTGATGGATGGCTGCCAGCGACCTCCTCACACCAGGATGACATGTGAGTGTAGAAGAGTGACCCCACTGCAAGATGGCAGTGCGGACTGTATCAGGCACAAATAACAAACCCGCCGGACACCCCATGGGCACCTCAACCTGAGCTAATGCTCGCCTGACCCGACCCTCGATACCCCAGGTGATGGCCCCCACCACACGGTCCAAAGGCAAAATGGTGTCAGGAGGAGACTCGTCAACAGGCGTATCAAACTGCCGGGACAGAGCATCGGGCTTGCCATTCTTAGAACCCGGACTGTAAGACAACACAAAGTTGAAGCGTCCAAAAAACAGTGCCCAACGAGCCTGTCTGGAGTTCAGCCTTTTGGCAGATTGAATATACTCCAGATTTCTGTGATCAGTCCACACCAGAAATGGAATTATCGTCCCCTCCAACCAGTGACGCCACTCTCCCAAAGCCAAGCGTACTGCCAGCAGCTCTCTGTTGCCGATGTCATAATTTCATTCTGAGGGAGAAAGGCGATGAGAAAAATAAGCACAAGGATGCAACTTATTATCATGAGGAGATTTTTGGGAAAGAACTGCTCCGACACCAACCTGTGACGCGTCCACCTCCACCACAAACTGTCTACTAGGATCCGGCAAAATAAGAATAGGAGCAGTAGTTAATCTGGATTTCAACTCGTCAAAAGCTGCCTGAGTAACACTAGACCAACAAAATTTGGATTTGGTGGAGGTTAATGCTGTCAGAGGGGCCGCCACCTGGCTGAAATTCCTAATAAAACGCCTATAGAAATTGGAAAAGCCCAAAAACTGTTGTAAAGCTTTTCTTGAGCCAGGTACCGGCCAGTCAGAGACAGCTCCAACCTTCGCAGGGTCCATGCGAATCCCCTCTGCCGAGATGATCGACCCCAAGAACGAAACCGACTGGGTGTGAAAAGTACACTTCTCCACCTTCACAAACAATTGATTCTCCAACAACCGCTGAAACACTCATCTGACATGCTGGATGTGCACCTGGAATGATTGAGAAAAAATTAAAATATCATCCAGGTACACAAAGACAAAGTCGTTAATCATATCTCTCAGCACGTCATTGACGAGCGCTTGGAAGACGGCTGGAGCATTGGAAAGCTCAAAAGGTAAAACGAGATATTCAAAATGCCCGGTGGGCGTGTTAAAAGCCGTCTTCCATTCATCCCCCTCCCTAATCCGAACTAGATGATAAGCATTGCGTAGATCCAATTTCGTGAAGAACTTTGCACCCCGCCGGACCTCGAAGGCTTTAGACATAAGAGGCAGGAGGTACCTGTTCTTAACAGTTATGTCATTCAGCCCACGATAGTCAATGCAGGGCGCAAAGAGCCATCCTTCTTCTTCACGAAAAAAGGAACCCCGCTCCTGCTGGAGAGGAAGAGGGACGAATCAAACCTGCTGCTAGAGAATCTAATAAATACTTCTCCATGGCCTCCCGCTCGGGTGCAGACAAAGAGAAAAGACGTCCGCGAGGAGGAGAAGTGCCGGGAAGAAGATCAATAGCACAATCATACTGAAAGCCAAGGATGACCTAATACAATAGAAACAGAAGGGGAATGAAATAAGTAAAATTCTATTTCCTCCCGGTGGTTACCCGAGGTAATCAAACTCACCGGACCAGTGATCTAAGTAACTGCCATGAGCTGCTGTCCATTAAGGGAGTGAACAGTGAGAGGAGAGGAAAGGGAATGAATGGGCAAGCCATAGTGATGAGCTCATTCAACATCAACAAAATTCCTGAGTCAATTAACACAGAGCATTTAATAACCGAGCCATTCAGTAACAATGAAGCAGGAATGAGAGTACGAAAACCCTCTGATGGAGAAATTGAAGTACCGCCCACCAGAATTCTCCTGTTTACTGGTGGGCGTTGACTTTTAACGGACAGACGGCAGCAATATGACCATGACCGCCACAATATAGACAAAGCCCCTTTAAAAGTCGGCGTAGTTTTTCCTCAGCAGTAAGACGCATTCTCCCCAGCTACATAGGCTCAAGGTCAGACGATTCAGGAGCTCAGAAAGCAGAGGAGGAAACAGATGGTTCTGGCCACATCCAGCTGGTATTTCCCCGAAATTTACGTCTAAATTCCATATGGGAATCCAAACGAATAAGCGAGATCAATAATATCGTCAAGCAGGTCCGGAGGGTCACGTGCATAGATCTCTGCCACTAATCCATCCAAAAAACGAGCCACCAGGGCTGCTGAGTTCCACTCACTTGTAGCTGCAAGAGTCTTAAATTCAATAGAGTAATCAGCAACTGACCTCTTGCCTTGACGCAGCGAAGCCAATTGCCGGGAAGCCTCTTTGCCAAACACGGACCTGTCAAATACTTTTATCATCTCCACTTTGAATGATTTAAAATCATCACAGCACAAAAAGCGTGAGTCCCATATGGCAGTACCCCAGTCGCGGGCGCGTCCAGCCAGAAGTGAAATCACGTAAGCCACTCTGGATCGGTCTAATGCGTAAGTCTGGGGTTGAAGTGAAAAAACTACTTCACACTGAATAAGAAATTAACAACAATTAGTTGGTTCACCAGCATAAACAGGAGGGTTATTAATACGTGGCTCATGACCAGTGGCCTGTTGGGGTGCTGCAGATGAAACATTGAGATTGACGGGCTGAAGATAGCATAACTTGTCAGAGAGCTCAGTAACTCGTGCAACCAAGGCATCCACAGTGTGACGAGCATGGAAAAGTTTCTCAGCCTGATGATTCAACATCGCTCCCTGATGTTCAATGGCAGCTCGGAGCTGAGCTTCTTCTGCTGGGTCCATAATGGCCAGTGTGTTATGTCAGGTTGTGCTGAAATGAATGACCCAGATGCAGTAGAAATGCAACAAGAGTTTAATTCAGTGATAATTCGAACTGCTGAATTCCAGATCCACAATCCCAGAATACTTTTAACTTGGTTTGGAAGTCTTTTGTATTTTCTAGTTTGGGGAACAAACACAGTCTCTATAGTGTGGTATAAATTTAAATTAAATTTATGCATTTAGCAGACGCTTTTATCCAAAGCGACTTACAGTGCATTCAGGCTATCAATTTTTACCTATCATGTGTTCCCGGGGAATCGAACCCCCAACCTTGCGCTAGCTTGCTTGCCCATGCAACGCTCTACCAGTTGAGCTACAGGAACATTCGGCTCGTGTTTATAACATAGAGACTCTATGATATCTAGGTGAAAGAGTCTCTATGTGTACGCGAATAAGACCCAATCCAGAGAAATTAAAGAGTCGATCAGGACCGTGGTTGAAACACGAGCCGAATTCCTCAGAAAGGCAACAGGATGTTGTAAACTATTCCTAGTGCCACAAGTCAGAAGCAAGATAAGCAGCCAACCAACTCTTTCACAGAACAGCTTTCATCATTAACACCATTAAAACAATTATTGACAATTTCAATTCGGAGAAGAGATTGTCAAATTTGGGGCAAGTAATCAAGATTGGTGGTCAAAGAGATGCACATCCGACCATCACATGTTAACCCATGAGAGTAAACTCACCCCACCTAGCAGAACCAGACTGAAATTCCTAAGGGGATCTTTTAACCTCTGGTCTCCACAGAACATCCTTAATGTTGTCAGAGAATGGCACAGGAACTGTCTTTTATAGATGTAGATGAACCAAAATGAAATCAAAATGACTTATAAATGAATATCAGTCCATTGCTTATATTATACTCCATATTCATTTACATGTAACCCACACATTTGGCTATCATGTTTATAATCACTTATTGTGTATGTCTTTTAATAACTATTAGATAGCTTAAGGATTCATATTCATGTTTAGTATGTATGTGTTTGAATCTGGTTGCTTGAAACGTTTCTGACCATCAGTTATTTGTCAAATGTATCATATTCTTGTTATAGGAATCATGTCCAAAGTTATACCCTGCAAAAGCGGGAAAATTTGAGGTGTGGCCAAAAGGCCAGTTTAAATACTCAGGACACCATCAAATTCCGCTTTTAGCTTTGGTTCTTAGCTTTTGCTATCAGTAATGCCGGCTTTCAGCTTCCTTTTTAGTCATTCTTTTTAGTCATGCTTTTAGTCATCACTGTTAGCATTCTTTGAGCACTGTTCCAGCGTGCTTCGGCCTGCACGCCTGCTGCTACTTAGCTACAATGAGAAGAAACACCCCTTAGTCTTGTCAAACTTTACTTCTGTTCCTTTACTTTAGTTTATTTTTCCTTTCCGTTCGAGAGTGTCATGTTCTGAGCTAGGTTTTGTAACGCCATGTCTCCGAGTCTGACCTCGAGTGCCTGTTCAGTTTCACCCAGCCCAAAACGCTTCCCAAGAAGTCACTTCAGCGACTACTGAACTTCCAGCCAATCAGCTACCTCAGGAAACCCCCTTTTCAATGACAACAAAGGTAACCCCCGTTAAACAGGCAACGCAAGTACCTCCAGACTCTGATCTATATTGGTGTATCTAATATAATTTTAACCTCATTGAGGAACTCAATGGGAGGGTTAATTAAGTGATTGATGGTTGTTCATGTCTATGCAATTTTTACATATCGCTGTAAACTAGGGATTCCACATTTTCATTATCTTTATATGTCTTATATTAATCTAATAAAGCCTTATTCATAATGAAAAGAGAAGTATCTTGTGTTTTCTGCTTACAAGTTACATGTCTTAAACTGCAGATCTTGTTACTGAGCTAATTGATAGTGTTTTCACTATACTTTGGATATTAATATCCAGTGCAGATTTGATGTTAAACAGCTCATTCAGTGGATCCCAGGGCATCTCAGTGATCAGACGGGAAACAGTGATTCGGTTCAAATTCCCTTTAAAATCCTAAATGATTCTCTTGACCTTAATTGACCTGTTTCCCTTACATATTATTGGTGGAGAATAATGCGGGTGGTTTAATCTAAATTGTGAGCATAAACCAAGTTATTTAATCTTTTCTTTTGCTGCGGATGAAAGATGAGAAGCTTAGTCGAGACATGTTTGAGTGTGTGTGTGACCCGTGATGTAAGCAGTGCCCACCCGCTTAAATGAATGAACGCAGAGTAGACTGCAAGTCCACCTCTTCTTTGTTAAAGGGCAGTAAGTGAATTTAAAGTTAACATATGAGATCGTACAATAAGGTAGAAACTGAGCATGTTCCTCATTTTTGTAACGCCTTGTTTATAGCTGAATTGATTTCACTGTGTGTTCCAGTGCCACTCAAAGCTATACTATCTCAGTCACCGTTCGATGAACGGAGCTAAACTGTAGATATTCAAAGGGAAATAAATCTTTGAATAAAGAATAGTATGAGTGTGTTCCTCAATCTATTTATCAAAGCCTTAGTATTCATAGTTTGATTGCCAGTGCGTGTTCCACTGCCGAATCATTTACTATTGTACTCCCTGAGTTAAACATTAGAGAATAATGTTTGCTTCTGTTCACAAAGTGAATGGAATCTCGCGTAACACTGCGTGTCTCCAAGAGTAATTTGAATAGGAGTGTTTTAAAAAATTGATCAAATAAATTTTAACTGTGTACCAACAGCGAAGAAAACCTGTTGTGTTTGTGTCCAGAGAAACTGGCACAGAGATATAAAGATCCGCCGAGATTGCTAACACTGTGTTCCCTTAACTGCAGCAGGAAGCTGCTGTTTGAATTAAGTTAAATTGACCTCTATACGAACTGAGAGTTTAAGTGCCACATTGAAAAATCAACTAAAACATTACATTTCATGTAACATGCTTAACTGTACTTGCAATTATGCAACGATTAATCTGCTAGTCCACTAGAGTTTGTTTTGGTTCCCACAGTTATGATCGTGACACGGTCGATGGAAGCACTTTGTTAAGCAAGAAGTACCTCAGAACATCAGTTACTAACTCAGAGCCACTGACTTAGATCTTATTGAGCTAGAGAGTACAAATGCAGATGGAATCAGTAGTAAGCTAACAATCTTTATGCAGAAACATGGTCTTCATTATGCTGTTCTTAAAGAATGCCTGGTGGGATTCTGCTGAGATGGAGGATGTGCAATGGCTATTTTACTAAAAAGTGTTTAGGAGTTACTAAAAACTGAAAAGTTTGTTCCCAAGACTTATTGGCTGGCATTGTTTAAACCATAGGCTGGACATGTCTGTATCAGATGCACTAAAACATTGCACAGAGAACAAACCAAGAGAGCTTGATGCAGTATTCTCTTAATTAGGTGTATGTTTGAGAATAATTGGTAGAGTTCTAGGGATAAGGTGGGTGGCTTCATCTTTCAGAGTGGCTTTGTAGCTGATGTGATTAGTGAATGCAGGTGCGGGTGATCAGTAATCTGGTGACAGGGATCAGGTGTGAGTGGGAACAGGAGACTGATGATGGAGGTTGCTGTGACTGTGATGATTCTCTGACACTACCCCTTCCTCCAGGGGTGGCTCCTGACACCTCGTCTGGCTTGTAGGATTCTGGAGTAGAAGAGGAGAAGGGTTTAAGGAGGGAAACCTGGAACGAGGGGTGTATTCTATACCTGGGTGGAAACTGTAGTTCAGTCCCTCCAGGATTTCGTGGAACTTTTTTAAAATTTTGCGGTCCAAAATGACTGATTTTGCAGTGGCTTTTCTCAAAATTTGTAGTGATATTTGCAGAATTTAGTATAGTTTTTCAATAAAAATATACCACAGACAACATTCTTCTAACACTGTTATGACTTTTCTGACTTTGAGAACCATTCTAGGACTCATTTGATGACACCAGCACTAGTGCCATTAAGTTCCACAGAAGGTGGCACCAGCACCTGACAGTAAAGCACTCACCCTAATTGCACATGTACATCATGTACATAAAATGTACTTTTATTACTGTGATTCATAATGTCTAAATATAATTTAATGAAAACAAAGATGCATATATTAGGGAGTGGAATTGGCATATAGGTACTTATCTACTAGTGGTAATTTAATATTTATTTTATTTGTAAATAATTGTTTGCTTTCCTACATTATGAAACTTTTAGTTTTATACATGGGGGGAACCTATGAAGGATGAATAAATATCATCACATTAAAAATAACAAAATCAAATTCAGTAATACTTAAAGCTTTAAAAGCATTTAAAAACACTCTAAAATATTAGACCATTTCTGCCACAAGTTGTTACTGTAGATTTACTATGTTAAATCAATGGTGAACGGTGGTTATTTGGGTTTATTGAAGTGACACAATTTATCTTATTGGCAGTATAAGTTCCTGGATCTGTCTCTCCGTTCGTTTGTGGATGGTAACCAGAGGACAGGCTTACCGTGACCCCTAGCAGCCGGAAGAAGGCCTTCCAATCATGGGAGATAAATTGAGGTCTCCGGTCAGAGACTATATCTTTGGGTATTTCAAAGTTCTTGAAGACGTGGGTGAACAGTTGTTCTGTGGTTTCTTGTGCTTTGTTTCCGTGATTTCAAGGGCTGTTGGTAACCCAGGAAGGATAATTTACTTGCATGCTTTTGAGAAATAATCCACTGCCACAGACTGAGCAACTGCTGACGTACCGGTTGACATCACAGGACAGAATGTGCCACCAGTATCGAGCTTGGAGGAGCAAGAAGGTCCATTGGCTGCCTGGATGTTCAGATACCGGCTCATTAAGCCCCGGGGGTGAGTGCCGTTGGGACATGGGAACAAATGATTTACCTTCTGGGCCTCCCAGCAGAGCGGGTTCAGCCTGAATGGGGGCTCTGATGTCTTAGATGTTCCAGAGGATGGGGCTTACTATGAGGGCTGGAGGGAGAATTGGCTCGGGATCTAATGGTGTGTCGAAAGAATGGAGGTGGGACGCGGCTTTACATTTTCGGTTTCCTGGGTGGTAGGTAATGTTTAAATTAAACCGGGTGAAAAATAGACCCCAGCAGCCCTGCCAGGGATTGAATCTCTTGGCATCACTGAGATATTGGAGAATTTTGTGGTCAGTGATGACAGTGAAAGGATGGTTGGCTGCCTCCAGCCAATGCCATCACTCTACTAGGGTCAGTTTTATGATAAGCAGCTCCCAATATCCTAGTTCTGCTCCACTGGGGTCAGTTTCTTAGAATAGTATGAACAATGCTGGAGGCTTGGAGACTCACTGAATTGATAAGAAAGCAAGGCTTTGACTCCTGTGGTTCATGTGTCCACTTCCATCACAAACGGTAAATGGGGATCAGGATGATGAAGGATGGGAGCCGTGCTAAATGCGTTCTTAACCTGTTAGCCAGCACCCCCATTATGGAACTCACAGCTGAACGTGCTCTACCTAAATTATAGTTGTAAGAGTTTCCTACTTCAGTGTGTTACAAACATAATTTTGGTGTTTTATGGAAAGAAGACCCTTGGGTTTTCCCTTTTCATCAACCAGATTTAATAATGCTCAAAAATATTAAAAGTTATAGGCAGTGAAGTGCCTTGATTTTTTTTTTTTTTTACCACACTTAAATATTTTTTATTTGATATAAAAATATATGAAATGAGTCCTGGAGCAATCTAAAAAGGTTATGGGTTGAAAGTCGCATGTCTCATGAGTTTCTATTTCAAATCTGAATAAGATCTCATGAAAAATGAGGCTCCTGCAAATATTTTTATGCGACTATGTCTACACCCCCCACCCCACCCCCCAATATAAAAAAACAGATGGTAATAACTCTGATGCACCATAAAGTAAATAATCCACTCTCTCTATTCATATAGACGCGTTCACTTTGATAGCCTTGATCATACAATAATAGCGAGCTGATTTGGGCTGATTTGCACTCAAACAGATGGTAATCATGCAGATACATTCACATTCAACATAAAACACACTCTCACATATATAAAAACTGTTGAAAAATAAAACAAAACGATCGCTATAAGTTCAGAGTGTCAGAGCGCGTCACAAGCCCTCAGGAGAGAGCACCAGAATTCAAATATACTATCTTTCGCCTATCTTTTATTCATTCTTTTTTCCGGTGGATTGTCTCATTCTGTTTGTGACATGGTACGCTGCAAAACCATGCTTTTTTTTTTTTTACAACCAAGACGCGGTTTCTGACCGTGAGTTATTCCATAATGGACAGTTTCCATAACGGTTGCAGTTTAAATCTAGATTAAAGACCCATCTCTTTAACCTTAATTACACATAGAATGAATAAAAGATATTGTCCTGGCGTTGATACAGGATGGCTGCCTCCGTGACGTGCTCTGAATATGTTTTTGTTAGTTTGTCCTGTCTTTAGTTATATTCCTGCCATCAGTTTCACCAGGGATGAACTGCTGAACATTCGGCAGAACGCACCACAAGATGTTTTTCTGGATTTCAATTATTCAGACGTATTAGTGAACGTTATTATCGGAGGAGCAGCAGCACTGATCAGACGCTTCAGGACGCGCAGACTCAGGAAGCGCGGATTTCGAACGCCATTGCCTAGCATCCATCTGGCAAATCTCCGCTCTCTACCCAACAAAATGGACGAACTCCTTTTGCTTTCTCGGACAAATAAGGATTTCACACACTCTGCTGCTCTGTGTTTCATGGAAACCTGGCTGAATAACACCATACCGGACAGCGTGCTCCATCTGCCGGACTTTCAGCTGTTTAGAGTGGATCGCAACGCGGAATCAAGGGGGGAATCACGTGGCGACGGGACATGCTTTTACATCAATGAACGCTGGTGTACAGATGTAACTGTGTTAAAGAAGACGTGCTGCTCAAATCTCGAAACACTCTTCATTAACTGCAAGCCATTCTATTTGCCGCGGGAGTTTCACTCGTTCATTCCTCCGCAAGCGCATGTGAGCTCAGCTTTACAGAAACTCGCTGATCAGATCACAGACACAGAACAACAACACCCAGACTCTGTTTTAATAATTCTCGGGGACTTTAATAAAGCCAATCTCTCCCGTGAACTGCCAAAATACATACAGCATGTTACACGTCCCACAAGAGACAGTAATATATTGGATCACTGTTACACCACAATAAAGGATGCATATCACTCTGTTCCACAAACAGCTTTGGGGCGTTCTGATCACCTTCTGGTTCATCTTATACTGTCCTACAGGCAGAAACTAAAATCAGCTAAACCTGTATCAAGGACTGTAAAAAGATGGACTAATGAAGCAGAGCAGGATTTACAATCTTGTTTTGACCTCACTGATTGGAGTGTTTTTGAAGCTGCTGCCACCGATCTGGATGAACTCACAGAGACCGTAACATCATATATCAGTTTCTGTGAGGATATGTGTATTCCTACAAAGACTCAACTAATTTACAACAATGACAAACCGTGGTTCACTGCAAAAATCAGACAGCTCCGTCAGGCCAAAGAAGATGCTTACGTGAAGGGGGACAATGTCTTGTATAAACAGGCTAAATACACACTGGAAAAAGAGATCAAAGTGGCAAAGAGGAATTATTCTGAAAAAAATAAGGACTCAGTTCACTTCCAACGACTCCGCATCAGTGTGGAAAAGTCTAAAGAAGATCACCAACAACAAGACACCACCCCCCAGCACTGTGGAGAATCAACGACTGGCAGACGATCTGAACGAGTTTTACTGCAGGTTTAAAAGAACACCCATCACCTGCCCTGAATGCCTCCCCACACAACCATTCACACCATTCACAACTCCTGCAACCAGCCCTGAATGCCTCTCCAAACAACCGTTCACACCATTAACAGCTCCTGCAACCCATCCTGAACACCTCTCCAATCAAGCACTCTCACCATTCTCACCTCCTGCATCCCCCCCTCTCCCCCACACCTGCAATTCAGATCAGCGAGGATGCGGTGCGCCAGGTCTTCCGGAAGGAGAAAAGGAAAAAAAGCACCAGGCCCAGATTGTGTTACACCAGCCTGTCTGAAATCCTATGCTGACCAGCTGGCCCCCATCTTCACACAGATCTTCAACAGATCGCTGGAGCTGTGCGAAGTCCCTTCATGCTTCAAACGCTCCACCATCATCCCCATCCCTAAGAAACCCAAAATTACAGGACTAAATGACTACAGGCCTGTGGCTCTAACGTCTGTAGTCAAGAAAGTCATTTGAAAGACTGGTGCTGGTCCACCTGAAGGACATCACTGTCTTTGCTGGATCCTCTTCAGTTTGCCTACAGAGCAAACAGGTTTGTGGATGATGCAGTAAACATTGGACTGCATTATGTTCTGCAACACCTAGACAGACTTATGTGAGGATCCTGTTTGTGGACTTCAGCTCGGCCTTCAACAGGATCATCCCAAACCTCCTCCTGCCCAAACTAAATCAGCTGTCCGTGCCCACCTCCATCTGTCAGTGGATCAACAGCTTCCTTACAGACAGGCAGCAGCTAGTGAGGTTGGGAAAATACACATCCAGCACCGGAGCTCCCCAGGGCTGCGTTCTCTCCCCACTGCAGTGGGACATTCACATTGACTCCATCGTGAAAAAGGCCCAGCAGAGGTTGTACATCCTCCGCCAGATGAGGAAGTTTAACCTGCCACAGGAGCTGCTGAAACAGTTCTACTCCACCATCATTGAATCCATCCTCTGACCTCAGAAGACTACAGAGGGTAGTCCGGACTGCTGAGTGAATCATCGGTACAACCCTCCCTTCTATTCAATAACTGTACTTATCCAGAGTGAGAAAAAGGGCTGTCAAAATCACTCTGGACCCCTCACATCCAGCACACTCCCTCTTTGAACTGTTGCCATCTGGTCGACGCTACAGAGCACTGAGCACCAGAACGACCAGACACAGGACCAGTTTCTTCCCTCAGGCAATCCATCTTATGAACAGCTGATAATAACTGCGAACACACTACACTTTATATTTATATACACATACACTTATTTATCTAACACACATACTTAGTATACACTTAAACTTTACACATAATATACATGTACATACATAATTGCATTTTTTAATATACCTGCCTACAATTGTCAATTTGTATATTGTCATTCACTATCTACTTATTTGTATTTTTTCTTTTACTTTTATTATGTGTTTTATGTTCTGTCACTGTCATTCTGTTGTACTGCAGAGCTTCTGACACAAATTCCTCATATGTGTAAACATACCTGGCAATAAAGCTCTATCTGATTCTGATTCTGACATAACATACTAATATGCTTTTAATATCCAAATCCGTTAAAGGATTTTTAGGCTGCATTAATTAGATAAACCAGAACCGGGAACACTTCCCATAACACCCTATGTACTTGCTACATCTTTAGAAGAATGGCATCCACACTAATATTTGTCTGTTTCTCTCTTATTCCCAGGTCACCATAGCCACCAGATCCAGTCTGTATCCAGATCAGAGGGTCACTGCAGTCACCCGGATTCAGTACGTATCCAGACCAGATGGTAGATCAGCACATAGAAAGGACCCCTACTGCCCTGAAAGACAGTGGAGACCAGGACAACTAGAGCCCCAGATACAGATATCCTGTAAAGACCTTGTCTCAGAGGAGCACCAGGACAAGACCACAGGAAACAGATGATTCTTCTGCACAATCTGAGTTTGCTGCAGCCTGGAATTGAACTACTGGTTTTGTCTGGTCAGAGGAGAACTGGCCCCCCACTGAGCCTGGTTTCTCCCAAGGTTTTTTTCTCCATTCTGTCACTGATGGAGTTTCGGTTCCTTGCCGCTGTCGCCTCTGGCTTGCTTAGTTGGGGTCACTTCATCTACAGCGATATCGTTGACTTGATTGCAAATAAATGCACAGACACTATTTACCTTAACAGAGATGACATCACTGAATTCAATGATGAACGGCCTTTAACTATCATTTTGTATTATTGACACACTGTTTTCATAATGAATGTTGTTCAGTTGCTTTGACGCAATGTATTTTGTTTAAAGCACTATATAAATAAAGGTGACTTGACTTGACTTGACAAACCGTTCTGTCACTGAAGAACTGAAATGTATACAAAGGAATTATGATCCATATTACAACGTTACTGCTTCGTTGGACTAAACGTGCTCCATGAGATGTTGTTCAGTGGACCATTACCTTTCTAAATAAACCGGGATTTACAGCTGTGGATGTGTTTATGACTCGTTATTACGACGGATGTGTACTGCTTGTCATGATCCTGGTATTCTCTCTCATTAGCTTCTCATTACTCGCTCTCACTCTCTAGCTCATTATCCTACTCACCTACAGCAGCTTTCCATCATCTCATTCCTACTCAATCTCCGCACCTGTTCCCTACCTTCGCTGATTAGATGCTCTATTTCTAGACTTTCTCTCCCTTTGTTCTTTGTCAGATTATTGCCTGATGTTGCATATCCATAACGCTCTTCCTTCCCTCTGTGTAGTCCAGTCGTGTCGTGTCCCGTCTGTAGTGTGAACCTGTTTGTTACCTTATCACCTCGCATCTGCTCTGTTCATCCTCCAATAACGTGAGTGGTCCACGGTTGGTGTCTCCGTGCGCTGAACGCACCCAGCCACCCTCTCTCTCTCTGCCTCCCGGTGATTTCCCATGGCCGGTCCAGTCCGCAGTCTTCTGTTGCAACTCTATTGAGAGTCTTTCTGTTCTTGTGAGGCTGTGACTATTATCTGTTGGAACTGTTACTCAAGCCTATGTGTTTGATCGAATTGCCTTGACGGTGACCTGTGTTACCTTCTACTTCTGAGACTGATCATTAAACTGTCAAACCGCCTTTGCTTTTGGGTCCTCTCTCCTTACATCTCTGACAGAATAATCTGACCACTAATGGATTCAGCGAAGGAGAGTCCCCTCCAGTCCACACTCAAACTCCAAGGAGCCATGCTGGGCCATCATGAGGAGGAGCTGACTGCCGCTCGTAACGCGATGGACTCCCTCGCTACTCATATGACTGAGATGTCGCACGAGCTTCTTCGCCTTCGCCTTGAGTCTTCCAGAGGCCAGGACGTGTAAGAGCCCAGAGTCAATAACCCACCTTGTTTTGCCGGTGAGTCCAGGGAATGTCGTTCATTTCTGACCCAGTGCGAGGTTGTCTTCTCGTTGCATATGCCATTGAATGCTCCTGCATCGCCTTTGTCATCTCCCTGCTGTCCGTCCGGGCACGTGAGTAAGGGACAGCGGTAACTGCCTCACTCGTTATTCCCTCTTCAGGGAGGAGATGCTGCGGGTCTTCGACCGTTCTGCGCATGGGGCGGAGGCTTCCCTGGCAGCTGTCCACGTTTCGTCAAGGTTAAGGGGACTGCAGCCGACTTCTCGGTCGAGTTTCGCACCTTATCCGCTTCCAGCGACTGGATCGAGTCAGCCTTGGTCGCCCGTTTCCTTGAAGGGCTCCGCGCCAACATCAAGGATGTGATCCTCGCACGCGAAGTACCCACCCGTCTGAAACCTCTGATCGACTTGGCCATCCGAGTGGAGAAGCACTCTGAGGTGCGTTGCCGCAGCCGCTATCAGGATAGACCCGTTTCCTCCGCCTCTACACTGCCCCCCAGCGCTGTCTCTGATCCCATGCAGTTGGGTGGATTACATATCTCCGCGGCCGAGCGCCAACACCGCATCATGTCTCGTCTGTGTATGTACTGTGGAGCTGCTTCTCACCGGATCGCCACCTGTCCGGTAAAAGCCAGCGCTCACCAGTAGAGAGAAGGTTACATACACGCACAACTTTCTCCGCCCTTCTCCGCTGGCCGGTTTCCTCCACCTCTTGCACAGACTTGGTTGACTCCGGGGCAGAGGGGAACTTCGTGGATGAAGCTTGGGCTCGTGAGCAGGGGATTCCCCTTATAGAGCGCAGGGACCGCACCCCTGTCCATGCCCTAGATGGTAGTATCCTCTCTAGAGTGCGCTTTGTCACAGCTCCGGTGAGTCTCACCATTTCTGGAAATCATCAAGAGACCATTTCCTTTTTTGTTTTCCATTCTCCTTATAGCCCTGTTGTTTTAGGCCATCCCTGGTTAGTAGAACATAGCCCACAGATTAACTGGTCAAAGGGTTCAATTCTTTCTTGGAGTTTGTCTTGTCATGCTAAGTGATTAATGTCTGCTGTTCCCTCTGTCTCTTCTGTCTCTGTGTCTCAGGAGGAGCCAGGTGATTTGTCTGGGGTTCTGGAGGAGTACCATGATCTGCGAGCGGTTTTCAGCCATTCCAGGGCCACTTCTCTTCCTCCCCATTGACCCTACGACTGCAGTATCGACCTTCTGCCGGGTACCACGCCCACTCATGGGAGACTTTATTCTCTCTCTGTCCCTGAGTGCGAGGCTCTAGAGAAGTATCTTTCCAAGTCGCTAGAAGCAGGTACCATCGTCCCTTCCTCCTCCTGCTGGTGCAGGCTTTTTCTTTGTTAAAAAGAAAGACGGCTCTTTACGTCCCTGTATTGATTATCGAGAGCTGAATGACATCACGGTCAAGAATCGTTATCCTCTGCCGCTCATGTCTTCCGCCTTTGAGAATCTGCGGGGGGCTAAAGTCTTTTCGAAATTAGACCTTCGTAATGCTTACCATCTAGTCCGCATAAAGGAGGGGGACGAATGGAAGACGGCGTTTAACACACCCTTAGGTCACTTCGAATATCATGTCCTTCCCTTCGGGTTAGTCAACGCTCCTGCCGTGTTCCAGGCGTTAATTAACGATGTTCTCAGGGATATGTTGAACATTTTTGTCTTCATCTATCTCGATGATATTTTAATCTTTTCCCCCTCTCTCCAAGTACATACCCAGCATGTTCGTCAGGTCATCCAGTGACTCGAAAATCTGTTATTCGTCAAGTCCAAGAAGTGTACGTTTCACGCTCAGTCTATCTCCTTTTTAGGATCTATTATTTCTGTGGAGGGTATTGGCATGGGCCCCTCCAAGTTCAGGGCGGTCACCGAGTGCCCGGTTCCAGATTCGTGCATTGCTCTTCAATGATTTTTGGGCTTTGCAAATTTTTACCGTCGGTTTATCCGTAACTATAGTCTTGTCGCCGCCCCGTTAACTGCCCTCACTTCTGCCAGGGTCCGCTTTCTCTGGACTGAGGAGGCTCAGGCCGCCTTTGATCGTCTGAAACTCCTTTTCACTTCCGCGCCGATCCTTAAAACCCCCGACGTCTCCAGACAGTTCATTGTGGAGGTTGACGCATCAGAGGTGGGCGTGGGGGCTGTTCTCTCCCAGCGCTCATCCTCTGATGAGAAGATCCACCCCTGCGCTTATTATTCACATCGCCTAACCCCCGCCGAACATAATTATGACGTCAGTAATCGCAAACTATTAGCTATCCGTCTAGCCTTAGGAGAGTGGCGTCACTGGTTTGAGGGCGCACCTGTTCCGTTCATCATCTGGACGGATCACAGAAATTTAGACTACATTCGTTCGGCTAAGAGACTTAACGCTCGACAGGCTTGCTGGGCTCTTTTTTTCACCCGCTTCCATTTCTCTATCTCCTATCGCCCCGGTTCCAAGAACCTTAAACCAGATGATCTCTCGCGACAGTTCGCGTCACCAGAGGATGTTCCCACCGAGGAGGTCAAACGTTCGCTAGCCAACTCAATCACTCCCCGTCTTTGTCCTAGGGGCCTGTTATTCGTTCCCCCTTCCGCCCATCTCGACGTCCTCCAGTGGGGTCACGCCTCCAAATTGTTCGCCCATCCCGGCGTTAGGGGCATCATCGCAGCTATTTGGCAAAGGTTCTGGTGGCCCTCTCGTGAGCGTGATATACACCGAATCATCACTTCTTGCACTATCTGCACCCTGACCAAGTCCGGTAATTCCCCCCCTGCGGGGTTACTACGTCCCCTTCCATTACCGTCGCATCCGTGGTCTCACATCGCCATGGACTTTATCACGGGCTTCCCCCCTCTGAAGGAAACTAAATATGCTGTGTTAAAGGGTTAGTTCACCCAATAATGAAAATTATGTAATTCATAACTCACCCTCATGTCGTTCCAAACCAGTGAGACATCCGTTTATTTTTGTAACACAGTTTAAGATATTTTAGATTTAGTCCAAGAGCTCTCAGTCCCTCCATTGAAACTGTATGTATGGTCTACTGTCCATGTCCAGAAAGGAAAGAAAAACCCTCTGAGTTAAAACAAACTAATATCCCAGAGTAATTAATTTACTCAAACAGTACACTGACTGAACTGCTGTGAAGAGAGAACTGAAGATGAGAACCAAGCCGAGCCGGATAATGAACGAAACATTGACTCGTTCACGAGTCAAGAACTGGTTGCATCGGTTTTCGGATGACCAGTAGTTCTTCCGGACAGTTTGATTCAATAAACCGGTTGAAGAAAACGGTTCCCCGGTTCTTTTGCGATCGACGTAATAGCGTCATTGGCAATGATTGCCCTTGATTCAAGCCCTCGGTTTACCTGGGCTCATAAAATTAGCACAGAATCAGTTCAGTATAAATCATCAAAATAATCAGTTCGGCTCAAACACTCTGTGTGTCAGTCTGCTCCACACTGAATCACATGTGCGCAGTATCATCAACTCCTCGGTTCTTGAATTGGACACATCTGACAGAAACAGTTCTTGACTCGAGAACGAGTCAGTCTTTTGTTCGTTATCTGGCTCAGCTCGGTGTTCATCTTCAGTTCTCTATTCACAGCAGTTCAGTCAGCGTACTGTTTGAGTAAATGAATTAACATTTAATTAACAATTTAAAAGTTAACAGTTTATGTCATTTTTGGATTAATGTGCATTGGGGACGCGAACCGTTTAAAACTATTCAGTTCGATTTGGTGAACTGGTTCAAAAAGATCCAGTTACAACGAATGATTCCTTCGCAAACCAGATATCACAAACTGCTTTGTTTTGAACGCTCTCACAATAGACATGGGAGAGAAGACAATGCTTAAAAAAAGTCGTAGTTTTTGCAGTTTTTGGATCAAAATATATTTCTGATGCTTCCAAAAATTCTAACTGACCCTCTGATGTCACATGGAATACTTTGATGATGTTTTTCTTACCTTTCTATACATGGACAGAAGACCGTATACACAGTTTCAATGGAGGGACTGAGAGCTCTCAGACTAAATCTAAAATTTCTTAAAATGTGTTCTGAAGATAAACGGAGATCTCACTGGTTTGGAACGACATGAGGGTGAGTTATTATTTACATAATTTTGATTAATGGGTGAATAACCCTTTAATTGTGTTCTATTTTCCCCTATAAATACTACTTATAGGAAATACATTATCACGGACCATTACAAAAATGTTAATAATGTAGTTTATTTGTGTAAACTGCAACTGCTGAACATGTCCTTCAGAGAACATAAACAATATACACTTTGGAAATGCCCGGTATGTATTGTTCATTTTTATACACAATACCAGTCAAAAGCTTTTGAACAGTAAGATTTTTCATGTTTTTGTAGAGAATTCTCTTCTGCTCACCAAGCCTGCATTTATTTGGTCCAAAATACATAAAGGTGCATTTGCTAAAGCAGTAATATTGTGAAATATTGTTGCTATTAAAAATAACTGCTTTCTATTTTAATATATTTTTATTCCTGTTTATCGAAGCAAAAATTTTCAGCATCATTACTGTAACGACTCATCAGACAGGGAATCCATTTAGCAGGCTTTATTCAAAGACTCGAGGTCGTACAGGCGGGGATCAGGACCAGCAAACACAACAGTAGAGATAATCAGAATCGTCGTCAAACACAAGCAGAGGTTCAGGGGAAACAGGCAAGATTCAGAGTCCAATAAACAATCCAAGGTCAAGAGGCAGGCAGCAAGGGTTCAAGAGACGGTAAGCAAAACAGTACTGGTAACAGGAAATCAAACACGGGAAATAACGCTTGGAAATGTCAGCCGGAGCAAAACAAGACTTCGCGTTTGACTGATGGAGTTGTGCAGCTTATATCTCCGTGCCAATGAGCTGCACCTGTAGGTGATCAGAGTGAGGGTGCGGGGATGATGGGTAGTGTAGTGCGAATCAGTATAGGTGAGTGTGAGAGTCAGTATTCCGGAGATGGAGCCCTCTGCTGGCCAGTAGAGGGAATCACGGGGTTCGTCTCCGTGACAGAGCCCCCTCCCTGCGAGCGACTCCTGGCGCGAGATGGTAGCCGGCGTCGAGGTCTACCGCGTGGTCGGGGGGCCGGTTTCTCCGGATGTAACCGATGGAACTCCGTGATGAGGTTGGGGTCTAGTATGTTGTCAGCGTTGACCCAAGATTGTTCCTCCGGACCGTACCCCTCCCAGTCGACCAGATACTGCAGGATGCGTCCTCGACGCCTGGAGTTAAGAAGCTCTCGCACTTGGTAAGTTTCCTCAGTCTCGATCTGGACGGGCTGGGGACTCTGCTCACGGGACCTCCCCTCTCCCTCCTCTCCAGGGGCCACAGCGGGCTTGAGCAGAGATACATGAAAGGTGGGAGAGATGCGATAGGTGTCAGGTAATGCAAGACGGAATGAAACAGGAGTGATCTGATGTGTTATCTTGAAGGGACCCACGTACCTTGGACTTAGTTTCTTGCAGGGTAGTCGGAGACGGAGATCTCGGGTAGAGAGCCACACCCATTGTCCGGGTTGGTATACAGGCCCAGGACGACGACGGTGGTCAGCATGCTCTTTTTGATGGCGGATGGCTCGTTGAAGGTGTACGTGAGCCTGATTCCAAGTCTCCTCACTGCGTTGCAGCCAGTCCGTGACAGCGGGTACATCGGTGGGTTCCCCGGACCAGGGAAACATGGGCGGTTGATAGCCTAGGATGCACTTGAAGGGAGTTATACCAGTAGCTGGTTTGACCAGGGAGTTCTGTGCGTACTCAGCCCAAAGGAGGAACCGTGCCCAATCTTCCTGGTTGGAGCTGCAGTATGATCTCAGGAACCGGGTGATTTCCTGATTGAGTCTTTCGACCTGACCGTTGGATTGAGGATGGTAACCAGAGGTCAAGCTAACGTTTATATTGAGGGCTTGGAAGAAGGCTTTCCAGAGACGAGAGGTAAATTGGGGACCTCTATCGGAGACGATATCCTCCGGTAGTCCGTAGAGACGGAAGACCCAGTTACAGAGTAGTTCGGCAGTCTGTAGAGCCGTAGGCAATTTAGGTAGAGGAATAAGGCGACAGGCTTTGGAGAAACGATCAATTACAGTCAGAACAACAGTGTTACCCTGAGAGACAGGTAGATCGGTGATGAAGTCTATTGCCAGATGGGACCAGGGTCGTTGTGGGATGGGGAGTGGTTGAAGCAATCCGGCTGGCAATTGGCGGGGAGTCTTGTGTGCATTACAGGTTTGGCATTGTTGGATGAAAGTTATGGTGTCCTTGGGTAATGATTCCCACCAGAACCGGTTCTGAAGCAGGTGAATGGTAGCCGTGATACCTGGGTGACCGGATGCGGGCAAGCAGTGCGTGTGATTGAGAATTTGATCACGTAAGGTAGGTGGTACGTAGACTTTATCAGGAGGACAAGTTGCTGGAGGTGCGTGTTGAGAGTTGTGTTGCTGGATAAGCGTCATGATGTCCCATTGTACTGGTGCAATAACTACTTTGAAAGGGAGTATGGACTCTGGTTCGGATGGAATCTGTTCGTCTTCGTGAATACGGGATAGTGCATCTGCCTTGGTGTTCTTGGAGCCTGGACGGTAGGTAACTGAGAAGTCGAATCGAGAGAAGAACAGTGACCATCTGGCCTGCCGTGGATTGAGGCGCTTGGCTGAGCGCAAATACTCAAGGTTTTTATGATCGGTTAGTACGGTGAAAGGAAGGTTGGCCCCCTCCAGCCAGTGTCTCCACTCTTCGAAGGCCGCTTTCATAGCGAGAAGTTCACGGTCACCCACGTCGTAGTTACGTTCAGCAGCATTGAGTTTGCGGGAGTAAAAGGCACATGGGTGGAGTTTACCGGTAGAACCCTGGCGTTGGGAGAGAATGGCCCCGATACCAGTGTTGGAGGCATCCACCTCGACGAGAAACTGGAGATATGGGTCAGGATGATGGAGTATGGGAGCGGTCACAAACCTTCTCTTTAGTTCCTGGAAAGCTTGAAGAACAGCTTCAGCCCAGTGTAGCCGATGGGCTCCTTTCTTGACCATAGACGTGAGGGGACTAACCACAGAGCTGAAGTTCCTGATGAAACGGCGATAGAAGTTAGCAAACCCCAGAAAGCGTTGAAGCTCCTTTAGTGTCTTTGGTACTGACCACTTGAGAACGGCATTGACTTTGCTCTCATCCATGGCGACCCCCTCTGGGCTGATGACGTACCCCAGGAAGGTGGTGGAGGTGGTATGAAATTCACACTTCTCCGCCTTAGCATAGAGTTGATGTTCAATGAGTCTTTGCAGCACAGCTCTCACATGTTGGACATGTTCCTCCAGGGTATCTGAATAGATTAGGATATCGTCAATGTATATGATAACAGTTCTATTTAGCATGTCTCTGAAGATGTCATTGACAAAGGATTGGAAAACCGAAGGACTATTGACCAGTCCAAACGGCATCACCCGGTATTCGTAGTGCCCATTGGTGGTTGAGAAAGCTGTCTTCCACTCGTCCCCCTCCCTAATGCGGATGAGGTTGTATGCGCAGCGCAGATCCAATTTGGTGTAGTACTGTGCAGTACGTAACTGCTCTAAAGCAGAGGGCACCAGTGGTAGAGGATATCGAAACTTTACTGTTATTTCGTTGAGTCCACGATAATCGATGCAAGGGCGCAGACCTCCATCCCTCTTGCGGACAAAGAAGAAGCCAGCTGAAGCAGGAGAGGTGGATGGACGTATGAACCCCTTCTCCAGCTCCTCCTTGATGTACTTGGCCATAGCTTCTGACTCGGGTAATGATAACGGGAATATTCGACCCCGGGGTGGTGATGAACCTGGAATGAGATCAATGGCACAATCATAGCTGCGATGTGGTGGTAATGTGTTTGCCTGTACCTTGCTGAAGGCGGTGACGAGATCGTGATACTCTTTGGGCAGATTGGGAATGCTGGTGGTCTCTGAGTCTAATGTGACAACTTGTACCGTCATGGGAGAGATGGTCGAGAGGCATGATCTCTGACACTGGGTGCTCCATCTAAGAATTTGTCCTTCTCTCCACGACACCTGAGGATCATGCAGTCTGAGCCAGGGCAATCCCAGAATAACAGGGGTGTTAGATACAGGGAGCACGTAGAACTGAATGGTTTCTTGGTGTAGCAGGCCGGTTAACATTTGGAGATCTTGGGTGCGATGAGTGATCAACCCAGACCCCAAAGGGCGCCCATCTATTGTGGCTACAGACAGAGAATTAGTGCATGAAATTAAAGAGATGTTATTCCCTCTGGCAAATTCCTCAGAGATAAAATTCCCAGCTGCTCCTGAATCAAGTAAAGCAGTGGTGGCTATTTGAACCCTGTCGGTCTTGACTATCAGAGGGACTGACACACAGTTAAAAGGTAAACTCACCGACTTCGGAGTGTAAGAAGAGCGGCGATTGGGACAAGTGATTCGTAGATGTCCCGGAGAGCCACAGTAGAGACAGAGTCGGTTAACCCTGCGGCGGTGACGTTCCTCCTCAGTCAGATGATAGGAGTTTATCTGCATGGGCTCTGTAGTTTCTACGGGTCGCGTTACCGCAGCGGGGAAGAGGCGTGGAGCACTGACACGGCGAGAGCGTTGCAGGTTATCAATGGTAATAGTAAGTGAAATAAGATCACTCAGAGTTCTCCCCTCATCACGGCAAGCGAGTTCGGTTTGCAGTTCGTGATTAAGCCCCTTGCGAAACAATACCTTCAGCGTGTCACTCACCCATGACGTCTGAGCAGCCAAAGTGCGAAAGTTCAAGGCATATTCCGCTGCAGTTAATCCTCCCTGCGATAATTCCAGCAACCGCTCACCCGCTCCTTTCCCCTCTCGGGGGTGATCAAACACCTCACGGAAACGTATCAGAAAGTCAGTGAAAGTGGTGAACGCCGTTCCATCTTCGCGCCATACCGCCGTTATCCATTCCAAAGCTCTTCCCGTTAATAATGAGCACACGAAGGCGATCCTACCAGCATCAGTGGTGTAAAGGGTTGGTTGTTGTTCAACGAACAGCGAGCACTGTAGTAGGAAGCCCTTACACTTGGTAGAGTCCCCGTCAAATTTCTCCGGGTAAGCCAATCGAGGATTAACGTGAGTTGGCGTTCCTGCCATATGGGAAGCGGTGACCGCTGCAGGTGGGGTTGGCGTCACGGCAGGGCTGTGGAGGTTTTGAACAGCCTTTACCAGTTCCTCCGTGACGGAAGTGAGACGATTCAATTGATGTTGATTAGCAGCGATCTGATTTGCCTGGGCTGCCATGGTAGCAAACAGATGATCGTAAGCCGCTGGATTCGATTGTGGCGAAGTCTTCTGTAACGACTCATCAGACAGGGAATCCATTTAGCAGGCTTTATTCAAAGACTCGAGGTCGTACAGGCGGGGATCAGGACCAGCAAACACAACAGTAGAGATAATCAGAATCGTCGTCAAACACAAGCAGAGGTTCAGGGGAAACAGGCAAGATTCAGAGTCCAATAAACAATCCAAGGTCAAGAGGCAGGCAGCAAGGGTTCAAGAGACGGTAAGCAAAACAGTACTGGTAACAGGAAATCAAACACGGGAAATAACGCTTGGAAATGTCAGCCGGAGCAAAACAAGACTTCGCGTTTGACTGATGGAGTTGTGCAGCTTATATCTCCGTGCCAATGAGCTGCACCTGTAGGTGATCAGAGTGAGGGTGCGGGGATGATGGGTAGTGTAGTGCGAATCAGTATAGGTGAGTGTGAGAGTCAGTATTCCGGAGATGGAGCCCTCTGCTGGCCAGTAGAGGGAATCACGGGGTTCGTCTCCGTGACAATTACTCCAGTCTTACTCCAAGTGTAACAATATACACTATACCATTCAAAAGCTTGGAGTCAGTATACAGGTATATCTAAATAAATTAGAATGTTGTGGAAAAGTTCATTTATTTCAGTAATTCAACTCAAATTGTGAAAATCATGTATTAAATATATTCAATGCACACAGACTTAAGTATTATAAGTCTTTTTTTTTTTTAATTGATGATTTTGGCTAACATTTAACAAAAACCCACCAATTCACTATTATTAGAATATGGTGACATGCCATAAGCTAATCAACTCGAAACACAAGCAAAGGTTTCTACACAATCATGGGGAAGACTGTTGATTTCACAGTTGTCCAGAAGACAATCACTGACAGCCTTCACAAGGAGGGTAAGCAATAAACATTCATTGCCAAAGAAGCTGGCTGTTCACAGAGTGCTGTACCCAAGCATCTTAACAGAAAAAGTTGTCACCTTTATTTATATAGCCCTTTAAGCTATTAAGATTTTGTCAAAGCAACTGAACAACATTAATTAGGAAAACAGTGTGTCAATAATGCAAAATTACAGTTAAAGGCAGTTCATTATTGAATTCAGCGATGTCATCATCTCAGTTCAGTTTAAATAGTATCTGTGCAATCATTTGCAATCAAGTCAGCAATAACACTGTAAATTAAGTGTCCCCGTCTAAGCAAGGCAGAGGCGAAAGTGGCAAGAAACCAAAACTCCCATCGGTGACAGAATGGAGAAGAAACCAGGCTCAGTCGGGGGGCCAGTTCTCCTCTGACCAGACGAAACCAGTAGTTCAATTCCAGGCTGCAGCAAAGTCAGATTGTGCAGAAGAATCATCTGCTTCCTGTGGTCTTGTCTCGGTGGTCGTGTGAGACAAGATCATTAACAGGGGATCTGTATCTTGGGCTCTAGTTGTCCTGGTCTCTGCTGTTTTTCAGGGCTGTAGAGGTCCTTTTTAGGTGCTGATCCACCATCTGGTCTGGATACGTCCTGGATCTGGTGGCTACGGTGATCTCAGAATAAGAGAGAAACAGACTAATATTAGCGTAGATACCATTCTTCTAATGATGTAGCAAGTACATCGAGTGTTATGGGAAGTGTTCCCAGTTCTGGTTTACCTAATTAATGCAGCCTAAAATCCTTTAACTGATTTTGATATTAGAAGCATATGTGTGTTATTTGTAAACCAGGTTAAAGAGATGGGCTTCTAATCTCTATTTTAAACTACAAGAGTGTGTCTGCCTCCCGAACAATGTTAGGTAGGTTATTCCAGAGTTTAAGCGCTAAATAGGATTGTTGATTTTGATATTCTAGGTATTATCAAATTGCCTGAGTTTTGAAGACGCAGCGGATGTAGAGGACTATAATGTAACAAGAGCTTGTTGTTCAAATACTGAGGTGCTAAACCATTCAGGGCTTTATAAGTAATGAGCAAGATTTTAAAATCTATACGATGTTTGATAGGGAGCCAGTGCAGTGTTGACAGAACCGGGCTAATATGGTCATACATCCTGGTTCTAGTAAGAACTCTAGCTGCTGCATTTTGGACTAACTGGAGTTTGTTTATTAAGCGTGCAGAACAACCACCCAATAAAGCATTACAATAAACTAACCTTGAGGTCTTAAACGCATGGATTAACATTCTGCATTTGACACTGAGAGCATAGGCCATAATTAAGATATATTTAGTCTGAAAATAGATTATATTTAGATGGAAAAATGCAGTTTTACAAATGCTAGAAACATGGCTTTCTAAGGAAAGATAGCTATCAAATAGCACACCTAGGTTCCTAAATGATAACAAAGAATTGACAGAGCAGTCATCAAGTCTTAGACAGCATTCTAGGTTATTACATGCAGAGTTTTTAGGTCCTATAGTTAACACCTCTGCTGAAAAAATATAGAGCTGAGTATCATCAGCATAACAGTGAAAGCTAACACCGTGTTTCCTGATGATATCTCCCAAGGGTAACATATAAAGTGTGAAGAGTATGAGGTACTCCATACTGCACTTGTGATCGATATGATACTTTATATATAGTGATAGTGATCTTCATTCACTGCTACGAACTGATGGCGGTCATATAAGTAAGATTTAAACCATGTTAATGCACTTCCACTGATGCCAACAAAGTGTTGAAGTCTATGCAAAAGAATGATGTGGTCAATTGTGTCAAACGCAGCACTAAGGTCCAATAAAACGAATAGAGAGATACACCCATAATCAGATGAAAAGAGAAGGTCATTTGTAACTCTAATGAGAGCAGTCTCAGTAGTATGATACGGTCTAAATCCTGATTGGAAATCCTCACATATACCATTTTCCTCTAAGAAGGAATACAATTGTGAGTATACCACCTTTTCTAGTATCTTGGACAGAAAAGGGAGATTCAAGATTGGTTTATAATTTACTAGTTCTTTGGGGTCAAGTTGTGGTTTTTGGATGAGAGGCTGTCCCCGGTTTTCTTCGGTCCCAGTCCGGGTTCTCACAAACGTTTGGAAGCGAGAGGGAGTGACATCACCAGATGTTTCCCAACTGCCCTGTCTAGGCTCCGCCTTGCCCGCATTCTCCATGACTGTGACAGGAAGAGCACACAACAGACAGAGTGGGCATGGCGTCAGGCCTCGGAGAGGCTTTTATTAACAGAAAATCAAATAAAACAGGGGATAAAGGTGGCCAAAGGGGAGGACGGGGTGCCGATGACAATCAGGGAGGAGGCAGCTGACTCGTCACACTGGGCAGCTATATAGCATAATGACTGAATCTCTGTTGCTTGAGAAAGATTTTAAAGGTGTAGCATTTCAAGATGGAAGTGAAAGTTTAAAATTGGTTTATACAGAATCAGAATGAGCTTTATTGCCAGGTATGTTTACACATACAAGGAATTTGTTTTAGTGACAGAAGCTCTGGAGTGCAACAGAATGACAGCAAAAGATAAAAAAAAAAACACAAAATAAAATTATAATAATAATAAATAAATAAAAATAAAATAAGTAGGTAAGGAATGACAATATACAAATTTACAATTGTATGGCAGGTATATTAGAAAAAGTAGTTATGTATGTACTGGTATATTATGTGCAAAATTCAAGTGAACACTAGGTATGTGTGTTAGAGAAATAAGTGTATGCATATATAAATATAAATAGTGTAGTGTGTTCCACAGTTATTATCGAGTGTTCATTAGATGGATTGCCTGAGGGAAGAAACTGTTCCTGTGTCTGGTCGTTCTGGGGCTCAGTGCTGTGTAGCGTCAACCAGATAGCAACAGTTCAAAGAGGGAGTTTGCTGGATGTGAGGGGTCCAGAGTGATTTTGTCAGCCCTTTTGCTCACTCTGGAGAAGAACAGTTCTTGAATAGAAGGAAGGGTTGTACCGATGATTCAATCAGCAGTCCGGACTACCCTCTGTAGACTTTTCCACACTGATGCTGAGTATTTGGAAGTGAACTGAGTCCTTATTTTTCCTTATAATTCCTCTTTGCCACTCCGATCTTCTTTTTCCAGTGTGTATTTAGCCTGTTTATGCAAGACATTGTCAACCTTCCTGTAAGCATCTTCTTTGGCCTGATGGAGCTGTCTGCGTTTTGCAGTGAACCACGGTTTATCATTGTTGTAAGTTAGATGAGCTGTCCGGTATGGCATCATTCAGCCAGGTTTCAGTGAAACACAGAGCAGCAGAGTGTAAGCAATCCTTATTTGTCAGGGAGAGCTGAAGGAATTAGTCCGTTGTGTTGGGTAGAGAGAGGAGATTTGTCAGATGGATGCTGGACATTTTTGCCATTTTGCGAGGGAAAACATTGCTTGGTGGATGTTAAGAGCTGTACCAATGCTTGCAGATTACAAGCACCAAAAAGATTCCTTTATCATAAAGACTTATTATGGACTAATACATCATGTGCCATCTTGCTGAGGGCAGGTGGGCTTGGATTTGAGTAACATTGTTTTTTAATGAGACTGGAAGATATGGATTTGTCTGGAATTACACATTTTTATCAGAAGATCTTCACGTATGGAGGCATGTTTTAAAGGTGGATGGAGATAGGAGCAGTTTTATTCACTGGGCTCCTGAGGAACCTTTGTTTTTTAATAATATGATGCAGACAAGACTTTGGTCCGGTCCTGTGAGCAAGCATGTTTGTTCAGGAATGGGATTGTGAAGCTGTCACCTAATAGATAAAGATGGACGAAAATCTGTGGAAACTATTAAGAAAGAGATGGGTTCTGATCACAGAGACTCAAAATTGATAAAGGAAATTTCTCTGCCAATACAAGATATTTATGGAGAAAGTATAGCAAGAAGACAATTGTTTAACTAGAGTGACAAAGGATTTCCAAATTTCCAAGGATCTGTGTTTCGACGCTAATGTGTGATGAGAATGAGGGTGAAGTTGCTGATTCAATCTTGAATTTATGGACTCCTCATTTCGATTATCTGGATTGTGCTTCAAAGAAGGAACTTTACCACACAACATTCAAAGTGAATCATCAAAAATCACTAAAGAGACAAAAGGCTTCAAGATGGCTTGGTTTGTTGGGGCCAGATTTCCTTTTAAGAGACAGATGGAGGACCATGTAGAAACTCTGTGTAGAGGAGCTAACTGTTGATCTGCAGTGGAGGATTATTCACAGGGCTACAGCTACAGACAGACATGTGGCACACCTGTATCCAGCAGTGGGTGGGTAGTGTAAGTTTTGTGGCAAGGGAGAGGATTTAGAGCACTTGTTTTTAAAATGTAGTTGACTGAATAATTTGTTTGACTTTCTTATAACATGTTTTCAAGGGTTTACAGAAGAATTTCCAGAAAAAAATATTTATAGGAGAACTGAAATATAGATTTTTATTAAGAAGGAGAACATGCTTATTGAATTATTTAATAGGGACAGCAAAATTGTCCATATGGAAAATGAGGACAAATAAGGGCCTAGAGTTGGCAGCAACTGATCCTAAAGTAATGTTCATGTGTTTGGTGGTAGCAAGACTAAGAACATAATTTGCATACTACAGTCTTAAAAATAATGTAACTGATTATGTGGAATTTGGTGTATTAATGAGGTTCTGTGTGTTGTACATGATGATCAATTTTTTTAATAATGTTTATGTGTTTTTTATTGCATTTTGATGTATTTGGGATCTGATGTTTGAATTAGTAATGCAAGAATTTGTAAAAAATAAAGTATCTTAACCCCCCCCCCACCTTTCTCTCTCTCTCTCTCTCTCTCTATCGAGGTGCCTGCTGGGAAGTGGGATGAGAGTAGTGTTGGGTGAAAACTGAGGTGTGTAATTTCTTTATTCTGTTAAGTTATATTTAAATTATTTATTTTTCTTTTTTCTTGCATGGTTTAAGGTTGATTTACCTTTGGATAATTTTGTTGGAGATATTGTGCATAGGGATGGCGTCTCATGAGGAGTTGCATTGCACAATGGCTTCAGATGTGTGCTGGAGAACGGCGTCACAGTGGATAATGTGCTCATCTCGACTGGCGGGGAAGTAGGACATGACAATATTGTGTCCACTTCTTGCACGAATAGAGCTGTAGAAGTGTTCTTGAAAGAACAAAATCTTGTTAAACAACTAATGGAGAACGGTCTTGCTATAAATGACAACTTTGTTCAAGTCACCCTGCTACATGGTCCAACAGCGAAAATTGCGATATCGAAAGTCCATCCTTCAATCCTGATGATGTGTTGAAGTGGGAATTAGTTTGGTATGGCAAATTTCCCAGTGGTGTCACAACAATTACACTTCACTGTTAATATCCGTGTTTGAGGCACGTTAAGTCTTTCAGAAGACGCATTTATGTTTGTAGAATCTGCAGAAAATTTTTCATCTTTAATTTCAAGTACTACATGAAGGTAGAACCTATATGGTGTATGCACCAACTGGTAGTTTAAGATGCTTCGAATGCAGAGATTTAGGCTATAAAATTTATACATAATATAGCGAGTGAACCAGGGAGTAGGCCTACTGTCTCAGGAGAAGGGGAATTGGGGGAGCACATTACTCAAAAAGAACAATCAAGTTCATCAGAGATAAGTGATTCTGGTGCGGCACCATCCGCTACGGAAGCAGTTGAGCATGTTGTCTATTTACTTTTTTACCTCTATTGCTGCTATGTAAATACCTTGTACAACCTGTTTATACACTCTTATTTTGTACATTCCTGCTACATCTTAATATTAAGTCTACAGTATACTGTCCTTCACATTTTATTTTATTTTATATATATATATATATATATATATATATATATATATATATATATATATATATATATATATATATATATATATAGTACAGACCAAAAGTTTGGAAACATTACTATTTTTAATGTTTTTGAAAGAGGTTTCTTCTTGCTCATCATGCCTGCATGTATTTGATCAAAAATACAGAAAAAACTGTAATATTGTGAAAAATTTTAAAAACTTAAAAAAAACTTAAAACAATAGTTTTCTATTTGAATATACTTTAAAAAAATAATTTATTCCTGTGATGCAAAGCTGAATTTTCAGCATCATTACTCCAGCCTTCAGTGTCACATGTAACATCCAGTCTATCACATGATCATTTAGAAATCATTCTAATATTCTGATTTATTATGAGTGTTGGAAACAGTTCTGCTGTCTAATATATTTGATGAATAAAAGGTTAAAGAGAACTGCATTTATTCAAAATTAAAATTAAAATTCTAATAATATATTTTCTAATAATATATTTTTTTTACTATCACTTTTTATCAATTTAACACATCCTTGCTGAATAGAAGTATTGATTTTATTTAAAAAAAAAGAAAGTAAAAAAATTACTGACCCCAAATTACTGACCAGTTGTGTATATTGTTATTACAAAATATTTATATTTTAAAAACATAGCTTCTTTTTTTTATTATAATTTTTTTTATTATTATTCATCAAAGTATCCTAAAATAGTATCACATGTTCTGAAAAAAATCTTAAGCAGCAGAACTGTTTCCAACTTTGATAATGAATCATCATATTAGAATAATTTCTAATAAATCAATCAATCAATCACCTTTATTTATATAGTGCTTTAAACAAAATACATTGCGTCAAAGCACTGAACAACATTCATTTGGAAAACAGTGTCTCAATAATGCAAAATGATAGTTAAAGGCAGTTCATCATTGAATTCAGTTATGTCATCTCTTTTCAGTTGAAATAGTGTCTGTTTTTATTTGCAATCAAGTCAATGATATCGCTGTAGATGAAGTGACCCCAACTAAGCAAGCCAGAGGCGACAGCGGCAAGGAACCGAAACTCCATCGGTGACAGAATGGAGAAAAAAACCTTGGGAGAAACCAGGCTCAGTTGGGGGGCCAGTTCTCCTCTGACCAGACGAAACCAGTAGTTCAATTCCAGGCTGCATCAAAGTCAGATTGTGCAGATGAATCATCTGTTTCCTGTGGTCTTGTCCTGGTGGTCCTCTGAGACAAGGTCTTTACAGGGGATCTGTATCTGGGGCTCTAGTTGTCCTGGTCTCCGCTGTCTTTCAGGGCAGTAGAGGTCCTTTCTAGGTGCTGATCCACATATAATATAATATAATATAATATAATAAATGATAATTTAAAGTATAATAAATTTAAAAACAATTATTTTGAAATTGTAATATATCACAATATTAAAAATTCTTCAAAAAAAATTCTGTATTTTTGATTAAATAAATGCAGGCTTGATGAGAAGAAGAAACTTCTTATTAAAAATAGTAATGTTTCCAAACCTTTGGTCTGTCCTAGGCTGATGGGGAGCAGCTGTGACCGATCAGCCAGTGATGAGGACGTGGAGGTGTTTTCTGTTGGTTGCCAGGGTGACGCTGATTCATCCGAGGATGCTCGTCACATCCCCCCCCACCAAGCGTCGTTCTGGTCCTGTGAACACATGTAGAGAGTAGGGGTGAAGTTAGGGGTGGGTGGTCAATGACCCCTGACAGACCTGGAGCGCTAGGAACCAAGTTCACCCTGGTAACTGACCACGCGCCCCTACAGTGGTTGTAGAGGTGTGTGGTCGGTTACCAGGGTGAACCTGTGGCCCAGGAGGTAGTATCGGAGCTCCAGGACTGCCCACCTGATGGCCAGGGCTTCCCTTTCCACGACGGCGTACTTCCTCTCGGCTGGGGACAGCTTCCTGCTGATGTAAATGATCGGATGCTCCTCACCTTCCTGAATTTGGGAGAGAACCGGCCTCGGAGAGCGGTACCTGCCAATAGCCCTTGGTGAGGTCCATGATACTGATGTACCGGGCCCTTCCTAGGCGGTCCAGCAGCTCGTCGACCCAAGGCATGGGGTACCCATCGAACTCAGAGACATCGTTCAGGTGGCGGAGGGTTACAAAAGCGGAGGGTGCCATCTGGCTTTGGGACCATCACAATGGGGCTGGACCACGGACTCCGGGATGGTTCCATTACCCCCAACTTCAGCATTTGTTGGACCTCTTCCTCAATAGCCTGCCAATGAGCTTCCGGGACCCGGTAGGGCCGTTGCCTGATGACGACTCCTGGGGGTGTCCTGATGTCGTGCTGAAGCACGTTAGTCTGCCCGGGCTGGGAGGAGAACACATCCTGGAACTGACTGACCAGGTGCTGCAGCTCAGTCTTCTGGGCAGCCGAGAGGTGGGGGTTGACATCCACAACCACGAGCTAGGTGAGGCTCAGGGCAGCTACCCTACACAGAGTAGGGTCCTTTCCAGGAGGCCAAGAACTTGCATGCGGAGCTGGGGACCAGGACCATGAAGCGGTCTCCTGGTTGGAACTCATGTGGTTGGGCTGCCCGGTTGTAGTGACGTTGCTGCGCTTGCAAACAGGAGCTCGAAGGGGGTGAAGCCAGTTGAGGCCTGAGGAACTTCACGGATCCCAAAGAGCATGTAGGGGATCATGAGGTCCCAATCCCACAATCCCGTCCTCCACTGCCACGCATCTGAGCATTTGCTTGAGGGTTTGGTTAAATCTCTCTATGAGCCCATCTGTCTGGGGGTGATAGACTGTGGTCCTCAACTGCTTCACCCGCAGCAGCCTGCAGATGTCCGCCATTAGCCGGGACATGAAGGGGGTTCCCTGGTCAGTAAGGATCTCCGAGGGGAGGCCGACTCGGCTGGCCAGCAGAAACAGCTCCTGGGCGATGGACTTTGCGATGGCCTTCCGCAGGGGGGCTGCTTCTGGGTACCGTGTGGCATAGTCGACGATGACCAGGATGTGCTCATGCCCTTGGGCAGATTTCGGCAACGGCCCCACTATGTCCATTCCAATCCGCTCGAAGGGCACCTCGATGAAAGGCAGCGGGATGAGCGGGCTAGGGGGAGGAGTCCTGGGCGACGTGGCCTGACAGGTCGGGCAGGCTTGGCAGAACCGCTTTACTTCTGCCTCCATGCCCGGCCAGTGGAAGCGGTCGCGGATGCATTGGGTGGTGTTGGCAGCTGTGAGGTGTCTTGCCATGGGGTGGGAATGTGCCAGTTCCTGGATGGTCTCGGTCTTGGCTCGAGACAAGACTAGCAACTTTTTCTCCTCCCCCCTCCGCTGGGCGACACAATACAGCAGGCCATTATCTACGACAAAATGTGGGAGAGGGTGGGGCCGGGGGCGGACGTCCTCTCCATCCATGACTCACACTTGACTCCAACAGTGCTTGAGTCGGTCGTCCTCCCGCTGTTCCTTGGCGAAAGAGCCCCCTCCAGCGGCCTGTTGGTACACATCATTGAAAAGATTAGTAGATTGGGAGGGGGCCTCACCTTCTCTCCCACTGTCGGAGATGAGCAGGGCCGGCCGGCGGCGGGAAGAATTTAGAATAAGAATTTGGAATACGTCCATTCGGCCAAGAGGGTTAGTTCACACCAAGCCCGATGGGCACTCTTCTTTGGCCAGTTCAATTTCGCCCAGGCTCCAAAAATGTAAAGCCCAATGCCCTCTCCCCTCTTTACAGGGATACTAAGAGAACAGGTACATTAACTGAAACCATTTTCCCTAGAGAAATTGTGGTGGGGTCCCTCTCCTGGGATGTGGAGAGGAGAGTGCTGGAGGCCATACGAGAGAGAGAGGTGCCAAGGGGGTGCCCAGAGGGTAGACTTTTCGTGCCGGCTGTGCTGCGCCCTGAAGTCCTCCGGTGGGGCATTGATTCAAGTTAGTCTGTCATCCTCGGGTTCAGAGATCTCTGGCTGCCATCTGCTAGCAATTCTGGTGGCCATCCATGACCAAGGACGTCAGGCAGTTTGTGTTTGCCTGCCCAGTTTGCGCCCAGAACAAGAGTTCTAATCAGCCTCCTGTTGGTCTGCTACAACCCTTACCCACCCCCTCCCGCCCCTGGTCACACATAGCCCTTGACTTTGTCACTGGTCTTCCACCATAGAGGGGTAACAACGTAGTATTGATGATGGTGGACCGTTTCTCTAAGGCAGCCCATTTCATCCCCCTTCCCAAATTGCCTTCAGCTAAGGAGATAGCTCAAGTGGGGTTGACCACATCTTCCGGATTCATGGCCTTCCAGTAGATATGGTTTCTGATAGGGGGCCACAGTTTGTCTCCCAGTTCTGAAAGGAGTTATGTCGACAGATCAGTGCCTCTACAAGTCTGTCGTCAGGTTTTCATCCCTCAGACCAACAGGCTCCCCGCTGCCTGACGTCCCATAGTCCGAGTTCTTGGAGCCAACAGTTATCCTGGATTTAATATTCCCATAACTGCTTGCCAGTGGTGGCCACAGGTATGTCTCCATTACAGTGCTCCATCGGTTTTCAAACTCCTATGTTCCCCTCACAGGAGCCCGATGCTGCTATTCCGTCTGCCTTAGCCTTCATCTGCAGGTGTCGCCGCAGCTGGAGGAGGGCTGAGGAAAGCTTGGCTCGATTTTCCAGACGAACCAAAGCAGCGGCTGACCGTCACCGAATTCCTGCTCCCACGTATGTGGTCAGAGAGTATGGCTGTCAACCAAGGACCTTCCTCTCCAGGTGGCTTCTGGCAAGTTAGCCCCCATGTTCATGGGGCCATATCAGATCACCAAGGTATTGAGTCCAGTGGCGGTAAAGCTCAAGTTATCTCCCACACTTGGTCGGGTACACCCAGTCTTTCATGTTTCTCGGGTCAAGCCTGTGTTTCATTCTCACCTTAACTCATCTGCTATTAAACCTCCACCTTCCCGTCTAGTGGATGGTTTCCCAGCCTTCACTGTCAGAAGGTTGCTGGATGTCAGACGTCGAGGTCGGGGATTTCAGTATCTGATGGACTGGGAGGGATATGGTCCGGATGAGAGCACTTGGGTCGATTGGTCACTGATCGAGGACTTCTACTGGTAGCGTGGAGGTCCCTTCCCTGGGGAGGGGGTAATGTCACGTCCCCGGGCTGATGTGTGGTTATTTACACTTACAATGTGCTTCTGTGTCACCGTGGTGCCCGTCTCCACCCTCTTGTGTCATTATTATCTTGTTATTGGCCACCATCACCTGCTCTGCATCATGTTAATCACTCCTTCTCCTCATGTTTGCTGTCTGTTGTCAGATCGTCATGTTGTATTCGTTTCTCTGTCCACATCTCATGTTTGGCCTGAACAGAGATCGTGGCAGTTTTTTTTTCATCCTTTAGTTTTGTTTTTTCCCTCTTCCTCCTGCTTTCAAGGAACGTAACTTCTTCAGCCCTTCTCGGGCTCGCGATCACCGATTGCTGTCACTGCTCTTCTTCGCCTCGCCACCAGCGTGCCACCAGTTCCCCGCCTCAACAGTGCCCCCGCCTCTCTGTCAGTTTATCTGGGCCTTGCATTAGTAGATTTTCCTAGTGGAATTCGTCCAGGAGGCTCTTTTGGATCTGCTCCAGACTGCCCTGTACCTGGATAGGTTTTTGTTGTTTATTTTTTCTCCCTTTTGAGATTCAGGCCTGTCAAATAAGCAGACCTTTTTGAGCACCTGCAACTGAGTCCAACTCTCGCATTGACAGGTCATGCTTGGCTGTCTTATTAATCACTCCTGGCTGAAGAGTGACCTTTTTCTGCAGTCTGTGCATGCTCCTGGATATGTCATGTGCACTACACTCAAAAAAAAAATGTATTTGAAGTTAAATTAAGTTAAATGTACTGATGAGGAAAATGTATTTTGAACATTTAAAATAGTTCAGGCAACATAAATTTTTTTTTTGGTTACCATTGTGGTGAAGAGTTTAACTTGAGGTTAGGTTGTCAATAGGTGTCATAGACACACATAAATGTTCTATTATAGTTTGCTTGTGAAGGTTAGAAATGCTGACAATATAGACTGTTTAAATCATTTGCTGGCCCTCAAACTAATTTATTTAATTTTTTCCTTTTGATTCTCATATTTATTTTTATGAGAGTGTAGCAGCGTGCATAACTGTAACAGACTTTCTGTGAGTTTAAATGGGTTTAAGAAATGCATTTTCTGTCTTACTAAAGAGGGACTTTTATTTTGATGGGTGTTGTAGTCTCTGGGGAAGGAAAGGGAGAGCACGCAGTTCAATTTCATCAGAGTTGTGTCGCAGATAACGTTTGCAACTTTAAGCACCCCCCGAAAATGCATAAGGTCTGTATATATTTGATAACTGTTTGTTGTAATGACTGTTTTGTGTAATTCACTGTATGTTAATGATTTGAACTAGGTTTGAACTAGTCTGTAATTCGCGCTTCTTGTACTTTGTTTAGCTCTTACAGTGATTTTTGAGTATTACGGTGATTTTTGAGTGAAAACGGACTCAAACTTCATTAACATCAGTAAAGCTCGGGCCATCATTCGGGCAGGGTCTGCTACAATAACACTTGTTCAGTAAAACATAACACAAAGCACAATTTTTGTAGCATGCAAGTAATGATCGGGTAAAAATGTCCTCATGGCATTAGCATAGTTAATGCTTATGTGGCCTATAGCCTAACCACAAAGTTTATACTTCACCATAATGGTAACCTCAAAAATAATCATAAACATAAACTCTTTTAAATGTAAAAAATAACTAAGCAACAAACTTTCATATGTCTTTCCCTTTAGCAAAAACACATTAAACAGCAATTAATTTCAACATTTATTCTCCTGGTCTATCCCTGCGCAAAGCATGCTGGGAACTAGAAATCCACTGCCCAGTTTGTCAATGCAACATAAATGATTCATGTAGGCCCAACTTAACTTCAATGGTAACTTTTTGTAAAAAGTTAACATTTTACAAATGTAATGTCACTTAACATAATTGAGTGCAAATGACAACTGAATAAAAAAACTAAAGGTTTATGTTGTTTTAGCTTATTTTATTTAAGTAAACTAAGCAAACAAAATCTTTTTTTTTTTGTGTGTACTAGGACACCCACTGACATCCTTTACCTCCTGTTCACCTCATGTCAGCTTCAGACTGCCCAGACTCTATTCAAACACTTATTACAATGATTGATCACTCATCAGAAACGTTCTGTCAAATGCTATGGCTGGATCTGAATCAGAATAATGATCAAAACATAGATAGAGTACATTGCTTCCATCAACACCATCAAAGCTTGCACAGTCCTATGCTACTTCCTGGGTTGACATTTAATTCAGTATAGTTAAGCAGTTTTGATTTATATGGTGTTTAATGTTTATTGTTAAACTATTTTACATGTATTTTACATATGTGTCTGTTTACATACATTAAAATTTGTTAAGTCTTAATTTCTGCTTCTCTTTTGCCTGTGTTTAATTCAGTATAGTTAAGCAGTTTTGATTTATATGGTGTTTAATGTTTATTGTTAAACTATTTTACATGTATTTTACATATATGTTGTTTACATACATTAAAATTTGTTAAGCCTTAATTTCTGTTTCTCCTTTGCCTGTGTTTTGACCCAGAGAGTCTGTACTCTTCCAGAGTACTACTGTATAATAGTGTAAATACAGAAAGCCAGAAAAAAAGTAAATCTCCCATAGATATTTATTTGAGTATTTCAAGAGGTCTGGTCTGTTCTACAACTGATATTAGTCAAGAGCAAAGCACATGTAAAGTGATCAATCAGTATTTTTGTTCATATTTTTCATTCTAGGTGCAGGTTAACTTGAGATATACAATATTATACTAAACTAAGATGGAAAGTTCTCAAAAAGCAGTGTCCTCAAACTTTGGGGTTTTGAAATTTTTTTCCATTAAGGAGGGTTTTTTTTTTTTTTTTTTGCTTGTTTAGCTAGTTCAAATATTTTTCCATCCTGCCAAAATTTTATTTTATTTCTATTGTAATTTCTACATTTAATTCCAAAATGTATGCAACTTCACAAGTAATTTTTGATGAAATATGTTGGCATAATATCTAAAATATTTTTTTTTATTAGATGATTAGATTAAACTTTATTGTCACTATGCAGAGTACAAGTACAGAGCTAATGAAATGCATTCAGCATCTAACCAGAAGTGCAAGAATATAGTGTTTTATATACATGTAAGTGCAGAGTAAGTGAAGTTATAATTTACTGAATGTACAGTGGAGTTGCTATATATAGAATATAAATAGGAATACAATGTAGGATTATACATACATTATGAACAGCAGCAACGTAAGACAGTGTTAATAGATACGGTTTTTTGAGTGTACAATAGTATTGTTAAACAATGTATTCTATGCAAAATATCAGTAGTGCAATTATATTTTTATAGAAATAGTTTATTGTGCTTTGTACAGTAACAACGTTAGACAGATTAACTTGAACAATGTGCAGTCTGTGCAAAATATGAGTAGTGCAAATACATGTATGTAAAGTACTATGAACAATGCTGGGGCCAGCTGCCTTTGGTGCATTCACCTTACACAGAGTGGAGTAAACATCTGAGTTGGACAGTGTGAGAGGCAGTTCATTGGGTTGATGCTCAGCTTTGAGGGAGATCTCCTTATTATTTTTAAATAAAAACGAGCATAACAAGTGAGTGAGCTTGTCAGGGAGGAAGGTAAGTTAACTACTTTCTGAAATCTGGTAAGACACTAAGCCTCGCGTTGTGTTCACGACCGCCATCTTGTCTCGGAAAAAACACTGGTGTTCAGGGTGATGATGGAGGAGGAACGGTTAAAATAATTATTTTAACTTAAAATATTTGCCAGGCATACTACTTTAGAGCATTATCAACACACGTGAGATTTAGTGGAAACACAGTATTGTTCTGATCGGCCAAGTGACAGTTCTTGTGAACAAGATTCAAAAGGAAACTTGTTGGTTGCAGAAAACACATGTTTCTAGGAAACTTTGTACTGGTCAAAGCCATCCTGCTCTATCATGATCCTGGCTGGCATTTGGAGAACAGATTGCATGGGGATTTTTGACAGGATGCCAACCATGGCAATACAGCTCTAGCAATTAACCTTGATGTCAGTGTAATTACTAAGTCACTTTAGTCAAATAAATTAATTTCCCAAAAGGATGATGAAACCAATTGATCTCCTCTTCTCCTAAAGCAAGCCAATATGGAGGCTGCTAATTAGAGAGAGGAGGAAAAAGAGGGGATTACATCCACACTACGGCCGTCTTCTATCATACCACACATAGAACCAATATAGCTCTCAGCAGCTGATAATTATATCATCATATCGCCCTAATTTCTTAATGTTAAAGCATTAAGGAAAATAACCGTAGACTAAGACCCCATGTAATGCAGCTCCGAAATGAATTGTTTTCTGATACAAAAGATGTTTTACTGTACTTAAATGGAAAAATACACAATTTCTCACAAATTGTTGCTGAACAATAAATCAAAGGATCGTTGCTTTAAGAACAGAGTGTGAACACGGTAAATTGTGCTTCATTACATCAGCTTTCTGTTACTGTCATGAGAACAGATATGACTGTCACGATCGGTGATACAGGAAACCACGGAGAGAGAAACAATTGCAGGTAAGTCTTTATTAAAGGGGCAATCCAAAGAGTAACCAGTCCAGGCAGGGGTCGATATCCAACAAATTCAAACATAAACAAAACAAGAAGACAAGGCAAGAGCACAAACTGACAGACATGAATAACATTAGACAAGGACTCCGTGACACATACTAAGACAGACCAGGTTTAAAAACACAGGGAGAGACAAACGCTAATGGGGAAATGACTGAGTGCAATGAATGATAACCAGTGACAGCTGGGTGCAATGATTAAGCAGGGACGTGAGGAATGTGATTAATGAAGTGACAGACACCGTGGGAAAAGAGGACATCTAGTGGACACCCAGGGAACACAACCTAGACACTGTGACAATATCCCCCCTCTACGGAGCGGCTCCCAGACGCTCCACGACAAGACACAACACAGAGACTAGGAGGGAGGCGGACAGGTGGAGGCTCAGGGGGAGGGACGGAGGGCCAGAAAAAAAAATATATGGGGAACAGACACCATAAGTGCAAACACAAAACAGGGAGACCAGGAGGGAACACAAAAACAAAAGGCAACAACAACATGAAGCCCCCCAGGGCGGAGCCGAAGACCACCACAGCCGTATGGTCAGGAATGAGACCCCCGAGGGCGGAGCAGAAGACCACCACCACTGTGTGGTCGGGACGGACGCCCCCAAAGCGGAGCAGAAGACCACCACCTCCGTGTGGTCGGGACGGACGCCCCCCAGGGCGGAGCAGAAGACCACCACAACCATGTGGTCAGGGCGGAAGCCCCCCAGGGTGGAGCAGAAGACCACCACGTCCGTGTGGTGGAGACCGGAGTCCCCCAGGGCGGAGCAGAAGACCACCACATCCGTGCGGCCAGAGCAACAGGAGGACGAGTCTGGTTGGGCAAGTCTGGAACAAAGAATCTGAACAAGTTAAGAGTATTACCTCCGTGGCCGTTACAGTGACATTTCATTTTATAGAAAACTATTTGATTTAATGGCACAATCAACTGGTATACTTATCTGTGGAGGGGATTGGAATGTACGACTTAATTCTAGACTTGACTCCTCAAGACAGATTCCTCTAATGTCTTTACAGAAGAAAATTAAGATCCTCATGTCAGAATATGGTATTCTGGACATTTGGAGCGATTTATATCCAACATGCCGAGATTATACCCACTTTTCCCATGCACATACAGTATACTCTAGAATTGATTATTTTTTTTATTTTCAAAAAGGACCGCCATAGGATATATAACTGCGATATTGGAAACATTGACCATGCTCCCCTATTGCTTAATGTAGAAATAAATGATGAATCAGTGGAGATTGAATACAAGTGTACTGAACGATCTACAATTACGATCTACAACGACCAAATCTGGATGGAGGCTAAACATGAATATAAATTGCATGATAATCTGAAGATAATAAGGTGGTGTGCCTATGACCCTGATTTCAAACCATACAAACAGATGTCGCGGCGGAGTGCCGGTGGAACGAGGAGGCGCAGTGGGACGTTTTCCTGCATGGGCTGGCTGATCGCATCCACCGTGAGATCTACACCTTGGACTTACCTGAGACTTTTAATGGCCTGGTAGAGCTGGCACTACGTGTCGATTCACGCCTTCGATGAGTGGAGGCTATGGAGGAATCTGGAGAACGACGCTGCGGTCTTTGAGCCAGTCTGGTGGATGTGGTCAGTCCACCGTCCGATCCTGAGCCCATGCAGGTGGGGAGAGCGCGGCTTTCCCGGGAGGAGAGGCCTTTGTCCCTTGGCCTTTGTCTCTACTGTGGAACATCCGGTCATCTCTTTAAAAACTGCCCGGTAAAAGACCAGGCCCGATAGTAAACTCGAGGCTACTATCGGGCGGGATCTCTGCCGAAAAGTCCTCACCATCTACCCTCCTTCCGGTAAGACTGAGATGGGCCACCAACGACATCACCTGCAGTGCACTTCTGGATTCCGGGGCCGAGGGCAATTTCATGGATTATAACTTCGCTCAGCAACATGGCATCTCCACTTCCTCCCTTGAGCACCCCATCTCCGTCAGCGCACTCAATGGATAGTCACTACCTGCTTTCTCTCACATCACGGATTCCATCACACTCATCACCTCTGGTAACCACTCCGAAGAGACTCAGTTCCTTCTAATGGACTCACCTCACGCTCACATCGTCCTGGGTCATCCCTGGCTCAGGAAGCACAATCCCCGCATTAACTGGATTCTGGGTACTGTCACTGAGTGGAGCACTAATTTTCATAAGTCTTGTCTGTTGTCTGCTTGTCCCACGGTGTCCTGAAGGACCTGAAGGAGGTGTTCAGTAAGTCCTGGTCTGCTTCTCTCCCTCCACATCGTCCCTACGATTTTGCTATAGACCTAGTGCCGGGTAAGTCTCCGCCTGAGGGCAAATTATACTCTCTGTCTACTACTGAGAGGGAGGCCATGGAGAAATATATTTCTGATTCTCTGGCAGCCAAGATCCTTCGCCCTTCCTCTTCTCCAGCGGGGGCGGGGTTCTTTTTTGTGGGGAAGAAGGATGGTTCCTTGCGACCTTGTATTGATTACCAGGGGCTGAACAACATCACGGTTAAGAATACCTATCCTTTGCCGTTGATGTCTTCGGCTTTTGAGAGGTAACAAAGAGCATCCGTCTTCACTAAATTGGACTTGCATAATGCTTATCATTTGGTCCGCATCAGGGAGGGAGATGAGTGGAAGACCACTTTTAACACCCCCAGAGGGCACTTTGAATACTTGGTTATGCCCTTCGGGCTTTCCAACTCGCCTGCGGTCTTCCAGGCACTCATTAATGATGTGTTGAGAGACATGGTTGATCAGTTCATATATGTCTACCTGGATGACATATTGATATTTTCTTCGTCTCTCCAGGAACATGTTCAACACGTCAGACGAGTGCTTCAGCGGCTGTTAGAGAATGGTCTTTTTGTCAAGGCGGAGAAATGCGAATTTCATGCACAATCTGTTTCCTTCCTAGGGTACATCGTCTCGTCTGAGGGAATTCGCATGGATCCTGACAAGGTCAAGGCTGTGGTGGATTGGCCAAGTCCAGATTCCAGTAAGGCCCTACAGCGGTTTCTGGGGTTCGCCAAATTCTACCGGCATTTTATTCGCAACTTCATCAAACTAGCCGCACCTCTGACTGCCTTGACCACTCCCAGAACGGCCTTCAGGTGGTCAGATGCAGCCGAGGCTGCATTTGCTAAACTGAAGAGTCACTTCGTTTCGGCTCCCATTCTGATTGCCCCTGATTCCTCACGTCAGTACGTGGTGGAGGTCGATGCGTCAGAGGTGGGGGGTAGGAGCAGTTCTTTCCCAGCGGTCTCCCTCAGATAACAAGATGCACCCTTGCGCGTTTTACTCTCACTGTTTATCTCTTGCGGACAGTAATTATGATATTGGTAACAGAGAGTTGTTGGCGGTCAAATTAGCGTTAGAGGAGTGGCGTCACTGGTTAGAGGGTTCAGGGGTACCCTTTATCATTTGGACTGATCACAAGAACTTAAGAGTATATACGATCAGCTAAAAGGCTCAATTCCAGGCAGGCTCAGTGGGCATTTTTTTTTGGTTGTTTTGATTTTACTTTATCGTATCGCCCGGGCTCCAAGAACATCAAGCCCGATGCACTTTATTGTATTTTTGGTCCGTCCGAACGCCCGTCCACTCCCGAGTGTATTTTTCCTGAGACATTAGGAAAAGACACTCTGACATGGGGGGTCGAGTCGAAGGTCCTAGCGGCCTTAGAAGGGATAACGCCTCCGCCCGCATGCCCACCGAACCGTTTATTTGTGCCGGGTGAGTTAAAGTCCTGCGTCATTAAGTGGGGTCATTGCTCTAACATAGCTTGCCATCCTGGGGTTAATCGAACCAGATGTTTGTCAAGCAACGGTTCTGGTGGCCAGGTATGGCTCGCGACATCCGTGATTTTGTTTTGGCTTGCTCGGTTTGCGCCACTGGTAAGACTTCCAACCGTCCTTCAGATTGGTTACTCCAACCGCTGTCTGTCCCTTCGAGACCCTGGTCCCACATCGCGCTAGATTTTGTCACCGCCCTCCCACCCTCCCAAGGGTATATGGTTGTTTTGACCATTGTGGACTGGTTCTCGAAGGCGACCCATTTCATACCCTTGGCCAAATTACCTTCTGCTAAGGAGACAGCGGTCGCTGTCATTGACCACATCTTCTGGATACATGGCCTCCCGGTGGATGTGGTTTCTGACAGGGGGCCCCAGTTTGTGTCCAAATTCTGGCAGGAGTTTTGTAAGTTGCTGGGGCAACGGTTAGTCTTTCCTCTGGGTTCCATCCCCAGACCAATGGTCAGACCGAGAGAGCCAACCAGGATTTAGAACGCATGTTGCGATGTTTGGCGTCCAAGAATCCTTCCTCCTGGAGTCAACAACTCTCTATGATTTAGTACGCACATAATTCGTTACCAGTGTCTTCTACGGGCCTCTCCCCGTTTGAATCTAGCTTAGGTTACCAGCCACCTGTTTTTCCCAGTCTGGAATCCGAAGTTGCTGTCCCCTCTGCCCACGCATTTGTCCAGAGGTGCCGCCACACCTGGAACAGAGCCTGTGAGACTCTCTTGCAGGTGAGGGCGCGCACCAAGGCTAAGACCGATTGCCACCGGTCAAAGCCACCCGTATACGTCATCCGTCAAAAAGTGTGGCTTTCTATTAAGAATATTCCGCTCCGTTGCTAATAAACTTGCACCCAAATTCATTGGCCCGTTTACTGTCACCAAAATCATTAGTCCGGTGGCAGTCCGCCTCAAATTGCCTCCAGCGTACAGGAGGATTCATCCAAAATTAAACCAGTTTTTCACTCACCGCTTAATCCGCCTGTCCCGGTTCCTCCACCACCGCGACTTGTAGACGGGGAACCCACCTATTCGGTTAACCGTATTCTGGACTCAAGGCGGAGGGGACGTGGATTCCAGTACTTGGTGGACTGGGAAGGTTACGGTCCGGAGGAGAGAAGTTGGGTACCTGCCCGTGACATTCTGGATCACTCCCTTATTGATGATTACAATCGACAGGTTCATTGATACATAGTGTCATCTTGTTGTCTGTGTGTAGGTTGCGGGGTGTATCACCTGATTGTTCTGTGTGGGCGTCGCCGCTGATTACTGATCAGAGGCAGCTGCGGCTTATTACATCTTGCCTATATTAATGCCTTGTCTTTCCTGGTGTTGTGTTGTCCCCCGTGTAGTTGTTCCTGCTCTGGATCTCTTGTCGCAGTTTCCTGTTGCCTGTTTGTTCCTTGGATATTCGTTCTGGATTACCTCGTTCATCACTTCAGCCACGGTCACTTCACGGACTCCACTCACCACGAACACCAGCGCCCATCAAGGTCCCTGTGTTGCCATCTGTCCTGCTGCTAGTTTGTCTTGTCTTCTCCTGCATATCTGACTCTTCTGTGGAAAACTCTCATTAAAGAGATATTAACTTGCACTTGCATCCAGTCCTTTTTCGTGACATATTATAGTAATGCACCCTTTGTTTGTGTTCTAATATGTTCTTATTATATTTACAAAAATGGGAATGTTGGGAATGGAGAACCTTGAAATAGATCACAGACTGGAACTGTGACCATGAGGTTATGTAAATCTGGCTATTGTATTGTTCCCAATGTTTCAAAAATAAAGGATTATAAAAAAAAGGCATAAAAGACATGGGAAATAAGGAGCACAAGTTATCTCCTTATGTGGATGATATCCTGACCTATATAAGGGACCCAGTCCTTTCTGTCCCTGCACTGCTAGACACCTTAAAAAATAGGGAGAATTCTCTGGTTATCAAATCAACCAATCAAAGTCTGAGGCAATGATGCTAGTTGGACATTGGCTAATCCAGTTATCAGAAAGGCTTGATTTCCACCGGTCACAAGGATTTAGATATTTGGGAATTATCATAATGAAAGTATTATCATAATATCATAAATATCATAATTTGCCCAAAGGAAAAAGGAGGCCTAGACTTGACTAGCCTTAAAACATATTATTGGGCAGCCCAAATGAGATCAATGGTTGCATGGACATCCCAAGACACTTACACTATATGGGTTGGAATGGAGCAGAGTGAATGGCCAAATTTGCCATTAGATTCAATCCAATTCCTAAACTGGGACATATTGGTGAAAAAGAAGATTACTATTGTATGGAGTTAAAACACCTTAAAAATGTTGTCAATTGTAGGGAAAAAACTACAACTTCCCATGACTATTTCCAGAGATATAAGGATAGACAACAGGCAACTGTGAGTTCTCCCCAGCTTGCTGGACAAGGGATTCCTGAATTGGACAGAAAGGGGTTTAGTGGTATTGGACAAGCTGTTTGACAGAGCAGTCTTGAAATCGTTCGAAAGGTCCAAAGAGTAATATGACTTAACAAATCAAGATTTGATTAGGTACTTACAAATTAGACATTACCTCCAAAATCATCAAGAATGGGAAAAGCTCTGCTCTCTACCAAAAAAAAATAAAGAGCTTCTTCATATTAATAACAGAAGGAATATTGAAATCAAAATTCATTTCAGATATTTACTAAATATTATGGGAGTAATTTAAAGAAAATAATTTCGATATTAAAGAAAAATGTGAATTACAAATTAACACAATAATTACAGATAAGCAGTGGGAGACTTAATGCAGTCAAGGACACAGGGTAACCAGTAGTCCAAACTGTAAGGAATTTGGATGGAAAATTAAAATGAGATATTTTAAGACTTCGTTCATAACATGAAATTGGACCAACACCTCAGTTGTTGGAGGCATTGTGACTTGGGGGGAGACCACATATTTTGGGACTGCCCGAAGATATCACAATACTGGCAAAATGTACAAAAAGAAATAAAAAAATAGATATCTCTATAGATTTACCTCTTGAATCATCATACTTTGTGCTAGGGGTATTGCCAGCTGAACTTGGAAGAGAATAGCCAAACATGTTTGCTGAGAGTCCTCCTTTTAATAACGAATAAGGTAATCACAGCCTCCTGGCTAAAGCCACACCCTCCAATGGTTGCACAATGGAGGGAAAGAATCCAAGACATTTATAACATGGAGAATACGACAGCATTATTAGAACTGAAAGCAGATGTTGTCATGATCATTAGCTAGAGTGCACACGAACTTCAGTAGAGGACACTCCACTCAGGACCATTCCACCCATCAACCATCAGTTAATCTCCTTGCACCTGCAAACCTGTAAACCTCCACACCTGCACCTCATTCACACATGCATATAAGCAGCACTCACACACAGCCACATTGTGAAGTCTTGTTTAGCTTGTCTAGCATTTCCGAGCCTATTCCCTTGTGTTTGTTCTTCCTGTGTACTATCTTGAATTGTTTAAACCGACTCTGATTCTCTGCTGCTTGCCCTGATCTCTTCTTGTTACTGTTAATTATTCTGGATATCCCTAACACACCTGACGCCGTTCCTGATTTATGCCTGTATGACCATTCTCTTAATAAAATTCTGCACATGGATCTGAACACCTCCGACTCCTCGTTACATATGTATTCCTAAATAAGTGGTTTTCCAATGGTTATTTGCATTATAAAAATGTATATGTGGTATTGAAGAGACAAGGATCTTACCTCACATTTCATTGTTAGGATGGAAGACATCTATGGACTGCTATTCTATTTGTGGACTTGCTCTTGACACTTTATTGTACCATAAATACTGTACTATCAAAAAGTTAATTTGTTACATACTGTATGACTGCTCTTGATAAAAAAAAACACACATTCAGTTGACCACAATAAAATACCTTTTAAAGGGTTACTCAACCCCAAAATGTTGTCATTAATCACTTACCCCCATGTCGTTCCAAACACATAAATGCTTCGGTCATCTTCGGAACACAATTTAAGATATTTTGGATGAAAACTGTGAGGCTTGAGATCGTCACATAGAGTGCCAAGTAAGTAACACTGTCAAGGTCCAGAAAAGTATTAAAAGCATTGTCAGAATAGTCCATCTGCCATCAGTGGTTCAACCATAACATTATGAAGTGACAAGAATATTTTTTTGTGAGCTAAGAAAACAAGAATAACGACTTTAAAAATGGGTAAATAACCCTCTGAGGTCTAGGGGGTTTTGGGGGCCTGGAGAAGTTTTGACAACTTTTGTGCATTTTTAAGTTGCTTATAAACATATACATGGTTAAAGTCTGAAAACACAGTATTCAGTACAAACTGGGCCACAATAATATATAAATACCATGTATGTACATGATTGTGTTTTTGAGAAAACATAGTTTATGTGTGGTTAGTGAGAAAATAACATTTTAAAGTCACTGAAATAAGGTCATAACACATAACACATACAGTACATTTGTTCACAAGACTGTCAAAACTGGAGCTTGTAGCCTAGAATCTTCACTTCAAAATGATGTGAAAATCATCTTGTTTACTCCCTCACAGGAAACAATAGATTGATTTAAAATTTCTAAGACACATTTTGTTTCAAAAGGGCATATAGTCAAGTCACCTTTATTTATATAGCGCTTTAAAGAAGGACTGCATCAAAGCAACTGAAAAACATTAATTAGGAAAACAAGGTCTTTATAGGGGATCTTTATCTGGGGCTGTAGTTGTCCTGGTCTCCGCTGTCTTTCAGGGCTGTAGAGGTCCTTTCTAGGTGCTGATCCACCATCTGGTCTGGATATGTACTGGATCCGGGTGGCTGCAGTGACCCTCTGACTTGGATACAGACTGGATCTTGTAGCTAAGGTGACCTAAAAGAGAAACAAATTAATGCTGCGTTCACACCAAACGTGAATAAAGCATCTGGCGCAAATTATTTCAATGTTTAGTCAATATAAAGGCGCGTTTACGCGCGTCTGGAGGTCTCTCGGTGCAAATGAGGCATTTAGTGTGGTGCGGTAGAGCGAATTCGCCTCATTCGCACATCTAGTTCACATGGATTGAGCATCTGGCGCATTTTCAGACACCCGAGTTGAAAAATTTGAACTTAGTTAACCAATCAGGAGCCTGCTCAGGAGTCACTCATTCAACATGGATTCAACATTTATTCAGAGGACGTGTGCAGGAAAAAGTGGAAAAGACCCGAGTGCTCGATCAACATCAGCCATATTGTAAACAGACAACCGCCTAGCACTTGCCCCTCCCACAAGAAGCGGATTTCTCTCTAGACCCCGAATACATTCAAAATGTTAAAGAGAAAAACTAGACGCAGTAGACGCGAATTTGACGCTCTATTCGGGTTTGGTGTGAACGCAGCACAATATTACAGTCTACGCCTCTCTTCTAATGATGTAGCAAGTACATCGGGTGTTATGGGAAGTGTTCCCAGTTCCGGTTTCCCAATTAATGCAGCCTAAAAATCATTTAATGGATTTGCATATTAGAAGCATATTAGTGTGTTATGTGTAAGTAAGGTTAAAGAGATTGGTCTTTAATCTAGATTTAAACTGCAAGAGTTTGTCTGCCTCCCAAACAATGTTAGGTAGGTTTTTCCAGAGTTTAGGCACCAAATAAGAAAAGGATCTGCCGCCCGCAGTTGACTTTGATATTCTAAGTATTATCAAATTGCCTTAGTTTTGAGAATGCAGCGGACGTCATGGATTATAATGTAACAAGAGCTCATTCAAGTACTGAGTTGCTAAACCATTCAGGGCTTTATGAGTAATAAGCAATATTTTAAAATCTATACTATGTTTAATAGAGAGCCAGTGCAGTGTGGACAGAACAGGGCTAATGTGGTCATACTTCCTGGTTCTAGTAAGAACTCTAGCTGCTGCATTTTGGACTACTTGGAGCTTGTTTATTAAATGTGCAGAACAACCACCCAATAAAGCATTACAATAATCTAACCTTGAGGTCATCAATGCATGGATTAACATTTCTGCATTTGACATTGAGAGCATAGGCCGTAATTTAGATATAAATGCTAGAAATGTGGCTTTCTAAGGAAAGATTGCTTTCAAATAGCACACCTAGGTTCTGATGACGAAGAATTGACAGAGCAGCCATCAAGTCTTAGACAGTGTTCTAGGTAATGACATGCAGAGTCTTTAGGTCCTATAATTAACACCTCTGTTTTTTCAGAATTTAACAGTAAAAAATTACTCGTCATCCAGTTTTTTTATAATGACTATACATTCTGGTAGTTTTTCAAATTGGTATGCTTCGCAAACAAATATAGAGCTGAGTATCATCAGCATAACAGTGAAAGCCAACACCATGTTTCCTGATGATATCTTACAAGGGGGACCTGTAAAGCGTGAAGAATAATGGCCCTAGTACTGAGCCTTGAGGTACTCCATTCTGCATATGCATGTAGGCATCAACTATCATGAATATTATTGTGATTTACACCTGAGAAGACAAAGGACCGCATAATGAGCTGCATAATGAGCCTTTTAGTCAGGTGTGTGACTGAAAGGGAAGACTTATAATAAAGAATGTGAGGACAAAACAAATTTATATATTTTTTTATGTTTGTAGTTTATTTAGAATATATTTAATTATCCCACAAAATAATTTGAGATTCACTTGCAGGTGCAGTTAAACAGTTTATTAGGAACAATTAAAGTTGACTTTCAAAGCTGAATTTTTAGCATCATTACTCTCACAAAATCTTTCTAATATTCTGATTTTCTACAAAAAAAAAAACAAAAAAAAAAAAACAAACAAACAACAAAAAACTTTAATTGTTATTATTGTTAATAATGTTGAAAAGAGCTGAGAATATATTTTTCAGTTTATTTATTTATTTATTTTTAATAAATTGAAAGAATAGCATTGTTTGTAACATTTATTGTATGATTCGTTTTTATTTAGCATCACATGCCTGCTTATGGTGATGCATTGCTGCCACACATATAATTTTTCCACTCACTTATGCCGTAATGAGATGTTATGTCATTTTAACATCATCTTTTCTCGTTAAAACCACGTATTTTCTCATAATTACGAGATGTTTTCTTGTTAAAACAACATCTTTTCTCATAATAACAAGATGCTTTCTCGTAATAACGAGATGTTTCTCGTTAAAACTACATCTTTTCTCGTAATAACGAGATGTTATATCGTTAAAACTACATATTTTTCTCGTTATAACAACATATTATGTCATAAAATCGATATGTTTTATATATGATCTGCCTGCTTTATTTTCTATACTTCCACAAAAACTTCTTTTGTAAAATGACTTATGTCTAAAAGGCTACTTTACACACACATTTTATTTATGAAAGTGAAAGTGACATTCAGCCAAGTATGTTGACCCATACTCAGAATCCGTGCTCTGCATTTAACCCATCCGAAGTGCACACACACAGAGCAGTGAACACACACACACACTGTGAACACACACCCGGAGCAGTGGGCAGCCTTTTATGCTGCGGCGCCCGGGGAGCAGTTGGGGGTTCAGTGCCTTGCTCAAGGGCACCTAAGTCGTGTATTGAAGGTGGAGAAAGAACTGTACATGCACTCCCCCCCCTACAATTCCTGCCAGCCCGAGACTCGAACTCACAACCCTGCGATTGGGAGTCCGACTCTCTAACCATTAGGCCACGACTTCCCTATTTAGACTATAATTAATCAATTACAAATGTATCTAGTATATGCATGTATTATTTGTTTGTTTTACTATTGTAGTAGCCTAGTTCCAATACTTTATTTGTATTAGTTAGACTGGCAACGCTTCTATTCAGGTATATTAGTGTATCTTTGCTTTAAGATCTTCCACGTTTTATCCTTGGTATCAAAACAATCTGCTTTTTATTCCTCAAACAATTATGTACACTATGTGATCCTAAAAATGCATCATACTATTAGTACCATAGTTTGGGTTACCAGATAACCAGTTCATCACGCCATTCATAAAATATGCAAATCAGGTGTCATTGAGACAAAGAAACACTTTCCCACTGAAACTATATGCCTTGTTATTAGTGAATCCAACCAAAAGGTGTGTTACCAGGAAACCATATAAAACCTCTTTCACACCCAAAAAGTGAGCTTCTCTTAACTTGCGGTTCCCTGGAAACACCCATCACCTTGGACACCTCGCGACTCCCCTTCGGGAGGAGGAGGGGGGGGGGGGGTTGATCTTCTGGCAGTTTTCTGCAACTTTGTTGATTCACTTCGAAGCAGTCAACACATGGATAAAACGAGGAAGGTTTCACTTCTAACAGGATTTAACAGAAATCTATGCATTATACATGTAACGGGACACTTTACTCAGCAACTAGAAAACCAATGCAAGTAAACGCTTGTTAACTATTCTTCTAGGCTTTGACCCCTTTTAATTAAGGTGATGAGGTTATTTGATGGTTCTTAACAGGTTGTGATTTAGTTTATAAGTAAATGCTTCCATGACTCTCCACTCTCTTGCGCGTGAGCTCTCGCTTGCTCTTTCTCTGCAGTGTGCTCTCTCTCTCTCTCTCTCACACACACACTTTCTGCCTGCAGTGCTCTCTCTCTCTCTCTCTCTCTCTCTCTTTCCATGCCTTCCTTGCATTGGCATATATGTTTAATATATGTTTAATTATGTTTAGCCTGATGTTGCATATGGTGTAGTTTAATAAACGTCCATATGTATTCACGCTTGGTTGTCTGTGTTCGCTGCTCACATGACGAGGTCACTTTAACGTTCTGGTTTCGTTACATGCTCTGGGAGCAATGTATTAGTAGTAAAATAATTTTTTGTGGCCAGAGAAACAATTTTACTTAGAGTCAATAAACGATTAACACTGTCCGCCCTGCGGACGAACAAATCGTATTATTGTAGTTTTAATGCGATAATGCTACAAGTAATTCCTGAAAATGAATGTAATTAATAATAACCCGTTATGATTAATTATGTAATTTGGGGGTGGTATTATTCTTAAAATTAGCACAACAGTCTAATTGAACATGCATCAAACTTGCACTTATATAGCTGTCATTAGTTTCTGGTAAAATCTACCTCAAAATGAATTAACATTTACTTGTCAAGACAGAAGACGACCAATTTTCTTAAATTAACATTTATGAGCTAATTTGCAATGTATTTTTTATAATACTTTTGATCTTTTCTGGTAAAAAAAACACAAGACATATATTTTTTTTTACTTTCTTATATTTCCGTTTTTGCAGTGTAGACAGGACCTCTACAGCCCTGAATGTCAGCGGAGACCAGGACAACTTGATGAGCCCCAGAGGCAGATCCACAATCAAGACCTTGTCTCCTCTTGATCCTGGTTCCTTGCTGCTGTCGCCTCTGGCTTGTTTAGTTGGGGGCACTTAATTTCCAGCGATTGAATTGACTTAATTGCACAGATACTATTTAAACTGCACTGAGCTGGGCCGGGTTTCCCGATAACGATTTATCTTAGTGCTTAAGAACGTTTTCTATGAGTAATTTTACGATCGTTCATTATTGTTTTACATGCGTTTCCCAACAATGCACATAAAGCAATTGCACATAGCTGTGCTTTAATTGCTACTTAGGAGTTGCTCTCCGCTATTCAAGTGCTGAAATGTCACCTTATAGAATGGCTCTTTATTGTAGTATACTATCATTTATTGATGTTAACCTTATGCTGTGTTCCAGACCAACAACTTATATAATAACTATAATATAATACAATATTATATTATATTTTAATCTATAATATTATACTTTACATAATAATACATAATATACTTTTATATACTTATATATTATATAAGGTAAAAAAATGTTAGCCTGACTGCACTGTAAGTCGCTTTGGATAAATGCATAAATGTATTTATTTATATACAGTATATATATATATATATATATAGAGAGAGAGAGAGAGAGAGAGAGAAAGAGAGACGTTATTTCTGGGTCCAATACAGAGCTGGTTTTTGTGCACTACAGCAAGTCATTGACACATTTTTTTCTCCCCAGTCTTTTAAACATTTCCTACATAACTTATTTTATCATAAATTTTAAATAAAATGTGTATTTCTATATTTCTGCCCTTTTAATTATTTCATTTATAAATTAATAAAAATAAGAAAACGGGTCATAAAGTGTACAATAAAGCACAATCAAATCCTTATATTATAATCACATAGCACTTGAATCAAGTTAAAGGTGTAATCTGCCAATTGTCAGGCAGGTGACTGCATAAATCTGTTTTGTTACGATGCACTTAGGGCTTAATGATTACTCCAGAGCACTCGTAGAACTACAATGATTTACATGTGCTACTTAAGTTACGATGCCTTTGGGAAACAGACTGTGATATTAAGATCAGTTGTACGATCGTTTTTACAAACTTAGGCTTACAAAGCTTTTGGGAAACCCTTTTAATTTATTTTTAAAGGAATGTTTACAGTATTTTCTTCCATGTTTTTAGTTTGTTTTAGTCCCAAATATAAACAGGTGTCTTCTGACCATCCTTTTTTTTAATCCCCAGCTGAACCAGCTGATTACTGGTGATTTAGAGAAGAACTGCTCTTTATCTTCTGTGTAACTTCTGAAACAGAGTAATGGACCTTTTGTTGTATGTTTTGGTTCTACTTATATTATTACTCTAATATAGCTAGAATTCAGAATTAAAATACATATGTTTTTCTACATACAGTACAGACCAAAAGTTTGGTCACACCTTCTAATTCAAAGAGTTTTTTTATTTTCATGACTATGAAAATTTTAGATTCACACTGAAGGCATCAAAACGATTAATATTTAAACATGTGGAATTATATACATAACAAAAAGTGTGAAACAACTGAAAATATGTCATATTCTAGGTTCTTCCAAGTAGCCACCTTTTGCTTTGATTACTGCTTTGCACACTCTTGACATTCTCTTGATGAGCTTCAAGAGGTAGTCACCTAAAATGGTCTTCCAACAGTCTTGAAGGAGTTCCCCGAGAGATGCTTAACACTTATTGGCCCTTTTTGACTTCTGTCTGCGGTCCAGCTCACCCCTAAACCATCTCGATTGGGTTCAGGTGCGGTGACTGTGGATGCCAGGTCATCTGGTGAAGCACCCCATCACTCTCCTTCTTGGTCAAATAGCCTTTGATGCCTTCAGTGTGACTCTACAATTTTCATAGTCATGAAAATAAAGAAAACTCTTTAAATGAGAAGGTGTGTCCAAACTTTTGGTCTGTACTGTATATTGTTAGAGCTAGGATTGAGTCTGTTTCAGTTCTTCATGTCATTCCAGACAGACTGGATGATGATCAGATCAGATCTCTGTTTGGAGCACTGGCTGCTGTTAGACAAAAATCTCACTGGATTATTACAATTAATGGCTAAATGAATGTTTGGAAATGTAAACTGATATTTCCTATTGAAACACCACAGCAAAAGATAACTGACTTAAAAACATTTTTAGCAGCTTAAAATACTAGTGTTCTAATCATTTTGGACACCGCTGTATATGGAGCCCACAGGAGTCAGTAGAATATTGTGGATAAATACATGTTATGGTCTGGTATTATGTGGACAAGGGTGTTATCTGTTATTTAAACATCAGTGAACAGCATGATTGTTACTAAAGACTTTGCCCATAAATGTAAAAAAGTGCTGTTTCATCTCTGGGTTTCTCTCTAGATTATGTCTTTTAATGGCTTGACATCTGTTGTTAGGGAGTCTACACTTTGGAGCTCTGGAAGACAACGGAGTTACCCAGCTGTTGCTTTCATTTTTTTTCAGCTCTTGTTCAGTAATGTGAAGAAACGACAAGTCATCAATAAATGGGGCAAATTTGTTGACATTACAAGTAACCAAGTTTGGTCAAGCTTGTGATTTTAGACAAGTTGTTCCATAGAACACATTGCACTGTTGTTTCTTTGGCCATTACTGTTTCTCTCTTTCACATGAAAAACATTTGGGCAGGGATCAAAGATGGAGGAATGTTGTTCTTTTGTGAAAAATTTACTCACAGCTGTTGACTTGTGAATCCCATTCAGACAAAAATTGCCAACTATCACCAAGGTCAAGCTTCTGTGCTTAATTAGCGTCGTGAGGACCATGTACCTGGACACTTTATGGACTTTAATTTCACGACCGAGAAGAATCATGATGGGAACATCTGCCTTCATCTCTGGTATGAATGGAGCTATAGGCTCCAGATGAGAGTGATGGAAAGCCGCACTGGGTGTGGGAATCTCTTCCCTATTGCCAGGAATGTTGTTACACTCTAACAAACTGGGTAGGGAGATGATTACTTTTCCATCTATTGACTTGATTTGGTACCCTGATGCTTTTCAACCAATGATTTCTGTCACTCCAAACAAGTTCTCAGGGTATATGGAGAAGCTGGGGCATTTTCTTTGAAGGCATCAAAGAACTCAGAGCGAGCTAATGACTTGTTGCTCTGGATGGTTCAGTGCAATGAGCTTCCACTTCTGTTAGTGGTGTGGAAATCTCCTCCCCGCCACCCTGTGGTGAGGAGACCACTCCTTGAGCTTTCAGACCTGGGCCAGGGTGTAGTGCAGAAATATGTTTCTCATTTCCACACTCAGAACATTTAGTCACAAATCTACAGTTCTTATCTGTGTGTGTTGTGGCAACACTTGAAACAGATTATCTGTTCTTTTAAAAATGCCAAACATTCTTCCAAAAGCTTCTCATGGAAGGAACAGCATTTCGTAAGTAAGAGAAGTATTTTGTGAATAGGACAAAGTCTTTCCGCATCCTCAGGTTTTTTTTTTTTTTTTTTTTTTCATCTTTATGGGTGTTTAAATATACAGGGGAAGACACATTTATCTTATTAACTGAAATGTCTCTAGACTTACTTTACTTCCAGCTAGCCTTGTCTACTTTATGAAGTGAATCTGTTTGAGTTAAGAAGTTGAAGCCTTATTCTAGCTTGCTGGCTTATGAATCAGATAAATACTTACAAGCGATGCTGTTGCTAGGTTACAGATAACAGAAATATATGGCAACTAAAGAGAGCCATCTTTCCAGCTGCCCGCATGGAGCACTCACTACTTCCTGATTCACATGAACACCAGAAATCCAAATTAAACATAACATCAAACTTGCCACTAGATGGTGCTCTTAACATTAATAAATTGAATAGGAGAATTACTGTTATTAATGAATTGTAATCAATAAACAATTAAATCTCTAATAAAATTAAATATTAAACATAAAATCTGTTTAAATCAAACTTGTTCCAGCACAATGATGGCTATCAGTGTTAATGCGGTGTGTATGTATAGTGTGTGATTATTGACTATATGGTGCATATTTATGATTACCAGCCATCAGCATGTGAATACTGACTGTATGATCATCTATCAGTGTGAATGCTGTATTTATTGCAATCTCTGGCATGGTCTGGTAAGAAAGCATTGTTTCAAAACAGGGTCTGGTTCCAAGTGCAGATGAAAGAAGATTTAATAAGCAAAAACAGATAAAGCAAAACAGTTTTGAAAAACAGAAATTGCTTGCATTCATGACCTACAAACAAAAATGTAAGTAAAATACAATTACAACTACATTAACAATTAATGCAGCCAGGCAGAGTGGTGAGTGAGATAATAATATATAGTCTGTGACAATGGGGAAGAGCTCAGGGTGTAATGAGTAAAGAGGTGTATGAAATTTGGTTAATGGAGTCCGGAAGGACACGAAATGGTGATCTCTGGTGGTGAGAGGGACAAACACAGGGCCTGAACTCATGACAATATCAGGATGTACTGTAATTGGCATACAAAGTTAATTATTTTTTATTTAATAATTGTTTTATTTTTTTAAGCGAGGTATACGCTGATTGGCTAGCCAGTGCGTTGTAATTGGCCGAGTGCCTCGAGCATGTGACGAAAATGTTATGCCCCTCACCCTACTGTGATGCGTGTCCCAGTAAGAACTGGTGTGACAGGACAAAATCAAATAAAACCTATTACAAACGAGACAATTGTTGCATCCAGTAGGGACATAATTACTGATATAATGGCTTATACTGTCTTTTTAAGCGTTGCGTTGCGTATTGTACCATGTAAATGTGTATTAATATGTATTTTTTTTATTTAAGAAATATAGTATAATTCAATTTTGTAAATGTTGTGACTTCTGACCTCTCTTCCCTTTGGTTGGCTGGTTAAAAATAATAAGGGCGGTGCACCTAGAGCAGGTAAACAAAAAGAAAATGTGATTGTACTTGAACTGCTCTGATTGTAAGGATGTTTGTCTTTTAGTTAATCAGTAAAAATAAAAGTGCATCAATTCAAAATAACATTGTTATTGTATGGTCTTCCAGCAAATACATAAACAGTAAACATAAAAGCATGTATGCATTTGTGATTTTAGAATCAACAAGCCTACTCCAAACTGCTCAAAACTCACGTTTGAATCATCAGTGGCAAATTATTTAACCCTCTGAGGTCTAGGGGGTTTTGGGGGCCTGGAGAAGTGTTGACATGCCCTGACTTTTGTGCATTTTTATGTTGCTTCTAAACATATTAGTGGGTAAAATCTGAAAACACTTTATTCAGTACAAACTGGGCTACAATAATATGTAAATACTAGGGCTGTGCAACAAATCAAATGTGATATTCATGCGCATGTCATCAGTAAACATGCTCCTGTAATTAGAAGTATATCTCCAGCGCGTGTGTTCAGATCAGGGTTGCCAGGTTTTCACAACAATATCCTGCCCAGTTGCTTCTCAAAACTATTCCAAAACTAGCCTGAGTGCATTTCCTGGACGTTACCCGATAAAAATTGCTTCCCGGGGTTAAAATATACGTATTTGGAAGGGTTGCCTTGGTGAAATGCGCTAAATATCACGTTATTTGGTTTTGGAGTTGCTTCAAACCGTGGACATGAAAAACAACCGCAGACTTGGCAACACTGGTTCAGGTGGAGTGGCAGTTACTACACAGAGCCGTAGTCTACCGACAACTATATAACACAAAATCGCAGGGGCGTAGCAACCGGGGGGGACGGGGGGGACACGTCCCCCGCACTTTTAGATACAGGTGATTCTGACCCCTGCTAATTTTTTTTTTTTTTTTTTAGGATCCAGCGTGAATATTTCCAGTAGTGTTCTCTGATTTGTTACTTAGATTTGAGTGAAGTAACATTCAGCCAATCACAGAGCGAATCATCTCCTGGGCGCGTCTGCTATGAGCTTCAAATCTCTTGTTGCTCTTCTGAATTTTCGTTCGTTCGTTTGTTCACTTTGCTATTAGGCCGTAAATGCACCCCAGAAAAAGTAAAGGACGATTACATCCTTTTTTCAAACACACACTGTAAGTATGTTACAGTATGTTGCGATGACACGAATCGCGCGATAAAGTTTTCATGTTATGATTTAACCTATTGAACCCGTATGAACCTCGTCACGTCGCGCCGGATTCAGTGTGTTAAATGCTCTCCTAATTGTCACTTTGGATAAAAGCGTCTGCTAAATAAGACGTAACAATATTATTGGTTTCTGCTGTCTTTTGTTTGTCTACGTGCTGCTCGCGGAGTAAAATTATAATTTCACAATAAATCATATTTGTTTTGCAACGAATATCTTAAAATACTTTATCAAATTTTATTATTTTAATTCATAACTGTTACTTTATGTCCTAACTAGTCTGCAGGAAAGGCAGGCTGTGACGTCACTGGCAGAGAGAGGTGGCAGTTGCTCAACCTCTCCAGAATGTGTACAGGTGAGATTTGTATCTGGGTTACTCCGCCGCGGTATCCCCGAAGCAATCTAAAATAGTCTGAATATAAACACTTATTATAGGTGCACCCTAGTGATTCAGGACAAGCCAAAAACACGGTTTGGAAAATAGATTCATGTTGTACTCGCTTATTATATACATTTTTCTATATTTTGAACACAAATAAAGTTACGGATCGCAGCTCTGATTGGTTGTTTTGGTTTTTTACCGGAAGTGATGTATTTCTGTAAATGGCAATAGGAGCACTGGGAGGAGCCAGAGGAGCTTGATTTTTTCACAGATTATAGATATTCTCAAATTGGCCTAGGGCTATGCCAGAGTGAGACAGATGTGTGAATAAAATGTGAAAAAAATGTCAAATAATTCAAAATAAAAGTCAACATGGAGGAATAACTAAGTAAATAGTTCAAAACAACTAAAGTGAATTATTTTCCTCTTCATACATCCTCCAGTTACTGCATGCCGTCTTTGTAGTTGCACCAAAAGACTCTTCAGCAGCTTCAGGTAACATCAGGCAGTTCAAGTTTAGACCTGGGGATCAAACAGGAAAGTTGAGTGATTTTTTTGTCTCATATTTTTCATAAAATGTATGTTTTATAAAATTACTGTAGATGTAATCTGTATACTCATTTAACACCTGTTTTTTGTCCAACTGTTAAAAAAAAAGTTATTGTTCAAATTTAGTGCAACTGAGATATTGTAAATATCATAAAATATCTTTATTTCATAAAAAAAAAAAAAAAAAAAAAAAAAAAAAAAAAAAAATTATAGATGGTCTCCCATTGGTCTCAAAGTCCTGCAGTATTTTTAAATTTCGAGTATGATTTAACAAAAATAGGTTCCTGTAAGCTATCATGTCATGTTCCCAAATTTGAAAAAGTAAAATGCCAATTGGTATTCTATTTAGAATTTATTATGAACATCAGCTTTGGGTCAAATCACCATACAGCTGTCCCCCCCACTTTTAAAATGGCTGCTACGCCCCTGCAAAATCGTTTTCAAAATCGTCAAAGATTCCCCTGCAATTTTAAAAATGATTTTGTGTAGATTGTCAGTGAATGCCAACCAGTGTTGCCAAGTCTGTGCTTGTTTTTCATGTCTTTGGATCGAAGCGACAATACCAATAACGTGATATTTAGCCCCTAAAATGCAAATTATACCAAGGCAACCATGCCAAAAGAAAATGTATATTTTAACCTTGGGAAGGAATTTTTATCGGGGAACCTCCTGGAAACGCGATTGGACTAGTTTTGAGAAGCAACTGGGCAGGATTTGTTTTGAAAACCTGGCAACCCTGATCTGAACACACTGCTGGAGATATACTTCTAATTACAGGAGCGTCTTTACTGATGAGATGCGCATAAAATCGCAGTTGATTTTTTGCACAGCCCTAGTAAATAGCATGTATGTACATGATTTGTTTATGAGAAAACAACGGTTATGCATGGTTAGTGAAAAACTAAAATTTTGAAGTCACGAAAATAAGGTCATAAAACACATAAAGAATATTTATTCAAAAGACTGTCAAACCTGGAGCTTGTAGTCTAGAATTTTTTCTTCAAAATAATGTGAAAATAATCTTGTTTACTCAATCACAGAAAACAATAGATACAAACATTGTCACTGTAACAATGTTCATATGGCAGAGAAGGACTAAGACAAAGGGCCGGCCCGCTTCAGTCAGTTCTAGCGACCGGAAGCGTTGACGGTGCTGCTTGGGGCTGAGGCTGACCCTTTGGGGCACTGCTCTTTTTAAGTCTGCATATACCAGGAGGTTCTGGACGGGCAGTTGTTGAGCAGCCTTCTGGGCCTCCCCGGACAGCAGAGGAATTATCCTGACCGGCCAGCTGTCCTCTGGCCACCCACACGCCTCGGCCGTCCTCTCAAATAGATAGAGGAATGCTTCCGGATCATCCGTTGGCCCCATCTTCGTCAGAGGCATGTGGGCAGCAGGGCTGGAACTGGGGGAGGCTGACCTCGTCCGAACCTCCCGGTCCAGCAAGCTCCGGAACAGCTCGCGGTCCTCCCGCTGGACCTGCATCATTGCCTGAAACTGATGTTTGTGGTCGGCTCGCAGCTCCAGCAGGGCTTGATGTTGTTCCTGATGCAGGCCCGCGAGCGATGTAATGAGCTCTGCAAACGGCGTTCCCGATGATCCTGATGGGGTTTGCATGGCGGCGTCATTCTCCTTCCTTCCCGGGTTCTGGCAACCAGTGTAACAATGTTTGTATGGCAGAAAAAGGAAGGAGACCAGGGTCGGCGTACTGAGGCTCGTGGGAATTTTATTTACTCAAAATCAAAAAGGAAAAGAAAACAAACTCGTGCCACATGCGCATCAATAATCAACATTCACTTTGATATTCTTGGCTTCTCTCGTTCCCACTGCTTCTTCCTCCCACGAGTCCTCAGGTCTCTCTCTCGTTTCTGGATAGCGGCTGGCTTAAATACTGCTTCCCCACGCCCATCACTGAAATGAGAAGCAGGTGTCACTTGTCTCTCACTTAACCCACTTACCACCGTTGATCTCTTCACCCTCTCTCCCGTCGCAGACCTCGCTAAACCACGCCTCCCCTGCCACAGTCACATGATTTACACCTGAGAAGACAAAGCCCCACATAATGAGCTGCATAGTGAGCCTTTCAGTCAGGTGTGTGACTGAGAGGGAAGAGCTACAAGAAAGTATGTATATATTTATGTTTGTAGTTTATTTAGAATAGATTTAATTATCCCACAAAATAATTTGAGATTCACAAACAAGGGACTCATGCACACATCACAAAACAGAAAGACAGTCATGGGTCATGGGTCATCCTGGTAACAGCACACATTATTAAGAGCCAATGGTTCCCAAACTTTTGAATGGGGTTATTTTAATCATTTCAGCATTTTTTTGTGTTTGTGTGTGTTGTGGAATAAATGTAAACATATTGAAACGGCTACTGGTAGTGCCCCGATCAAAAACGGAGGTGGTTCTGCAGCTGGCCCACACACACCCCATGGCTGGCCACCTGGGGGCAGCAAACACTGTGCATTGCATTCGTGACCAGTTCCATTGGCCAGGGCGTGTAAGTTTCTGGCCACCTGGCAAGGGCCCTACACGGTCATGGAATAGGTGGGACCGGTGACCTATCGTGTACGCCAACCTGAAAGACGAAACCCTACACAGTTGTATCATATTAACCTGCTCAAGCGGTGGATAGGAACCCGGATCTGTCGGCCGGAGTTGCAACACCTGGTCGGTCAGTTCTCCGATGTGTTCTCCGACCTCCCCGGGGCGGACCAGTACCATCCAGCATGACATCAAGACACCACCAGGAGTCATCATTAGACAGCGGTCCTACCGGATCCCAGAGGCTCGCCGGCACACTATTGAGGAAGAGATTCAACACATGCTGAAGTTGGGGGTAATTGAACCTTCCCGCAGCCCATGGTCCAGCCCAATCGTCCTGGTCCCAAAACCCGATGGCACCCTCCGGTTTTGTAACGACTTCCGCAGCCTCAATGAAGTATCAGAGTTCAACGGGTATCCAGTGCCCCGGATGGATGAACTACTCGACCGCTTGGAAAGTGCCTGTTTTATATCCACCTTGGACCTCACCAAAGGATATTGGCAAGTACCACTAACGGAGGAAGCCAAGCCCAAGGCAGCGTTTTCCACACCCAGTGGACACTGGCAATACCGGGCCCTTCCCTTCGGCCTTCACGGGGTACCCGCAACGTTTCAGAGGCTGATGGACGTCCTATTGCGGCCTCACCAGCAGTATGCCGCCGATTACCTAGACGACGTAGTCATCCATTTGGAGCGGTGGGAGGACCATTTGGACCATCTACGGAGGATGCCAGGAGAACTCCGGAGTGCTGGACTAACCGCCAATCCCCGAAAATGTCACCAGGCCCTGTCCGAAGCGAAGTTTCTGGGATTCCAGGTGGGCCGGGTGCTGATCAAACTTCAAGAAAAGAAGATCGAGGCGGTGCAGGTGATATCTCCAATGCGGCTGAGATCTAACCTGTGTTTACTCCTCTCTCTGTAGACACCAGTGTGTGACCGATCAGCGCCCACGAGAAACTGCACAGACGAGCACCCAGCACCGGGACACTTGCACGGAGAGCACAAGAACACTCAGCACGCTCACTACTCACCTTGACGGCACTCTTCTTAATAAATCCACCCTCCGGGGTATTTATTTTGAGCTCTCCTTGTCGTGTGTTCCTTCCACCCTGTGACAATATATATATATATATATATATATATATATATATATATAAATGAACATCACATAACTAGCATGTCCAAAGTGTATATTGTTTATGAGCTCTTAAATAAACTAAATGATAAACAACCTTTATTAACATTATTGTGATGGTCACTGATACTAGTATTACAGTAAAACATTTAGATGATGTAAATTAAACTTCATAATCTTTCACTTAATTATACATTTAGTCAGGAATTATAGTTTTGAAAAAGTCTAACTAGTAAAATGTGTACACATTATGTGAAACCTAATACAAGTATATATATATATATATATATATATATATATATATATATATATATATATATATATATATATATATATATATATATATGACCAAAAAAAAAGACTTACTTGTGTGTATAATCTCTGCTGGATTAAGCGTTTCATTCTTTTTTCTGATGAAATCCAAAAATCAAATCCTGAGGTAAACCTCAGCAGACCTTACTGCCTTGTTTTCTTTGGTATTCTTGGTAATTTTTGGTAAATTAAGATCACCGCAGACCAAGGCTGCAGACAGTGTACCTTGTTTGTTTTCTTTTTTTTATAAATGCACAAAGTTTTGTTATTATGTTTAGATACAAATAAAAGTATACCCCATTTACAGATTTGATTGATGCATTGCTCTTATCTGTACAATCAAAACTGAAAGTGTAATTTAAGTTATTTTCGGGGATATCAGGTGAAGATGGCTCATAATGCATATACATTGGTATTGACTCCAGAGGGTTAATTCATCTTTGATTGGTTAATGCATCTTTCTCTGCTAAAGTCCATACTGCCAAATCTTCATATTTGCATATCAAGATCAGCAGAGCTTACAGACACACCTAACCTTCAAAACATTCAATCCTCTACTCTGTCTCCCTCCACCACCTCCCACCATGTCTATAACAGCTGATGATTTTGCCACATTATTCACAGACAAAATTAGAACAATCAGTAGTCAGTTCTCAGCTCCACACACACACAAACTCAAACCAACAGCATCCACTCCTAAATCTTCCCCTTTCTCCTTCTGTCCCCTCACCGAGGCAGAAGTATTCAAACGTCTTCTCTCCAGCCATCCTACAACATACCTACTAGACCCAATCCCTTCAGACCTTCTCCAAGCAATCTCCCCTACACTTTTACCACCACTCACACATCATCATCAACACATCTCTTCTCACAGGCACATTCCACACTGGATTCAAGGCCTAACCTGATTTTACCAAGTGAGACATGTTCCTGGGACAACATCGTTGTTGACCCTGGAACGACATTGTGATTAACCAATCAGATTTGAAGAACCAGTTTATAGATTTTGTGAAGTTTATGCTTAAAATCAGTGTTTGGTGCTTGTACATCAGTGTCATTCATCTATCATTTCCTCTGATTTTAGGGATTACTCATGGTTAAGGTTAGGTTTAGGTATAGGGAAATGGTTAAGAATATATTTTTGGAGTAAAATGTTGTTCCAGGGTCAACAAAATATGTTGACCTAGGAACACATCGGACTTGGCAAAATCAGGACGTGCGGATTCAAGCAGGCTTGAGTAACCCCACTGCTCAAAAATCCTACATTAAACACTTCATTTGCAGATAGCTTCAGACCTATCTCTCTTCTGCCTTTCAGAGTAAAAACATTTGAATCAGTTGTTTTTTACCAGGTATCATTATTT